>NC_067163.1:28268050-28608550 GCF_903995435.1 Acomys russatus | reverse complement strand
AAATCCTTATCCCCACCCCTACAAGTAACCCCAATAAACACTGGTTCCCAAGTTGGATTTTTGTAGAATCATTATTTTGGTGAGTTATCAGTTCTCTATCTGGGGAGTAGATGTTTGTACACTGGGACTGTATCGTATTCCACATCCCAATAAACAATCACTCTAAGCAAGTGATAATCCTGACTTGTTCGCCGAGAGGCAGCAGTAAAAAAAAATACATATAAAGTTCTCAGAGCATCCCACGGTAACAGAAGCCGAGTCAGGTTCATGATGGGACCACTGTGACAGCACTATCAGTGCTAACTAGCATCCTCATGCCCAAAGCCAAGTTTCTGTCTACTGAGAAGACTTTTCATGTGAGTACATTACACACCTGCAATGCTGTTGTAACAGAGTAGGTGACTTAAACAAAGGAAGTTTATTTTCTGATATTTCTGGGGATTAGAATCCAAGATCAAGGTGAATGGTAGGGCTGGGTCTCTGGGGGTGCTTCTCTTCCTAGCTTATCTGAGACCCTCGTATTCCTGGGTTTTCCACTGCCTGTCTTTAAGCACATGGCCTCTTGTTATTTCTTCCTCTTAAAAGAAAGAAATTGATCAATGCCTCATCCTTGGAACCTCTTTAATGCCCTGTCTCACATATGCTCACAGGTGAGTTATACCTTCAACTCTGGCATTGTGAGATCTAGGCCATAACAGAGGGAAAACACATCTGATGAACACAAAATATTTTTCAGATAATATTCTGCCTGCTAAAGTGAAGAGTGTTGCTAAGTGTATGGTGTGCATGCTACTGAAGCATGAGGCCAGCAGCTCAGGTCTCCTGCACCCACATGCAGGGCCGCGGATCTACAGCCCCGGCACTGAGGCTGGGGTACAGACATGTTGATTCCATGAGCCAGCTGGCCAGCTAACCAAACCAAATCTCTAATGTCCAGAGCCAGTGAAAAACCCTACCTAAACACACACACACACACACACACACACACACAAACACACACACACACAAAATAAGGTAGGAAGGTATATCAATAGAGGAAGGTGCTCACTGCACAAAATATGCAACGTGAGTTCAATGTCCCCCAAAAATATGTAAAGTGAAAACAGAGAACCACCTCCAAAGTACTCCTGTGACATGAATATGCAAGTCATGGCGTTCATGCCAACACCTACATCATGTACACATGTACACACAATAATAACAGTAAATAAGGGGGAGAGTAAAAGGAAAATACTCAGAGCCAAACTCCAGGTTCCATATCACCCTAAGCATGTACACCCATCCCCACATATATACATGTACACAAACATACATGTACATACAAATCACACACACAAAAGATAAGCTGTGCTTAATACTATATGAAATGTCATAAGCCTATGTGAAATACTACCTGACTGATATATAATCAAAGTAAGAATAATGCATATGTTTGGCCACTGTATACTTTAAAGGAACACTTCCTCTAAATGAAAATGAAAGTGCTTTTACTATAATAGAGTGGCAAAAGATATATTGACAGGATTAACAAAGTCTCCAAATTTTGACTATTTTAACTATATCATGAAATTTATTTAACTACTTATTATACTGCCTTATTCAGTCAGTTGTATTTTATCTTGTAATCCATAATATATCAAAAATAACAAGCTCAGGTATGCATTTCCAAACGACATACAAAACTTTTACCTGTTGAAAAACATCTGTCCCTTCATCATAGTCCACCATTCCAAAAAACAGCTTGTTGCAAAAAGCAGATGAGTAACGCCAGGAATTAGCCAGGATTTGATATTCTTCATTAGCCTGCCTGAAACAGATAATGGGGCAAAACAAAAACATTTTACTATGCCATGAACAGAGCCATCAAAAGAACAAGCAATTCTGGAGTAGAGTTAACCAATTACTGTATGTACTATTATGTCATTAATAATTTTATGTACTGCAAACTACACTGTTGTACAATGTAAGAAGATAACAAATACTTTTTAAAAGGAAGATATACATCAAATTACAAGTTTAGCGTTCACAAACATTGTAACTACAAGACAGCCACACTTAACTCAGAGGCAGATCTGAATTCCTACTATATTTTAAATCAATCTACATACAGCATATAGATGTAACTGCTTATAGCAAGGCAATAAATGCTTCTAAATAAGGCAAAATAACACTAAAGAGGGCTTGATATGTTAGAATAGAGAATAAAAAGAGATGGAAATGATTGCTTATAATTTTTTATCATAAATCAGGTAATCCAGAAACATCTATATTAAAAGCAGAGGAAAAATTGATATTACCTGTATTGTTATTGTTCATTAATGGAACTTTAAAATAGCAAATAAATTGTAAGATGAGCTAAATTGTTACCTTTCACAGCAAGAAATTTAAAGAACAAATTACAGATAAATATTATAATATCTAGACACATGGGGCCATCAAATCCTAAGACAACAGAAGGGAGCTCACAATAACGGGCTGTGGCCACCTGTCTGTAAATAGGAATTGCAAGACCCATAATGTGCGAACAAACTGCATTATTCAAGTATTTTGTTAGAAAACGGTTTGTTATAAAAGTCACACCTAGAGAAAAGTAAAATGATTAAGAACAAGAATTCCTGTGATAATACTAATAACATCAAAATGCACCTATAAAAAATAAAGCAGAAATAAATTCATATTTTAGATTTTCTAACATTTGCGTATATTAGCTTATGATGATATGTCCTAAAATAAGGATGTTGTATATTTTTAACTCATAATGTTACAAGTTATTCCAGGCATATAAGAGTATATTAAATCTGAATATATGTACTAATCAACTCAATCCACAAATCTATATGGCTTGAAATACAATGTGCAAATGACAAATACAATGTCCCCGCCTCAAGAAGCTTTCATTATATAAAGATCTTACACAAGCACAAGAAGCTATCAGATGATTTCAAGCTCTCTGAAGATTTTTCAAAAAACATGTTAAAAGCCAATGAAGATATCAAAGGTGAATTCTCTCTGCTTTTAAATTCTGCACACTATTGTCATTCTACCTTTCTAGAGTTAATTTTATAAAAATCACTTTGTAATTCCAGTACAAAATCCTGTGCACAAGATCCTCCACACCACAGCCACACCCATGCCACATTTGGTCTACTTCAGGAAAATGGCGCAGACAATCTTTTTCTTTTTTTTTAAGCTAACACATTTTAATCAAAGTGAAACAAGAGATCAGATCCTATAGCTTGTAGGTATAAGGCAATGCCCCTTACAGTGTGTTCTCGTTCTCTCTCTCTCTCTCTCTCTCTCTCTCTCTCTCTCTCTCTCTCTCTCTCATTTTTATTTTTATTTATTTTTAATATATTCATATTACATCTCAATTGTTATCCCATCCCTTGTATCCTCCCATTCCTCCCTCCTTCACATTTTCCCCTTACTCCCCTCCCCTATGACTGTGACTGAGGGGGACCTCCTCCCCTTGTATATGCTCACAGGGTATCAAGGCTCTTCTTGGTAACCAGGTGTAGGCAATCTTACAACATGCATTAAGTATTTTGTTTAGGATGGCCTCTCTTCCTTCAGAGGTCAGTACAAAACCTGTCATTCTGTTGAGTGGCACCAAAGCCAACTACTGTAATACCGCTGATGCCGCTGGCTGCAAAAGAAACCACGGATAAAGTGCAGAAGGATTAACTGGATGTACATTAGCTGTTCTACTTAGAAGTATGATTGCCCAGTGGCTAGAACCGGGAACTTTTATCAAGTTTTGCTGTTAGCAATGATGAATAATACCTGATCAGTATATCATAAATATGTTTAAGATGAAATTTCCACATTAGAGACTCTCAGTCCTGGAATGTGCCTAAAAGGTCACTTAGATGTATTTCACTCACTTTAGGGGCTTTGGTGGAAGAACACTGAACTTTTCATCTATCCCACTATAAAAATAATATAATTGCTCTCATTTATGTTGGCTTCACTGAAGTAATAATTTGGTTGACTTTACCACTATAAAATATAACTATACGGTAGAATGGGGGAAAGGAAAATGTGATAACATAGAAGAGGAACCATGACCCAACCAGTCTTGTTACACATCAACTCCAAGTTGCACCATCTTCAATAGAGCAAATCACCAACTAGAGACACTAACTAAAGTAACGTATGCTACTTGGCAAATGAATACTAAGACTAAAGATTATAATGAATAAGTAACTGAGAGACATCTTAATGTCAGGTCTATAGGCAAATGTGGACTTTATAACATAAAGATACTTATATTCAGTATTTTAAGCTGCAGTAACAAAGGACTACAGCTAACACTGTCTACCCGAAGAGGCCTCTGAAAGAAACAGACACGCAATGATAGCACACAAGAAGCAAAGTCTTACATGTGAATTATACTTACATTCATAAAACGGGAGAAAATAGACTAGAGCCAAGGTGACTGGAAATAACTGGAAAAAACCAGGCCTGTCTAAATGACTAAAATTATGAGCAAGACTAACAAAGAAAGACAGAAAGATAACAGAAACAATATGAAGAGTTACTCTCAAATGTTTCCTCTGTTGAAAAGAATCAGGCTTCGCATTAGACAATAAGGAAAGAAAAGACTCAGAGAGAGAAACAGGATCATGGCTTCATTCTGTAAACAGCAAACAGCTTTAGGGTTGTTGTTTGTTTTGAAAGAAGTACATTTTGCAAAACAGTATTTGCATTGTGTCTAACACCCACAATGTGAGAGAGAGAGAGAGAGAGAGAGAGAGAGAGAGAGAGAGAGAGAGAGAGAGAGAGAGAGAGAGAAATATCTGAAGACCATTTGAGATGCAAATAATAATGGTCCAGTTGGGAAACTATAGGTTTTTATTATTATATAGTCACGTGACCTATTTTGTACATACTCCTCTTTGGAATCTAGAAGGCTAGAACATCCAACTCTAATGTCTGTATAATCCTTAGATTGTTGGTTTTGATTGTAGAATTTTTTTGACTGTAGAATTCATACAAAGTAGAATCACTTGGAAAGAGAATCTCAGTAAGTAATTACCTAAGTGTGGCCTGTAGGCATGCTTGTGAGGGTTTTCAAGGCTGGGCTATTGAAAGTGGGAAGACTGACCCTCAATGTCAGCAGCTCTATGTCCTGGACTGGGGACTATACTGAATGAACAGGGGAGTGTCCTAATCAGTCTTTTATTGCTGTGAGGAGACGCCATGACAAGCAAGGTATAAGTGAAAGCATTTAATGGAGGGCTTGCTTAGTTTCCATGAACATCATGACAGGAAGCAAACATGCATAGCTGTAGCTGGAAACTTACATACAGATCCACAAGCAACAGTAACAGAGGGCAATGAGAGGGAGAGAAACTGGGCCTAGTAGCATGGAATTTTGAAGACTCAAAGCCCATCCCCAGTAATACACCTCCTCCAAGCCACACCTCCTAATGCTTCCCAAACAGTTCACTAACTAGGGACTCAGCATGCAAGCATATGAACCTACGGGACCCATTCTCATCCAAACCACAACAGAGCGTGAGTTCCACATGGCAGGCAGGCATTCTTTCAAGACTTTCTGCTTTTGACTTTGATACAAAGTGACAAGCTGTTTCATGACCATGCTGCCTTGAAACCCCTACACTGATGGACTACAGCCTCAAATTGTAAACAGAGCCCTTTCTAGCTGACTTTGTTACCAGGGTTATTTTATCATAGCAACAGGAAAAAATACTGAGGGAAAATTCTCAGAAATAGTTCTAATTTAAATCAAGGATTCCATGAAAACCAAAGCAAATTACAATTTCTGAGCTCAAATACAAAATCTGGAGCAAAGGTAATGTTGGCAAAACAAATGGAGGCTTTCTCTTGTTTGGGTATATGGAGTAACAATAAGACTAATGACTAAATCTATCTCCAAATAAAACTAAAATAATAAAATATGCTTAATAAATATGTACCATTAATGTTATTTAATCAAAATACAAGTAACTTATCAGAAATGTGTCCAATGATGTAAAACCAATTATCCTCTATATCCATGAATACTCTAACTTTCTAACAGAGAATTAAAGAAACCTAACAACAAGAAAGAAAGAAAGAAAGGAAGGAAGGAAGGAAGGAAGGAAGGAAGGAAGGAAGGAAGGAAAAGAAAAGAAAAAGGAAATTGAGTGAAGCTCAGCATGTTTGTCAGTCGGTTTATACTAAAAGTACACACAAAAATTACTGCTGTTTATTAGCACACTTCTGGCCTTGCTGGCATTCTCAATTCAAAGTGAAAAACCAAAAACACAAGGAGCACACAAACAAATAACATCTTTAACAGCATATTCTGTTGGGGAATGGGGGGAAGAAGTGTCCATGGGGACATGCATGTTCCCACCACAGGAACTCAGGGAACAATATGAGCTGTTCTAATGTACTCCTACAGAGCCTGAAGAGGGCAGTCAAGCTGCATGCGAAGGCTCTTGGACTGTTAAGTAATAACTGCAGGGCACTGTACTGTTAAATCTCTTGTATTAAATCTTCTTCATTTTTTATTAGAGAACAAGAAAAAAATCACTTAATTCAAATGCTATAATTTTTTTACATTATACTCTTCCTTAAAGGTTATGTAAAACTAAAAAGGATTAACTCATCTATAATTCTATATATTTAATATATTTCCCAAGATGAATATAATTTTCATCTTTAAAGCATTTTAAGGATGTTTTAAAAAGTAGTTTCTCTTTATAACATTATTCAAATTTCCTATCATGTAATAGATTCATATTAAGAATGCCTTTATAGTCATATATTTATGATGAATTACATATAGATAAACATATATTATAGAGCTGTTTCAAAGTATGTCTTCATAGAACCTCCAATAACTTCAAACAGTGATTTGCACAGATGTGAAGAAAGCCAATTTGCCTATTAACAAAGCTTCTGATTATGGTTAGAAGAGTAAGAACGCAATAGCATGTTTCAGAGCTTGTGACTGTTTTCCTGGTTTTCTGAGCTGGTCAGTGTGTTGTGCTTTTCCTTACTAAAACTACTACAGTCATGTTAAGGGAATATTTGCTCTCTGGTTCAGTTTCTAAGATTTCTCTCCATCACAGATTGGCCTGAAGGCAAGAAGAACAAGATGATGCAGAAGCACGAGCAGACACGATTCTCCTTTCCATGAGGCCAGGTGGCCAAGAAGCAGAGCACAGAAAGAGGAGGGGACGCGACAAGACGTACTTCCAAGGCCAAAACTTAGAGACATTTTTCTCCAATTAGGCCCACCTGCTACAATCCCACCAACTACCTTTACAAAATTTGAATGAGGCAACAGATGTATCCACTCATGAAATCATAGCCATTGTAATCCAATCATTTCCCCCGAGCCAAGCTCTCTATGCACTACTTGCTTGGGATACTGCACAAGGTCTTTCACCAAGAGACACGTCAGGCCGTCAAGGTTTACATGTCATTTGACCATGGAATGCCAACTCTGCTTTTCTTGTATATCCACTTTATCAAAATAAACAATGAAAGCTGCAATAAAAATTTTCGATTAAAATATGTATATACCCTAAGTCAGAAATGTACACAAATATAAAGTATACATAAGTAGCACAAATAGTTGATGACATAGAAATGCCAAGATGAATAACATACAGTAGCAAAGAGACAAAACAGTGTATCGCTTGTTCACTGAGCAATCTTTTTAAAGTCTATCTGCATAATTTCAAGCAAGCTTATATTACATATACAGTAAAAATAGTAATGAATATTCATAATGACTAAGTCAACAGATGAATTAATTTGATGTTGAAAGAAGAAATAGTTATTTGTCTCAAGACACTTCAGTACCTTCTAGAAATACAAAATTTAAATTACAAATAGAAAACAATCTGTGAACAAGCTAAAAATAATACAAATTTTATTTAATATAACCAACCATGATTGTTAATCTTTTCAATTTCAGTGCATAGAAAGATGCTTAAATAGCTAAGAAACATACTTCAAGATGAGTCTATGATTGTGTTTCCCTATGTATGCTTAGAGGAAATATCCAGCCAGGCTCGCTAGCACACGACTTAAATCCCAGCATTTTGGAAGCCAAGGTAGGTGGTTCACTAGAAATTCCAAGGCAACCTGTTCTCTCTACAAGTTCAAGGACGTCTAAGTTTACATAGTGAGCTCCTGCCTCAGGAAACAAACAAAAAAGGAGGGAAGCCCCACCTAGCATGTGAGTTGAGTTATCCCTCCGACTGGGGACCAGAACAGAATAAAGGGAAAAACAGGAAGCCCATGAGCAGAGTCGTCCCGCACTGTGAGCTCCCTGCCACCATGATGTGCGCTGCGCTGTTCTACCACACTCTCTGCCATGGGCCAAAATATAGTTTCCTCCCTTGAGTTGCTTTGCTCATATATTTGTCATGTAAACAAAAGGCTCGCTCATACAGATAATCAGTACTAGAGGAGTAAAGCCAGCTGCGGCATGGTTACTGCTGAGGACGCTAAGTGGAGTTCACAGTGAGAATGGTCAAAAACACCTTCAGGACACTATGCTACTATTGGTTTTCCTATGGGGGTAAAGCTTTGCTATACATACTGGTTCTATTCCTGTTTATGGAAGAAGTGAAGCCACAGAAATTAAACATCTGTGTCACACAGTAAGAAATAACTAGAGAAAGAAAAGCTCAATCTTAATTGGAGAAAGGTTCTAATTACATCTTTGATTATAAGGATACACATATACTCTCAATTGTCAGAGCCACCTTCAGCCCACATAAGACAACACCATTTTTTAAATATAATTCCATTAAACCTGTATCATGTTAAGTAGTCAATCCTTTCTAATAATAAGTCTTGGAATGCCTGATTATGTATATATGTATTTTATACCACTTTTCCTTATATTATTTATATACAAAGAAGTATCAAGAAAGTAGCATAAAAGAGTGCTTATGTATACTCACTTGTAAGCAATATTAGCCATACAATACATGATAACCTACAATTCACAGACCAAAAGACGCTAAGTAACAAGGAAGACTCTAAGGAGGATGGTTAATTTTCATTCAAAAGGGCAAATACAATAGACACTGCTGTAGAGAGGGAACAGGACAGGAGACTACCATAGTTGCCCTCTAAAAGACTCCACCCAGCAGGGGATCAAAGCAGAAGCTGAGTCTCACAGCCAAATTTTAGGCAGAGGGCAGAGGGTAGTCTTACGGAAGAGTGGGGGGATAGAAGGAGGTGGAAGGGACAGGAGCTCCACAAGACCAACAGAGCCAACAAACCTGGGCCCAGGGGGCAAGTGGAGACTGGTGTACCAAACAAGGACCATGCATAGAGAAGACCTACGCCCCCTGCTCAAATGTAACCAACAGGCAGTTCAATCTCCATAGGAGTCTCCTAGTAAGCAGAACAGGGGCTGCCCCAGCCATGGACTCTGTGGCCTGTTCTTTGATCACTTCCTCTTGTGGGGGCTGCCCTACCAGGCCACAAAGGAAGAGGATGCAGGCAGTCCCAATGAAACTTGGTAGGCTGGGGTCAGTTGATAGGGAAGAAGGGCTCTCCCTCTCTGAAGCCTAGGGGAAGTGCATAGGGGGAAAGAGGAAGGGAGGGAGGAACTGGAAGAAAATGAGGGAGGGGTTACAATTGGGATGTAAAATGAATAAATTTATAAATAAATTTTAAAAAGAGTACTTATGAAGATGGAGCCTTTTTACATGATCTAGTATGGATTGTAGTCCCAATGATCAAATAGCTTGGTCTATGTTCAAAACAAAACCAGTGTACAGAGATATAATTTACTATAAATAAACATAAAACCTTAAAGCTAATACCTACCAAGTGCAGCGAGAGTAATCACATAGTGCAGTCGACGTCTGAATCTCAAGATCTGAATTTGAGTATGTACAAACCTAGAAATGCCATAGACATTTTACACACACACGCACACACCTTTGCAATATGAATAATTCCTCCCTTGAGGGTTGCTAAGAGGTGAAAGAATGGTGAGGCATGTCCAATTCCTAAGTGAATGACGAAGGACTATGTAAACCTTGATATGTCCAACAACTAGCTTAAAAGCTGACTGATGCTCAAGTTTCTTCAGCAGTTATTTCTCCTCTCACTCTGCACCAAATCCCAAATTCATCGTTAACTCCCCTCCATAAGCCAGTCTTCCTAATGACAGGAGTGTTTCAACAAGTTCTTCCCTGAGTCTACTAAGCTTTCTTTTTAAAAAAACATTCTAAAGTTTACTTTTAAATTACAGATTCACTTTACATTCGTATCGTAGTTCTCTTCCTCCTCTCCTCCTCCAGGTCCCTCCCTCCCACTTTCTTCCCCTTATCTCCCCTCCCTCTGTCCTCAAAAAAGGGGAGCGCCCCCAACCCACCCCAGCATGTCAAGTTGCATCAGGACTGAGCTCCTCACACCCACTGAGGCCAGGCAAGCCAGGCCAGTTGGGCACACATGACACAATTCACTGGGAACACATCATATAATCAAACCCAACAGACAAGAGAATATAAGGATGGTATTTGCATTTCCATACATTCTGTACATCCTGGTAGCTCATCAATCCCTTTCCAAAATATGGCTTCTGAATAGTCAAATAGAAAGCTCTTCTCATCAATCTTTCTCCTTCCCTCCTTCCTTCCTTCCCTCCCTCCCTCCCTCCTTCCTTTCTTAGACAGGGTTTCTCTGCATAGCCTTGGCTGTCCTGGTTTTGTAGATGAGCCTGGCCTCTTAACTCACAGAGATCCACCTACCTGTACCTCCCTGAGTGCTGGGATTACAGGCGTGTACCACCACGCCCAGCTCTAGTTTCTTTCTTGATACTTAGGAGTTTAGGTAAGTATCATTTTAAGAAATGTGTACCCTCTCAAGTGTCCAGAATTTCAAGTCTGATCTGAGATGAAGAGCTACAGTCACATGAGTCAATTCATGATTATCTTCTTGGCATCCAGCTAAATACCTGACATTCCAACAATCAGTAAATGTAAATACTGGTTAAAAGATAAATTATCATCTCAGCAAAAGAATCCTGTACTACCATAGTAATACCAAACTCCATAGTGAATGGAGTTTATGAGTAAAATTTTATTCTCTTGTTTCTATTCACTATTCTTAGGAAGGAAAGTAAAACTGTTATTACAAATAAAAACTACAGTGGCTATTAAACCATCTCAGCCAGCATGGTGACACATACTGTTAATCCCAGCACTCCATTATGGAGGCAGAGGCAGGTAGATGTCTGTGAGTTGGAGGTCAGGCTGGTCTACACTGAGGAGAGAAGAACCAGGCAGATCTCTCTGAGCTCAAGGCCTAGTCTATGTAAAGGGTTCCTGAACTACCAGTAAGACCCTGCTCAAAAAACAAAAATTAAAACAAAAACAAAATGTAACTTACTGACAAAATGCTAATAAACAATTTATAAATTACTGAATGTTTCTGCACTGGGAATCCCAAGTACAGCTACACAACATAATTTGCTAAATGGTTTCACAAAATCAGCATACGCCCATATTCATTAATAAAATTTGTTTACTTCAGCAAATGGGATTCAGAGAAAATTGGCAAAGGAGAAAAAAAGGGTACCTGAAACAATGTTTGAAGTAAACAAAAAGATAGCTTCTTAGAATGCCTCCTTGTTATGCCACGGAGCTTCCTTTACCATGAAGCTGTAGCATCTGTCAGTGCTTCCACTATGAGCTGCTAAGAGAGATGGTCAGGAAGACACATGGTCCACAATCACATATTACAAAATCCAGACAAAATCTCAGGAGGACTTCAAGTGCTCAGCATTACTCACCTTGTTTTTCCTACCTGGGAACAATGAATAAACCTTACCATTCCTGGCATGGAATGGTGACAAAACCAAACAGCAAACTTTGTGAGCCAGTCTCTTCTAAAGACAGCAATTTCTTTCCTATCTCCTTTCGTTATGGTTCTAATAGATAAAAGGAGCTACTCAACACTTTCACTGTATTTTCCAAAAAGAGACAACAATCTACCACAAAAGTACTGAACAATAAAATTCATCACTGGGGAATCAAGATTCTTACACATTTAAATTTAATTACTTCCATGGTAAGGCCAAGAAAATAGGGTATTACTTCGTATGTTGATTAACATAACTTAAACTTAACAAAAATCAAAGACAGATGCTGAAGTATGGTTTATTGCTAAGAATATCTTTAGCTTTAGAGGTAAAATGTAGAACTTTCAGTCTTTATTTTGAGTGCTTGACAGCAGCTATCAAGACTTCATGTTTAAGAGAAATCACATCAATTCAGTTATAAGTTCACAAACAGCAAAGGAAGAAAATCACTCTTCTAGTCTGTTTATTTCTACAATGCTTACATAAAATTTTCAACAGTGAAAATTATTTTGTTCATCACCAATATAATCTCTTCGCATTAAAGTTCAGCTAAGCAAAAAAAAAAAAAAAAAGCCTTGTATTCCAACCCACCATCTTCATCCTCCCCATCACCATCTTGCGATAACAGTCTCTACAAAGTGCTTTCATAGTTCTATTCTGTCTACCTCAAAAGAATAAAGCTATAAGTAGAAAATTACATATCACATAAAAATCATGATACTCAACAGATAATTTCTAAAAAATGATTTTATTCTACAAAAACACAAAGTCATTTATAATAGTAAAGAAAATGCTATGCATACTGTATGTGACCTCTCTCAAAGGTAAAAGAGAATTAAAAGTAAGCAGCAAGTTTTTCAGTTCAAATTCAAAAGAACTCGGTTGTATAGGGGCTGATGGGATGCAGAAAAGGTCAGTATAAGACAGCTGGTGACCTGAACGACTCCAGAATTCTAGTAATTTAGACACAGTGAGAAAGTACATCTACATAGCATTCATAGCAGCTCCGCAGCAGTGGGGGACAGGTAGGGTTACAGGAATGAAGAGACATGGGGGGCCAGGGTGGGAGATAAACAAAGAGGTGGTCTGAATGTAGCTACCCTGAAGCTGTACTAGAGGGCAGCAATTGTGGATTATTATGTTTCCCACTGTAAAGACTATAATCGTGAAAAGGTCAGACTCAAAGTCACTGCTAATTGTTTGTCACACCAAGGATTGCCTTGCTGTCCTGAACAGCATCAATAATGTGACCTCATGCGGCACTGGTGGAATGTTGGAATGTCACTGAAGAAATTTCAATGGAAATAAATAGAGTGAGGTCTGGTTCAGGGACATGCAACACAGTGGAGCTTGCTTTCGTAAGATGCATGGCACAGACGGAGATGGCCGGCTTTAGAGGATCGGGAGCCTGAGCAGGGAGGAGCCACCGCATCTTGGAATGAGCATCAGAAACAAGAGGCCTAGGAAGGGAAACACCCAGGTGCCGCTACACAGCCTGCACTCAGCATAATGTGGGCTCCTACTCCTGTGTCAAAGCTCTTTTCCTTTCCAACTGTCCAGCCTTCCTTCACCCTTTTCTTCTTCTGTACACTTTCTCTTGATCTCTCTTCATAAGTTTTCAATATTGTTTAAAGTTTGCTTTACATTCCCATTTCTTCCTTTAATTCATCCCATTTTTTAAAATCCACTTTTAAAGGCCTTTGGTTTAGAGCCAGTGAGATGGCACTGCAAGAAAGGTATTTGCCACCAACACTGACAACCTGAGTTCAGTTCCTAGACCCGTACAGTGGAAGGAGAGAACCAACTCCCATTGGTTGCCCTGTGGTTTCAACTTGTGCACTGTGTCCTATTCCCCCTACACACACACAAACACACACACATTAAAAACAAAAAGAAGAAAAGAAAAAGAAAACAAAAAACAAAAAACCCTTTCTGGTTCAGAGCCCTGGTTTCTGCCCTTACTGTATTAGGTGTTTTCAGTGCTGTAGAGACATGTGTGGAACTCAGCTTTTGAGTTTTTCTGTTTTTTTCTGATTCATCTATTGCTATTGCTACACTGCCCCCCCACTTCCTCCCAACCTCCAAGGATGGAATGCACACTAAGAGTTCACTGTGCAGATGCTCTATTGATGAGCTACTCCTACACTCCTAGCCCACCTAAAAGCCACTACTTTTTCTCTGCTCATAGCTTACCTCTTCAGCAAAAATTTTAATTGAAAGAATTAGTGACATTTTGATAGTATTAAAATTTTAAACTACAAATAAATATCCAAGGCCATAATCCAAGTAAGCATGACTAGACACTTTTGAAAGCCCATTCTGGATTCTTAAACACACTGCAAAACTGGAGAGAAAACCAACAGTTTGATGACAGTACACTCCTGAGGGGCTTCTCTATGCTCTCTCAAGATAAGAGGAATAATCATGGAGGGTGTACTCTGTGGTCTACAACACAAAGGCCTGATCTACTACAAGTGTCCTACTTTTGTGAAATATGCAGAGAAATGAGGAAGCATGTATGAAGGCAAACCCACTGAAGGTCTCAGCAGCAACTTTAAAGGTCGGAATAATATATGGATGTACTTCAAGACTTGGAGGGTAGCTGGGGGCAATAACATTACTTACTATATCCACTGAAACTATCCTTGAGAATAAAGGGGGAGAACAAAGACCTTCTAAAATATGCATAAGAAATTTATGACTACTACATCAAAAGTGCTTTAAAAAGTTGCAATACATGTACTATAAAAAACACAGAAAGAAATAATTAACCCCATTGCAACAACAGATATGCTAATGAGAACTTAAAGAATCAAACATTACAATCAAGAAAATGACAAGAATGAATTGAAAGTTTCCTACTAGACTTTGAACTTAAAAGATGGAAACTGCTCATAGGGTATCAAGTCTCTTCTTGGTAGCCTGCTATCCTTCCTCAGAGTGTCACCAGGCCTCCTCATCCAGGGGATGTGATCAAATATGAGGCACCAGAGTTCGTGTGAAAGTCATACCCCACTCTCCACTCAACTGTGAAGAATGCCCTGTCCATTGGCTACATCAGGTTAGGGGTTTGAAGTTTACAGCCTGTATTGTCCTTGGCTGGTGCCATAGTGTGAGCATATGCAGGGGGTGGAGGTCCCCCTCAGTCACAGAGATAGAGGAGGGGAGTAGGGGGAAAGTGGGAGGGAGGGAGAAATGGGAGGATACAAGGGATGGGCTAACAATTGAGATGTAATATGAATAAATTAATAAAATATTCAAAAGAGAAGAAGTCCCACAAAGTCATAGATTTTGATATCCATAATTTTGATAAAATTTGGTTATATAAATGAAAAAAAAAAGGTGGACACTGACCAATTAAAGAACATAGACTGACATATGGGGTTCAAAACAAAGAGCCAATGTTCTGTTGTCCCTCCCCCCAACCTGGAACATATCTCATCATCAAACACATATAAAGACTAAGAATGAGAAGACAGAAAGTTATATTCTAAACAAATAGAACCCAAGTGCAATCAAAAGCTGTATCATATATGAGAGCAGATTTAGATACAAATTTAGTCAAAACAAATAACTATATAATGGTAACTGAAATACATATGCCCTGAACACTGCTGTGCCCAACTTCATAAAACACACACTACTCGACATAAAAGGGCAAATAGGCCTAATGCCATAATACAATACATGATTTGATGCATCATGGTCACCAAAACATAGAATATCAAGCTGGAAAAAAAAAAAAAAAAAAAAGGAAACATCAACCTACTGCACACTTAAACTATACTCCAAATAACAGGACATCAGTTGACATATACAGAATACCCCATCCATCCACTACAGAATGCACTCTTCTCGTAAGTTAATGGAACTGGAGCTCTCTCTAAAATGAATCATATCTGAGATACATGAGCTCTAGTGCCCATATCTGAACATGTCTCCTGGATGGGGAGGCCTGATGGCACTCAGAGGAAGGATAAAGCAAGTCTTAAAAAAAAAAAAAAAAAAAAGATGAAGAGATAGTGTTTTGTATTTTATCAGACTGTAAAAAATAAAACAAGAAATCAGCAGAAACAATACAAATATGTGGAGACTAAACCATACATATTTGATAACTCAGTGGATTCTTAGAAAAATCAGATGAGAAGCAAAATAGTTTACAGACGTGAATGGGAATAGAAACCCGGGAAATTAGGCAAAGGCCCAAAGGAACCAGTCACATCTAAAACCAGTAGAAAGGAATAATAAAGATCAGGGTGGAAATTAATGAACTAAAACTCAACAGAGTCTAAGAGATAGGTGAGACAAAGCTGGTCTTAAAAACTTGACAAGTACATAGCTAAGCTAGCCAAAACAGAGAAGATCTAAATTGACAGAATGAGCTGTAGGGCAAAAGACATGGGGCATTAATACAGATACCAATAAAACCCAGAGGCAGGTGGATCTCTGTTAGCTCGAGGCCAGCCTGGTCTACAAAGTGAGTCCAGGACAGCCATGGCTACACAGAGAAACCCTGTCTTGGGAAAAACAATCCAGAAGATCATTAGGGATTAGTTTCTATAATTATCCTCTAATAAAGCATAAAAACCTCAAAGAAATGGGTAGATTTTTCTCTACACATATGATCTACAAAAACTAAAGCAAAAATATTTCTTTAGTAGATCAGAAGTAATGAAACTGATGAAGAAAAATTCCCCAATACTGAAAAGCTCAGGAACAAGTAAACTCAGCCATGTGAGATAAAGTCTAGAGCCTGTGAGACAAGAAAGGATCCAAGAGGCAATGGTGATTATTTGAAAAAGTAAGCCAGACAGTCAAACTTTTACCCACTTTTCTTAAACTACTACACAGAATGGATGGGAAGGAATGTTTTTAAGCCCATTCTATGAAACTAGAATCACATGGTAAGAAAACTAGATATGTAAACAACAAACAAAAACAATAGTTAGAAAATTCATATACATTTTATCATAGTATCATGTAATTTCAGTAAATATAAATTGTACAAGATAATATGCCTAAGCTATTCTATGCATGTTTATAAAATACTTTGATTCCTTCTTCCTATTAGTTTACTCTTCTATCTTCTTATCCATATCCCTTTATTCAACCCTTTTACCTCTCACATCCCTAATAGTCCCCAACTTACTTTTATTTTTATTTATTTTCCTTAAATGACAAACACTCATGGCTAAAACATGTAACATGCCTCCCGGTGGGGCTGCTGCACTTTACTAAGTATGATGATTTTGTTCCAGCAAATTACATGACTTTCCTCCTCTCTCACTCTTTGTCCCCATAAACCTGAATGAACTCCACTTTGAGTTGCCTTAGTCTTGGTGTTTTATCACAGCAACAGTGAAGTAACTAAAGACAACAGCTAAGCAGCTTCCTTCCATACCAACCATCTCTCCAGATACGTATTACAATGGGGAAAAGAAAAACTACTGGACAATACAAAGAGCATCATCCATTTTCAATCTCAACAAGCTATCATTATATGCCTCTTGAAATACATGAATGCATTCCTACACTAAAAAAATACCTAAATATAACTGCAAGAAAATGACACCAACTCACAGCATGGGAAACTATATGCAAAAAGATCCTGGGTTCCTTTCTTTTTTCCTTGTTTAAGTGTCAATGTCATTAAACCAAAAAGTTTCATGAAAAAAAAAAAATAACAACAAAAACTAAAAGGTATAGCAATCAAATAAACCGATAAAGACTGACTAGATCAAGATACAGTCGAAAGAGGGCCTCAGACGGTGCAAGAATGGCTCCATCCTTAAAGCTTCAGCTGAATTTAGCCTTGGCACTGACAGATCTCTCTAGTGCAGACACCGCTGCTGATGTCTGACTGAGGTTATTTGACCTTTTAAAAGAGAACAACATCAAAAGTGGTAAATGTTACCCATTTGTAAAATCTTCGTCTAGGGCACCACTGCCATCAAATGTGCTCCTGTCCCAATTTCTTGTGTTTGAAATTACAATTGAGGTAGAGATCAGAGATTAAAACAAGACCTTAAATTCAAAATTCAGAGAACAGCTCAGGCAAATGCTACAATCACACCTATCAGCCATAGGCACGGTAAATTGTAAAGGAGCTTGGGTTATATAATCTGACAAAGAAACTCATAGAGAACACCAATAGACCAAAGTTACACCATGTGCCTGCAACATAAACTTAAACTGCTGAACTAAGCAGTAACTTGGTATCATCTCTACTGTTAAATTAGTTAATGTCTTCCTCAGTCTAAAATATTTCTCATGTATTAACCAACCATGAAAAAGAAAATACATGAAAGCCAGGCGTGGTGGCGCACGCCTTTAATCCCAGCACTTGGGAGGCAGAGGCAGGTGGATCGCTGTGAGTTCGAGGCCAGCCTGGTCTACAAAGGGAGTCCAGGACAGCCAAGGCTACACAGAGAAACCCTGCCTCAAAAAAAAAAAAAAAAACAAAAAAAACAAAAAACAAAAACAAAGAAAATACATGAATAGAAGTGGAGTTTTATAGTTTTTGACAAAGTAAAATACCTTGTTCAAAGAGGTAAGCAAATGAGCAAAACTTCAAAACTAAAGTACTTAGAGATATATTATTTAAGGAATAAAAATCAAGGATTGAAGTCTCCAAATCATTTATAATGTAATGACATTACGGTGGCTTTTAGGTAACATGCAACCATAATGTCATTCATACATGGTTTTCATCTTATCTACTAACTTAAAAACCTAATCCTACAAGTGACTTTACTGGAGTCAAAAAGAAGTCCAGTGAATTCTGCCCCACAGGGTGTTGGCTTAGTACAATAAACACTGGACTTTCAGGAGCTGCTGCCTTAAGACAATGCCTCCATGACCATCAGTTTAGGAAGTGCTGGCTGATACATCTAGACCCAAAAAGATCATTATCTTAGTTACATATCCAAAGGCAAGACACAAGTTACACTCACAGGGCGAGGACAATGATGAATACATACCCTTAACGAAAGCATTACACTCTAATAGCTCTCAAGCAGCAAATCCTCACCCCGGCAGGTATTAGCTACATCACTTTAGATAAATTAAACAATCTCAACTTTAATATTATGTCATCCATAAAATGGATTTTATTGGATACAACTTTAATAATCATGAAAATTATAAGTGTGTACATGCACACATATATACACAGACACAGGAACATGTTTCTGTACTCATATGTGTGTATATATATGTAGTGAGAATTTTGGTTTCTTTAAAAACATAGAAATGTTATGGTTTTGTTTACTCCCAGTTGTGGGATACGGGGCTGCTTCAAACTGTCCACAGCAGCAGTCAGACTGTTATGCCTTTCCTCGTGTTTAGCAGGGGTGTGACTTTGCCAGCTGCAGGTAGTTTACATTAGGAATTCTGGGGACTATTCGGGGTGTATCTAATGCTAGATCCCCGAGAGGAGTTCCAGTGGCTGCTGCTGCCCCTGCTGCTCCTGTTGCTGTTGCTGCTTGCTGTTTCCTGGACTGCTGGAAGAAGATATCCTGATGACCAAATTTGCCCAAAAGAACTCGACACCCCTAATCAGTAAGAAGTAGTCTAAGAATAGTGATGCACCCTTTCCTCTCTAACCTTCTTTTCTCCTACCTAGGACTGAAAGGTAGAGAGGTGATGTAGGGAGGTAGGAAAAGGAACCCAACAAAGTAGCCAAAAGTCCAGCTACATAGACACATATACGTATAGCCTGTTAATATCTAATCAAGATATATTTGTAATATGCTATGTTTTAATGGAAGTATTATACTACATTAATCACTAACACACCATCAGGTTTGTATTTATATATAAATTTTGCTTGATTCTAAAATAAAAGTGTTTTCTTTCCTTCAATGTGATTTTTTAAAATTCTATTGATCCATAACAACAAAGAAGCTACTTTGTTCCTAGAAGAGTCAGTTTGGATATAGTAAATCTGTGCAGGAACACATCTAAGCAATTATAGGAATATTCTCTACAGTATGATTTAGCAGAGGAAGTCTGGAGTTCACACTTAAGGGGGCGAGAATTGCATTGAATAGTCATAATTAACAATTTTATTTGGCCAAGGTCTTTGACGTTAACTGGGAAGGAAGTGAGAATTGAATTCTGAAATTTGAGAATAAACTGGCTGTGAAGGGAAGAGCAGGATGACCTATAAGGAGTTAAAGGCAACTCAAGGCTCAGTTACCAGCCTTTCTGCAGGCAACCATATGTAAACACAACGTGGTGCTCCCAGAAACTTCATCTTCCTTAGAGAAAAGAAAAGGCAGCAGTGGCTCAAAATGAAGAGCACAGATTTTTAAAAAGTGACTAGGAACTTTTCAAAGACTCTAAAGAATTGTAAAATATTGCATCCAAAATTACACTGACAAAGAATCAGAAAAATTCATTCATGTGAAGAAAAAAGAGAAGTCACTGCTGAAAGGGTGACACTTCAAAGTGTCTCCAGTGCTCTTTGAGGTGTAGTTCATAATGCAGGTATATACAATGAGGCATGGAGACTCTCACACATCTACAATCCGGACACTAGACTGCAAATTCAAGGCCAGCCACACACACACCACATATAAATGCTAGCACATAACTCAGTGGTTGCAATCAAAAGGTTCTAGATGACACAAAAAAAGGTATTCAAGATTAAAAAGCGAAAAAAGAAAGAAAGAAAAAGAAAAAAAAAAAAAGACATTAATCATCCCAAGCCATTATGAAAATGTTCAGTTGTTTTATTTGAACAATATAAATATGCTTTATCCATAATGTCTAAAAACATAAATGCTTTGGGTTTAGGATTAATTCAGATTTTTTAATATATACGTAGAAGAACTTGGAAAAAGGGACCAAATCCACATATAAAATTCATTTGTCTCATAGTAGTTCACAGGCACCTGGCACAAATAGCCTACAGGTAATTTTGTAAAAGCATGGCTGCCTTTTGATTGTGGCCTAGCACAGACACACTGATAATAAACTGCAGAACATCTGCACTATGAAATTATTACTCAGTAATAAAAAAGGCCAAGCTGTTGATAAATGCAACAACTTGGGTGGTATTTGAAGGAATTATGCTAACTAAGAAAGAAAGGCAATTCCAAAAGGTTCTACAATGATTAAATTTACATAACATTCTTGAAATAACAAAATTATACAAATGGGAAATCAATTATCTAGCTGCCAAATTCAAAGCACAGAGTGGAATATGGAATAAGTAAGGCTTTAAAAAATTGTGATTTAACCCCCTCTATATCTTGACAGATCACTGCCAAATATCTGCTCACCATGTGGTATTTTAGCTTTGCCAGGTGTGACTACTAGAAAGTGCTAGAGAAACCATGTATGTATATATGTAAGCTACACTTCGATTGTAAGTGTCTCCGACTCCTGTGTTGAAGGCATAAGGCATGCAACGGCTATGTATCGGGAGCTATTGGGTACTGGGTCATGAAGGCTCATAAGTTCATGTGTGTGTACACATACAGAGTGCATACACTGTACATACTAGTGGTTTGATCCACTAACAAGTCCAGAGCTGAATGGGTTATTAGGAGGTGGTTTTTTAGGTAAAGGAGAAGGTTCCTCGGGCATGCTTGAGAGCTCTACCTCAGCCCTAGATCCGTGATCTACTTTGGGCTGCCCTCCTTTAACCCCAGCAGGCCTCAAAAACACAAAACAAGTGAAAATGAACTACAGTCTCTGAAAACTTGAGCCAAAATAAAGTCTTTGCCTGATTTATGCTGATTTTTATCAGATATTCTGCCACAGAAATAGAAAGTACCACAGAGACTCTCAGTATTACTTCTAACAATGCCTTACACGGGACTCAGTAATGCACTACACATGCATTGTATCTGTTCTTGTCCAAAATTTCTTTCTGACAAAACTTCATTTCTTTCCAATTGTTTAACTCTGTCATCTAGGAAGAAGTTTCTAATGATTAGAAGTACCAAAAATGAATAAATAAATAAATAAATAAATGGACCTTTCTAGGAAATTGCAAATCCCCATTTATAAAACTTTTAAAAGGAAGTATGCCAGGAAACTATGTCACAGGCCACAGACATTACTCACTGACCTAACAGACAAAAGTCAAGATGTAACAATGAGAAGTCAGGTTTAACAAATACTTGTGACATTGATCAATATCCTGATTTACAGCTTACTTTTCAATTCAGTCATATATTACACTACTTATACATGTCTATCTTAATATGAACATATAAGGTAGAACTACTGCTTTTTCCAAATCTTTTAACTATATAAATTACCTGCAAACAGAGCACTGCCGCTGAGGCTGAAGAGCAGTGAACATGACAATCATGGAGTAATTCCGAGGTGGGGCCTTCACAAACTTTCGGAACTTGTCGCCATTCATTCGGAAGATGGAGCGCCTGGAACTCCATTCCATCAGCTGTTCCACTTTTTCAGCCAGAAGATTCTGCAATTAGACAGAAGAATTAAAAGGCATTCCTCACTTGGAGTCGCTCCCATCCTCGGATGTTCTCCTCAGTTCCCCTCAGTAAGTCTGCACTTGTTTTGCTACATAAATAACTCATGAGAAGCTACAACTTCAGAGTAAGTTTCTTATAAATAGAATTATACCAAGGCTATATTCTTAACCTAAATCAATCTTTGTTAATGGCCTTTATTTGGGTAAAAATACTAATTCCTCATTGACCTGACTTGCACAAAATATTTCATTTTTGCAAATGACACTGACGTCTATAAAAAGGTTTAAATGAAAATCAAATACCTGTTTTTAGGAGAAAAGTGGGGGGGGGATGCAGTTCCTCATCTTTGCTGTAAAAACAATGCTAAAAATTCTATTCATTCTTTAAAATGGCCAGCTGAGCAAAGAAGCCTCTAACAAGTGGGAGCAGACAGACTGGCTGGACACTTGACAATCTGAAGAATGACACAGCAACAAGCCCCCTGCAGGTTTGATGTAGTATCTCCTAGACTGGTTGCTGAAGCCAGCAACACAGAATATGAACGGTGCGGATAGAAAGAGACTTAAGGAAACTTGTTCCACTAATCAAAGGCAGGGAAAGGACAACCCAGTATGATCAAGTTAGCAGCTACACACACACACACACACACACACACACACACACACACACACACACACACGGGGGGGGGGTCAGTTTTCATTTCCATGTCACTAGCAAAGTGTGGAGTGGACAGCCCTCTGTAAAGAGTACATTTCTCTTTAAGCCTTTAACATGTAATGACAGAGAAATATTTCAAGAACAAAACTGCATTAAAAGAGTATTGTGTAATTTTATTTATAAAGGTCAAAAACAGGAGAAATGAATCTACAGTGACAGAGGTAAAAAAAGGTGATGGATGTGGAGCAGAGGTTGAAAGACAATGCAGAAGAGGCCAGAGTTGCACTGACATTCTGCTCCAGATACGGCACAGGCAAGAGAGGGCGCCAGAGCTCCCAGGCAGAGGACTCACCCTCAGACCACTTCCTGTACCTGAAAAGGCCTGCAAAGAAAAACCTCCATGGAGATGTACTTCTATAAGATCACCCTTGCCCTTGCAAGCCACAGAGCTGCCACTGGTCAGAGAAGGCCTGAGTTCTTGATCTAAGCCAGCTCTATATACAATTTAGGGAGAAACACAATCTCTTCCCCTCCCTCTCAAGTAGAATACTCATGGTGGCTCCCTATGAGCTCCCCAGAGATGGACCTGTACAAAAGCCGGAAGACAGGCATCTTACCTTGCTTTTAGGAAAAAAGAAGCAAACAAGCAAAAACCTTAGTAAAGTATTCTGTGCCTACAGAGCAAAGGGAAAATATAATTCAAAAGAAAAGGAATGGTGGCAGAGTAGGCAGAGAGCATTCAGGTCAGCAGATGATGGCATGGTAACAGTATGAAAAAGAATTAGGGCTAATTATTGGGTTGACTGTTAGGTTTTGTTATAACAAAAAGGCAAAAACTGAAATTAATTCTAACTTGAAAACTATCTTACTTAGAGGCAAATAAGTTTAACTGTTAATTCAACCTGAAAGCATGAGTACATTTCCATAAGGAGACTAATAATCTTAGTAAATTAAAAAAAAATAAAAATTAATTGGGAAAAATTGCTGAGCCCCATCAACATGTCCCAAGAGTTAAGAACTACAGAGACAGGGTTAGGTCTTAGTCTTCATTCTGAGAAGCAGCATGGGAGCATACTCAGCTAAGTTCACTGCCGTCTGCCTGACAGAAACCTTGGAGAGTCACAGGATTTACAGAAAAGCCTCCAACTCTTCTAAGGTTCAATGAATCAATGTTATCTGAATGAACTTTTAAGCTTTTGAAATTTAACTAATAGATACAATATAAATGTAAACTGTCTTAAATATCTGAGAATTGGATCTCTCAGCAAAAACAGAATTCCCCCAACCATAAATGAGGTGAAGTCATATGTCACTGCGCAGGGTAGAAGAAGCTGGCCTCAGAAACTGTTACTTTTCTGAGTTCCACACATACTTTCCTCAATCAACACAACTATTCACAATACACTTTAAATTTCTTCAAATTACAGTGGTGGAGGGTTCACCCACATAATTATACCAGTATCTATCAGTTAAAACAACTGTTAATATACAAGTTAAGTATTTAAATCTACTTTAAAACTATAATAATCATAATTTCTTAGACTAGAAGAAATGCCCAGAGTATTTCTCTGTGAGAACTTCACACTGCCATTAGCATCCCAGGAGGAACCAAGTGACTGAAGTGGATGACGAGCAAGCAGTGGGCTCTGTGACAGTGGATGACAAGCAAGCAGTGGGCTCTGTGACAATGAATGACGAGCAAGCAATGGGTTCCTGTGACAGCTCAAAAATCTAATGCTTAGGAAACTGCAGCCTTTTGGTTTGGGTGTATGTAGAGGCTAGAGTGGTTGGTGGACTGTATTTTTTGAGACAGAGTCTGCCACTGAATCTGGAGCTTATAATTCAGCTGGGCTGGCTGGAACTCTAGAGACTGTCCCATTTCCAAGCCACCACTACTAGGGCACGGTTGTGCTGGGCCACACCAGATTCTACTAAGTGCTGGAGAGTGGAACTCAAATTCTTATGCTCCTTCAACGGCCTTACAAACTGAACCAGCTTCCCTCCCTGCTGTGGAAACACCAATCTCCTAAAGGAACTGCTAGGAAATCTTCCCAACTTGTACCCTGGAGAGCAAAAAATGTTTCTATTTTTATGAACAAGAAGTAAATCTGCCCTCTAGCCAGGAGGGAGATGCTATCCCAGTCTTCAAAGTACTATATAACAATGTCCTTGAAAAAAGTGCAAAACACCAAACTTGTGCTCAGATATGCGGAAACGTGAAATGTGAGTAGTCTATGGAGAAGTGGCTACTAATATTACTGAGAAGCTTATTCTTTAAAGCAGGCAATTTACAGACATAATCTAGAATGTAAAACCCAAACATGACACACATGTTGTTTACTTACCATTTAGAAATTAAAGTTCAAGCTCTGCTATGAATGCTTAAAGGGGAATGTGGAACTATGGCTACATTCTAGGTGGAAGGGGTGGGTGTCTGGCCCTCCCACTCACAAAACTGGCTTCTAAGACAGCAGTGAATTTGGTTTCTCTATATATCCTAAAATATCCCTGGCATCACTAGCTAGTTTTTAGATTGTTTTAAGATTTCAAGACTTCAAAGGAAAGATCCATCCACTATTTACCACAAAAAATATTCACCTATCTTAACAAATATTCCACTGCAACCTGTGCTGAAGGAAATAAGAACAGAACGTAGATTTCCCCAGTGCAATGCACCTTATGGAACAGTACCCTCATTACCTGACCTAATTAACAATGCAAGGTCCTCAACGAGGGGATAATTTCTATGAAGAATAAAAAGGACTGAGTAAGTTGTATTTGCTTTAAAAAACAAACAAACAAACAAGACAAGCAATAGCACTTGCCTGGGACAGTCAAAGTTTATGACTTAACTAAGTCCTTTTCAGCAGCACAGTTTCACAAAGTTCCTTGCTATGAAATAGTAACAAGCCTTCAACATTCTAGAAATAAAATGCCTTCTTCTTACTGTTGATATTCTACGAGTTGACAAACACTGTAATGAAAATGGTAGAGTAAAAGTTGTGTTAACAGCCGAGAGAGAGAGAGAGAGAGAGAGAGAGAGAGAGAGAGACAAAGGAAAAATAAAACTTTTAGGTATTTATGCCTTGGAAAAAAAGTAGAACTGCAATCATATATAGTTTTCTCATTACAAAATCTGGCAGTTAAAAATAAACTCATCAATCTGAATCATCTAACAATGGAATTACTGATGTTTCTGGTTCCAGTGACAATCCTGTCTCAAAGCTGTCTACGATGCACTGGCATGTTAGCATGTGAGATTCACTACTCTCTGGCCAGATTCTGACATTAATTCTCAGATTCTCTTATACATGTGCATGTGTGTATACCTCAGAAATAATGAAAAGCATCTCATCATCTTAACTTGCATTGTACTTTATGGTAAAGTATTTCACATAACTATGTTCTCTCACTTATTAGTTACATCATGTCCTTAATTCTTTGAGGTAATCACAAAAGCAACTTAAAAATTTGCACAGTATACTTTCATTATACAAAGTGATGGCTGTCAAGTGAAATTTTCAGTCAACTATATCATGTACCCTGATTACAGCCACCCCACTATGTAGCAGCCCTAACTCTGATAGTTTCCTTCCTATCCCAAGTAGTCCCCTCATCTATTTTTATGTTTTATAAAAAATAATAAATAAGACAGGAGAGAGTAAGAAGGGTGGATTTGTTTATTTTAGGAGTCTGGATTATTTTGACTAATGGAATAATTCCCAGTTCCATTCTCCTAAAAATGATGTAATTTTATTGCCAGTATCAGAATAAAACCCATTGTGTGTGTGTGTGTGTGTGTGTGTGTGTGTGTGTGTGTGTTATATCATCTATCCATTTGTTGATGGAAACTTAGGCTGAATCCACTACTTTCAGTGCTGCAACAAATATGGAGAACTACAAATTTAAGGAGGGGCTGGAGACAGCTCGGCTAATACAGTGCCACCTATGCAAACATGAGGGTCATGGTTCAGAATCCTAGCACACACATAAAGTGTAAGGCATGATGTACTGCACGTCTTGACTCCTGTATTGGAAGGCAGAGACTGGCAGACTCCTAGAGATCACTGAACAACCTGTTCAGACAATCAGAGTGGTCCAGGTTGACAAGTAACACATGCTGTGGCATATGGCTCTTACACAGACCTGAGGTCTCACCTCCTGCCTGGAACTGCTGGCAAGGTCACCTCCCGCTAACACGCATGCCATAGACAACCTTGGCATTTTTCTGATGCCTTCATGCCCTATGACTCCTACCACAAAGCCTAGATCAAATGGCAATGAACTTTAGCCTGACTCCCTGAAAGAGTTAGAAGCTCCCTTTATGCTATATGCAGGAGTGAGAGAGAGAGAGAAAGAGAGAGAGAAAGAGAGAGAGAGAGAGAGAGAGAGAGAGAGAGAGAGAGAGAGAAAGTACACATACACATCACTAAAATTATAAACTTCCAAAGTGAAAAAATTAGCCACCAAAAAAGACAGAAGGACAAAAAGGCCTCCACTGTGTTTTCAGTATTCATCTCTGAATCTACTATTATACTTCAGCCAGCTACCTACTTCCCACTCAGAATGAACTGAGCAGTCACTTGCTAAGGCCTTGTCTCAAGCATCTCCCTCTCCTAAAGTCAGCAGTAGCAGTAACTTATGCCAAGGCACAATAACTCATCTCTTTGATGCCTACTACAAAACCCCAAGCAAACAATACAAAGTATACAAATGTTGCTTGTTACTACCTATGCCAAAACTAAAATGTTTCTTACCTGACTGACACAGGAAGTGTTATATTGTTATTACTGGGTGTTAATGATAACTTACTACATGGGAAACAGAAATTTTAACTTTTTAAAATGTGGCACCATAATCTGCTCCATAATAAAAAGCCCAAAGCCAAGAGAAATTAAGGAAAAATCTTTCTAATTAACTCCAATACCCAAGACAGGAGAAGAGACAAGACCATTTTCCACCCCAAATACTTACTCTTACAGAGACAGATACTTCATTGCTTATTGCTTTTGTGCACTGTGTAAAGATTATCCTTGTATATTCAAATGCTGATTTTTATACCCAGAGAGTTAAGTACAGGCCAGACTTTGGCACTGTCATTATATGAACCATCTTCTACCTCAATGCTTTTTAAAGGTTGTTCTCTATCACCTCTCATTGATTTTAATAAAAAGCTGAGGTAGGATTAGGAGGTGAAACTTCCAGGCAGAGAGAGGAGGCCTCAAGTGGGGACCAGAGAAAGAGGCAGAGGTTGTCTGACAGACACAGATAAAGAAGCAGGTACCAGGATGAGACTAGGAAGGACAGGTAGGCCAGGCCAGTATTGCCAGGTTAGAATATCTGTCCGGCATATGGCACACACAGAAGAAGCAAGCAAAATTCTCAGGAATGTTAGCATATGGATAATCTTCAAAACTTCTACTAAAAGCAGGTATCAGAGAACACATGCTATATGATTCCACTCAAGAAACATGTCCAGAAACCGATCTACAGAGACAATTCCCTAGAAACCATTGGCAGTGCCATGACTTCATCACTGCCACTTGGTGGAGAGGTCCTGTGGGCACACAGAGGAAGGGGATGCAGGCTATCCAGATGAGACATGATAAGCTATGGTCAGAAGGTAAGAGGGGAGGACCCTACTGGTCAGAGGTCTAGGGGAAGGAAATTGGGTGGAAGAGGGAGGGTGGGAACAGGAAAATAAGATATAATATAAACCAATTGTAATAAAAATATGTATTTAAAAAAAAAGACACCATTGGCTGGGGCTGAACAAGCAATCAGAGTGTCACTGAACAGCAAATGCATGTGGGTCTCTTACTGGAAATATATAAATGCTGTAAATTTTATTCTGGGATCAGAGTTCCACTCCTGAAAGTTACTAAATCACCAAATTACACACCTGAATGAGTAAGTTTATGAAATGTAAAACATATCTAAAATATTAAAAAAAAAAAAAAAGTATGCTGTCATGGAGCAGGAGGCTCCCAAGGGTGAGCGAGCTGGGTGCAAGGCTGAATCCTCAGGTGACAATCCACATTACTTGTTCCATACTTGTCCTTACACAGCGCTTCCATGAGGTAATAAAAATGACAAATCGTAATGAAAATCTGTTAGGAGGTAATACACAGAAAATGCTAGCTCCCCTAAGAACAATTACTCTGATGTTATGTAATCTGAGGATCTCAGTCTTGCAGAGGAGAAAACATTATTTTTCTCCTTTATTCAGAGTTTTTTCTTGGCCCTGCCTGTAAAATACAGCTAGACAAGCAACAGAAATACAAACAGAAAGTTAATAACATGCATACATGTTAGGAACCTACGAGATAACAGAGAAATGGTCAATTTCTAAAACATATTTCATAGACTTAAAATTCTCCTGAGTCCCTCATGGTCTCTTAAAAGAGAATCATGATCATAAATTTCCACCCTCGTTCAATGGAGGAATCCAACAGGTAAAAACAATTATGCCTATGGAACTTGCTGTAGTTAAGGAAGCAAAGAAACATCTGTGAGACAAAACAATACAACCTGTGACAAATGGAAGGAAGGAGCGGCAGAGGTACTCAGAAAGGAGCACTTGCTCTGCAGAGGATCGGGGCTTGGTTCCCAGCATACACATGGTGGCACACAGTCACCCGTAATTCCAGTTCCAGCTGATCCAATGTCCTCTCCAACGTCTAGGCACCAAACTTGCACACAGCACACACACAGTACACACACACACACACACTCATACACATAAAATAAATCTTTAAAATGTACATATTATTTTTACAAATGGACAAAGCATCCGATGACAAGTTTAAAATATGACTGAACTTATATGCACTGTGGTTTATCCATTTTATTTCTCTCAATCTTTCTTTATGTATAAAATTCAAACAAAATCTTAAAAGATGTTGGCAAGGCTAAATTACTGCATGGAAAACATTTATAGTACAAAATAGGAAAGTAAAATTTTGTTCCCATCTCATCAGGTAAAACTCTTATAACAATATTGATAGGAATCATGTGAGAGAATAGTTATACTGAGAACTTAAAAAAACTTAATTTCTTTAAATCTCAGATTTTTCCAATGTTTTGAATGCTTATACTACATGAAAAACATTATGATAAATTCACAGACAAAGTGTGAAATTTTTACGTAATTAGTGTTTTGTTTGGAAAGTGATACATAATTACTTTGATGTTTTTAAATTAATTTCTAGAAATAGTAAGACAGTAAAATTATATACAGTGATGTGTGGTGTTAGGGATTTGGGTCTTATGAAAATGGCTGTGTATGTCAAGAACTAGAAAAAGACAGTAAAGGTGACTTTATTTCTGTGAATGCTAATTCATAGTGGCTATTTCCAATTCACAACAATTTCTCTACACTCAAATTAGTTCCACCCATAACAATGCAGGCACCATATGTTTATCATAAGAATTAAGAAGTCTTAACTTTGAAGCTTCAAATAGGAAACCCTACAGGAGACTACTACACTCTCTGGTCCATGCCATAAAAGGAAGTTGTCCCCAGGCTGTGAATGGAGCCAGTCACCAAGGCTTCTTGGACACAAACAATGGCCATTAAACTATGAACCAAAATAAAGGCCCCGCTCCGCTTAGGTTCACTCTGTCAATTATTTACCACACCAAAAAGAACACTGATATAGAGGTGTGTATGTATTTCTATGTCATAAAGGTCAGTGCTATTGAAATTTTTACTTTTATCATCTTACAAATAACAGAATAGGGTAGGTGAGGGTTTCTTTGTATTCTACTGCTGTGAAAAGACACCATAACCAAGACAACTCTTATCATGAAAAGTATTTAACTGGAGACTAGCTTATAGGTTTCAGGAGGATAGTCCATCATCATCACGGCAGGAAGCTTGGCTGCAGGCATGAAGACATGGAGCTGAAACAGTAGCTGAGATGTTTCCATCCCAAGCCACTGACAGAGACAGGCACTGGGCCTGAAACACAAAAGCCCACCTAAAGGCACATATGGCCTAACAAGGACACACCCCCTAACCCTGCCACACAATCCATCAACAGCTTCCTGGCCATCCAGTCCAGCCAAATTTGAAAGCTCCAAGCTTAGTCAGAGAGATCGTGTCTCAATAACGAAGTGGAATAATGACTGAGGACAACTAGCAACTACCACTGGTCTCTAAACACATACATACACAAGCATATATGCATGCACAGACCAAAATAAATAAATAAATAAATAAAATAAAACACACACAGAGCCAAACAGTAACTGTCAAACTAAAAGGGACAGTAAAAGATATCTAACTAAAAATAGATGGCAGCCAATATTGATTTCCTCTAGTAAAGAACAAAGCCAGGCACGGGCATCAGTTCCTAGCATCTTGATGTCCCTCCTATCCTCTTTTGTACATCACAGCCTGACTCCACTCTTGGAAGCTGTTCATGTCACCACAATCAAATTCTTGTTATAATACTCCAATCATTAGTGCTTGTCATAACTGAGCCGTCATAGGAAGGCCCTTACCCTGGGTCTAACTGTGACTGTGGATGTAACTCAGGAGTAGTGTCTGCCTAGACATTTCATACTCCTTATCTATGGCCCTCGGCTTCCTCCTGCTACTGGGAAAATCATCCCCTAAATGAGCTCAAAATTACATTTCACAAGTTGATGTAAAATGTTAAGATGTGAAAGGCACAGCTGACTTAGGTCAGGCAAAATCAAAACCTAGGAAGTTTTTCACTATGTGTGGGTTGTATAAAAAAAAGTATTTTGTAGTAGATTCTGTTAAGATATAAGCAGCTCCAAGTGAACAGCAGGGAAGAAAACACAGTAACTCATAGTAAATTAAGTACCACATAATATAAAGTATAACATAAAATTAAATGCTGCTTCTGCACCGCAGTTAATTCTAAAAACTGAGAAAGGCAGAATACAATAGAAAACAAAACATAAGACACGTGAATAAATCTTTTCATGGTTTATGTAGACAAAATAGCTGTAAAAACTGACACATACAAAGCAAATAATGTAAACTCAAATTATTTTATTCCTAAGACTCTATGTCTTCCTGGTGCATGAGGGAAAGCTTGTGGTGTGTTTGGAAGTGAAACACAATGCTCAAAGCATGAAAGAAGGCCATACCCTGGAGAAAGTCAAGCCCATTCACACATGTAGTGAGAACAAATGTTTCACTGAGCATTTGATGCAGCAGATGAAGAGAAACTACTTCTCGTTAAAATTCACCCTAGTGACTAGCATTGCTACAGACTAGCAACAGAAACATAAAACATTTTAAGTACCCAAAAACCACACCATTCTCAAGATCTCAAACCCATCACTCTGTAGACACTCCGGCAGTCTCTTATTAAGCAGTAACATTCTACATTAAAACGATCATCACTGTCTTCAAGATGCCACAGGATATACTCTACTCCCCTTCTAAGACACCTAGGATTTAGCTTGAATCTCATATGGAACTGTTGTCCTTTCTGCTACAGAACCAATGATTCTATAAATGGTAATTAAAATTCAGATACAAGTTGGGCATGGGGCACATGCCTTTAATCCCAGCACTCTGGAAGCAGAAGCAGGCGTTATCTATTTGAGATCAAGGCCAGGCTGGTCTGCAAAGCAAGTCCAGGACAGCCAAGACTATACAGAGAAACCCTGTCTTGAAAAAAAAATCAGTCCAGGTTGTACTGTGATCACCACTAACCTATGAATTTGTATATTTAAACAGCACACAAAGCAAGGGAGGACCTGTTTTGCTATAATATGCTGCACTGCCAGACTCTGCCACTAGGTGGAAGCACCGCCATGAAGGTAGTGTTCAGTGGGCTAGGATGTCAGTTTCTCATTCATCACAGCTGATTCTTCAGCCCCAGGTAACCAGCATCTACTCTCCCAGTAAAGCAAAGGATTTACTTGCACAGCTCTTAATTCAAAATATCACATCAACAGCTGTCACAGACTCTGCTTCCCTCTGAAACGCCACAAGCCAGGCTCAACACTCTATCTTCCAAGCTCCCATAACAGCTCATTAAGCTCAGAGAGCATGCTCTAGCTAAAACTTCAAAATCCTTCCACAATGCTCCCCAAAAAGAAATATGGCTGGGTTCATTACAGATATACCCCCACATTCCTGATACAAGCTTGTACTTATTTGCTTCTCTATTGCTGTAAAAAACACTGACCAAAAGCAACTTAGGGAGAAAAGGGTCTACTCTGCTACATCTTGCAAGTTACAGTCCCTTGAGGGAAAACAAGGCAGGAACCTGAAGGCAAGAACCTGGAGGCAGATGCCGAAGCAGAGGCCACAGAGCAAGGCTGAGCTTGCTTTCCTACACAACCCAGTGCCACATGCCCAAGGGTGCGCCACACACTGTGTGCTGGGCCCTCCAACATCAATCACCAATCAACAACCTGCCCCATGGCAATGCCTACAGACCAGTGTGACGGTGGCAACTCCAACGGAGATCCAGTCTACCCAGGTGACTCTACAGTTTGCCAAGTTGACAACAACTAACCAGTACAACAAAAACATAGATCGATTTTCCCAGCAGAAGCAAACAAATAAAAAGCACCACAAGACATAAGAAACTACAGGACCGCACATATCAGGAAATAAAAGGCATTAATGTTGAAGAGATAGTAAACAGGGGAGCCTTACTTCTTCAGAGACTGATTCAGGCTTAGGCACTGAGGCTTACCATCATAATCCAGGTACCCAAGGGAACTACATCAAGATAAAGAACTAGTGGGTTACAGAGAAATCTAAATCCCCAATACTCAGCTAAGTGGTGATCACATCCTGTATCTGAAGATTTAACTAAGGCCAGAAAAACATTTAACCCAAAGTACAGTGATGGGTAATTTCTACCCCAGAAACAGAAGTCTATTAGTTTAAGTAACGCAGGACAGACTGCTCCCTAGTTTCCTCTAGTGCTTCAAGTGGGGCACATACAATCGAGATTTAATCTGCATTGTTGTTACCTTTCCTAAGCCCTGGGAAGGACAAACTAGGACCTTCCCGCCTTTCTGTAACAATCTGCTTTACAGAATGTGCCACGTGAGTATATTCTATCTCACCAGACTCTGACAGTGGATACTTGGTGCACAGCACATGGGTTTAAAAAGAGCAGTTACCTGACACAATCAAGAATAGCATCCATGCCCACCAGCCATGTGGGAAAATCTCAGACTTTAGAATACATTACTAAGTACTCAGAAGACCTTGCCTCAGTAGAAAGGAATAATTATCTCTCATACGGAATGCTGTTCTAGTCCTGCTTAACAAATCTTATACAAAGACTTAAAAACATCAAAATATTTAAATCACAACGAGAATAAAACTCAGTGATACTTCTAAAAATACAAAAATATCCAGCAGCCACCAAAGTAAAACCCACCATGTTCAACCCCTAATAAAGCAAAACAGGAGGATACATTCCAACATAAAAATAAAAAAATAATAAAATTTACAACATGGGTGTGAAATTTAGCAGGGAATAACAATAAACTGCATTCTACATGCTCAAGATATCAGACAAAAAATAATTAAAATATACAATTTAACTTCTAGGGACATAAACTATATTATCTAAGATGAAAATATAACTGGTAAAATAGTAAAATACACAACCCATTGTAATAAAAGTAAGCTGTAAAAATAGGATAAAATTGTAGAGAATTAATGCAGAATGAGCCAACTTTGACATAATAAATGTGCAGTTACAGTTATAAGTAACTGTAACATACTAGCTGGTAAGAAATACGTCTTAGTTAGGGTTTCTACTGCCCTGATAGAGCACCGTGACTATAAGCAATTTGGGGTTGAAAGGGTTCGTTTCACTTACACATCCACATCACAATCCATCTACAAAATAAGTCAGGACATAAACTCAGGCAGGGAAGAAACCCAAAGCAGAAACTGATTAAACAGTCATGAAGGGGAGCTACGTGCTGGCTTGCTCTCAAGGCTTGCTCAGCCTGATTTCTTATAGGACCCAAGATCACCAGCCCAGGGATGGTCCCACCCAGTGAGCTGGGTCCTCCCCCAACAATTACCAGTAAAGAAAATGCCCTACAAATTTGCCATCAGGCAAATTCTTTAGAGGCATTCTCTTGATTAAGACGCCTTAAAAAAAAAAAACAAAAACAAAACCAGAGATTCTTCCTTTCGAGATGACCCTAGCTTGTGTCATGATGACATAAAAAGAGCATAAAAGGCTAATCTTAAACTCATCATACCATGCTATCAACAGTAAGCGCCAAAATTGGTGACAGAAATAATCATCACATCAATACTAGACACAATTAACCAAGTATTAGGTCTCCATTTGTCTGATGGCACACGGAACAGTTTTTAACCAGTATGATCACAAATGCATGAATAACAGGTTATGTCACTGCATTATGATGGCTAAAACCCACTGTTAGTAGACGATGAGAGTTTACAGTTATGATTCAATGCCCACGTTTTCCCTGTACCTGTCACCCACAGCACCTTGCCATCCATCTTTCCTCACTTTCCACCTGTATAGTAAAAATTTTTCCCATTAATTTTTGCTGTCTTTTCCTTTTCATATTCAATATCCTTCTTAAGTTTTTTTTTATTCTTCATGCCTTGTGTGTTACTGCTTACTACTGTCCATCTCTCCTCTTTCCCTCTAGGGACTTTTAATTCCTGCTTCCTATTCCTTTACATCTTCACCAAATCTGAAAACAATGCTCAAACCCAGGCAGGTTTCTTATGCTTAGCTGGAGTTAGCTTTCCCTTCCAATTTTTCTGAAAGAGGTTCTAGAAACAGAATTGAATACTGTGTTGGCTCAATTATTAAGTCACTTTCTGTATCAGTGGCTCCAAGTTCCTTTACTCATTTTTTAAGATAATAATAAAGATAAGTGTCCTGCCAAGCAGCCCAAAGAGAAAAATATTGAAAAATATTTTTTCCTATTTTAAGGTATAGAATTTGTTTTAAACATTTTAAATGTGTTGTGATTTTTTAAATTGTTTATTACTATTCCTCTTGAATACCATCTTCAGTTTTTAAACACTCAATCTAAGTTTTACACATATTACCCCAATCTAAGGTCAAAGCCTACTGAGCTTGGAATTCTATGTGGAATTTTAATAAGAGTTAATTAGCATGGGCTGCAGCAACACTAGCTTATACAGCTGCCACACTAGTTATGAGTATCAAGGTAAAGAAGCAGGCTAATTTTCCATCTCAGGGTAAGTTTAATTAGTTTCCATTTTAATGTTGTTAATTACCCACTATTAATCTAACATTAAGGTTTTCTTTGGATTATATACTTCCTTCCTAAACTTCATGCTTGTTTTTCTAATTGATCAATTACGAAAATCAATGCGCAGTCTACTCCTATTCATCTGAGAAGGCTGTCATACGCACATGGACATCTAGGTATCTTGATCTTGATAAGCACAGGCTAAAGCAAAGCTCCTGGAGGGGAGCCTGAGATCCTGCAGCCCTGCACTCCTAAGGGGAGGCTGCTGATGCTAATAATCAGCCACACTGAAGTAGTAACAACCTCACAACAGTGACCTGGCAAAGAAAAAGGGCTGACTTTGAGATAAAATATTACAATGGTCTTAATTTGTAAATAATGATGTAAAGAGGTCATATCTTTGAAAAACTTCAAATATTTAATGAATGGAAAACATGTTAAAACAATGATGAGAAGACATTAGTACGTAATTATGCCACATCATCGTCAGCTTCCTCCGTGTTTACTAATGCAGTTCAGACTGAAAACATCTGAGGGTCAGCTCTCTCTTGAAGGACTGAACAAAGCAGTCCCCCCAAACTTCATTGTCACTGCACTCAAATACGTCAAAAAGTACAGAAAGAAGAGTTCCTCTCAGTAAGTTTATATGGCCCACAAGCAAAGGGGAGATGCCATAACAAAGGCTAGTCCAAAACTATGTAAGCATAACTCACGTAAGAAGAGAGTGAAAAGATTATGGATCATCTTCTTCAACATTTACCAGACAAAGAGAGGAACAAAACTCAAAGTCACAATGACACATTAAATAGATAAGCTGCATTTCTGGAATGCTAATGTATCCATAAAGATGGGTCAGAGGCAAAAGTACAGAAGAGGCAGACAGATGCACAAACAGCAGCCTCATCAGCTTCAGTTCTGCATGACTAGAACTAAACCATATGTCGCAAGTCGAGCATCTCCAATCCCAACACCTGAAACCCAAAATGCTCCAAAATCTAAAAACATTTGCATTTTAACAGGATCTTACAGATGAAAACCTTCACAGTTATTTACATGTGACAGATGGTGTGTGACTTTTCCTGGAGAAATATACAGAAACTCCTACTGGCACCAGACAGGATACTGACAAACCAAAGAAACAATGCCATACAAGTCTAGTTCAGCCAACCGATCAATATACTGGAGCTACTTTCAGGAACATGGATGATAGGCAGCTGCCTCACCCAGCACAGGTTTAGGACTCACAACAGGACCATACCTGGATCCCCTTCATGGTCCAGCTCCTGTGTACTCTATTCAGCACATGCCAAACCCATGCAGCTGTGGCGGGATAACATGCTGCTGGCGTGGACAGTGAGGGATCTGATGACCCTTCAGATCCCCTCTTCTAGCAATGAATGTTAATGGGCCCAATACTGTGAAGATCTCCTACAGATAATCATAATCACAGCAACTGAGGTTTCAGAACAGCAATGGTCAGGTCACACCCAAAGGGCAGCATTCCACAACAGTACACACAATTAAAACACAAACAAAAAGCTCAAATGAAAAACGTAGAATGGTATTTAGATTCTGTATGTAAAAGCACATAAAAACATGAACGGCATCCAGGTAGGCCTAAGGAAGTGAAGGAAACTGGCTATTAATACATAAAGAGCAGGAGCGTTTTCAAACGCAATTCCCCAGCCAGAAGTTCCCAAATGTTAGCATGGACCAGAGTGAGTCAAGGAGCTTGTTCTTTATTTAACTGAAAATTTCATAACCCGGTCAGTAGGTCCTAAACTTTTTCATTCTTAACAAGCTCCAATATTGCTGTCTAACTAAGAACAGTCAGAGAGACCTACTTCTCCCTGCTGAAATGGAAGTGTTATGCATTGTTAAACTAAACCACAATGGTCCCTAAGTACGCTCTGTCTCCCCTTATGTGCACATAGTTGTAGTCCTCACTTGTCATCAAGAAAACTCAGAATTTCACTCAAAATGCTGTGTACCATAGAACTCACATCCTAACCTAGAAATATGTGTCCTGGGTGCATCTGAGAAACAACCCACATAACTAGTAATCCAATCAGTCTGAGCTCTGGTCTATTTGCACTCTCCTGCCCTATTAATGTTTGACCGGTAACATGCCTCAATAAGGTCATGTGTTTGAACACTGCCCCCCATTTCCCCATGGAAGAACTACTTACAGGATGCCCTGCAACCAATGGAACATGGGGTGAGAGTGGAAGAGGTAAGAAACTAAGGGCAGGGACTTGTGGATTTTAAATGTCTCTGCTTCCTGGTCTGGGCACAGTGTGAGGAGCCCCACTGCACACTCTCACTGCCAGAAGTCACTGCAGAGCAGCTGCATCATATTTTTCCCATCACAGTAGACACAAATCCCCCAAAACCATGAGCTGAAATGAAAATTTTCTGTTTCTGTCATACATTTTGTCAGAGCAACAAGTCACTGACACAGCCACTCTCATGTTTCTTACCTTATTACTAACTCTTCCTGATGTTTTTCTGTAGCCATCTCTAGTTCATCCACTCAACCACACCCCAGGAGCTCCTCATGCAAGCTGCATGTACACTAGCTATCACTGTGTCCTCTGCCACACTACTTATTCAAGCATCGTAACTAGTAGCCTTCCCTCTATGTCTACCTTGAGTTAACTCACTGGTCTTATTCAATTAATCCTGACAAGCTACAACTGATCTTTTAATTAGCCAATCTGGTTGCTAATTTTCTGATCTCTGCTCGATCTGGAAACCTTTCTTACAGGTTTTTGAGTTATCACATTCTCCAACTTCTCCAAATTCCCTGTCCATTCCTCAGCCTTTTGTTGAGTTATCTTGAGAATTCTGTTTTCTCTGCTGTCCGTTCTATATGAATTCCTTGGGCACTTTTGTGTACCTTCATGGATTTAGCTACTAACTTACCTAATTATGGCACTCCATTTCAAATCTTTATGTCTTTCAACTCTTGCTGGCTCTAACACAGCTCAGTAACTGTGTCCTAGGGTCAGAGGCTTCAGTGCCTGTTTAACCTACAATTTCTGTTTTACTCCATCCCCTTCTCTCCATTGCTTTAAACACAACATCTTAACTTCCATGGTCCATGATCTTCCCAAATTAGTGCTATCATTAATTGGGTCTTATGGTAACTTACATCAAACTCAAAATATCTCTATACACTATCGCAACAATGTTCTGTAAGCAGATATCTAGCATTTCATGTGTCTGTCTGCATATTATCTTTGAAATATTTACATCTTCTACAACATAAGCTCTAAATATTATAAAGTGTGTCATAGTTTTTAAAATACATTTTACTTATACCTCACCAGCCTCATTCCATGTAAATCCTAACAGAAGCCCGAATACAAATGATCTTACTCTTTGAAATCCTCTAAATTCATCTGAATTTAATCCCGTAGTTCCTCCTAAAGCTCACTCCTGCCTGGGATACCTCACAGGCCTTTCTCATTTACATCAGCATCAGTAGGAACACATACACCCTAGACCCAGCCCTAGGCTCCTCATGGTCAGGGTTTTGTGGCCCTTTGGGGTTGTTTTGTTTTAAGTTCTACTGAGTGGTCAATTTCATAACTGCAAATCTATACTTGTGTTCTCTATCTTTTTAAACAGAATAACATTTTTATGAAGTTCACGACTGAGAATACTAAAGATTCAAAATCTGAATATCAGTGAGGCACCTAAGCATTTTAAATTGCCCACACAATAATACAAATATTAACCTGTTAAGCCAACACTTGTTGTGTTATAAGTTGCTGTTTTATAACATTTGCTTCAAAAACATCACCCCAGCGTTGGACAGGGCACCCCACTCATCAGGGCCCTTACTCCACACATGTCCTACTGAGGCAATATACCCATGCCCAATCTTCCCCCCAGTGAAATCAAATCTCATCTCAAATAAAAGCATTTTTCTGGCTTTGCACATGGAGACACATTACATACTTCATGTAATGTTTTCTCAAGAGCTGTCCAAGGGAAAAAAACATTGTTTTAATAATTAATTATAGTTCCCCTCCACAAAACAATATAATTGGCATAGTAAATAAAGCAATTTAATTAAAACCTCAAACAATGTGGCATGTGGGATAACTTTTTACAGTGGATCACCAAAGGTGAACACTTCCAGTAGAGCAAACACTTCTAGTGAGAGGGCAGCGGCCACCTGGCAAAGTAGAATCCTCACAGCCACTAAAAAGGTGGAAGGAGAGAACCAACACCAGCCAGGACGCTGTCCTCTCACTACCACACTTATGCCATGGCACATATGTCCACATATACATCACACACACACAATAATAAAGACTGCACACTCTCATATCAGGAAGCCAATTCCATTCCAAAACAGTGACATTTAGAAAGGCTTCCTTAAAGTAAATGTAACAGACACTGTACCAAGCGTAGGCTTTTTATTGGTTTTGCCCTATTGTGGTATAAAGAAAAAGTCTTCACTATACATCAGAGAACCACCATGAACACCTTTCCTATTCTAAATAAAATTGACTAAATAACTTGCAGTACTCCCCATATAATGTGGATTTTATTGTTAGCACCACTATCAACCTTTTCTAGTTTTTAGCTCCAAATTGATAGCTATTTGCTTTGCTACACTATAAAGTTCAGAAGATAATCTGAAATAGCAAGGAATGCTGTAGCATTGTAGTTAAGTATGAATGTCCCATGCCCTACTTTACCAGGAGTCCCAGCACTGACCTCACACCCATTCAGCATTTACAGCAATGCTAGCACAGCGGATGTGAAGCAAACATCCACCTGGACTCAGCTAAATGCTGGTTTCAAGGAAACAAACAAATGATAGCTATATCAACCACACTCAAGCTACTTCCACCTCAGGACATATCACAGTATCTTAGCAGTGAAATCTGATGTTAATAATAGCTTAGGGACCACTAAATTTATGAACTAACATCGGGGAAGGAAAACAAGTTCACATTCATTGCCAATTGGCCTCTGTAATCTTTAAGCCACTTAAGACTCTTCTTGTTTTAATTTCATCATCTGACAGATGCATATTGTGCCTCAAAGAAGTTCTCTAAAGTCATGATTTCCACAATGTTTCCAGAAAGGAGCTCTGCAGATCATCTTTTCTAGCAAAACGTGCTTTAGCAGAAAAGAAACAGATGCCATCAATTAATGGACTCACAAGCCAGTCTCTCAGAGGCAAGAAGGCCGGAGCTCTGCACACATCTTTCACATATTTGATATCCTGATTTAATACAAAGCCTTTCTTTAGGAAACTCAAAGGGAAGCATTGGTGATAATTGCAAATAAATGTGTAATTATAAATGGCTAAATTAAAAAAGCGATCAGTCTCAAAATCTGAAATAAATAATCATAACTGCTATGTCATTTAACACACATTTTAACATAAAACATAGATTTCTGACTCACTTTTACAAGCCTTCCTTCAATTGAGAATTCATTTCAATCTTGGACAGTAATGTTATTTTTTTATGTATAAACATAACATTTCTATTAATAATGATGTGAACTATATACTTTCAAAGAAGCATGATCATAGCTCCTTATCCACAGGGTACCTGCTACATGTCTAAAGCCATAAGAAGTACTGACCCCTAGATATACTACCTACTTTCCTGTTTTATAAGTTACATACAGTAAGTTAGCAGTAACTGCAAAATCAGAACTACAAGAGCAGTGATACTACACGAAAAGCTATGTGAGTGTCACCTCCTCACCCCTTCCTCTCTCTCTCTCTCCCTCTTCCCTTCCCAGCCTAACCTACCTACATCTGCTCACTGTGAGCAGACAACGTCAACAGCTGGCAAACGACTGACTAGTAAGAGGCATATACAGTGAGGTTATATATACAATGTAGATATGCACATATATGTACATTATACATATAGTGTGGATATACATATACAGTGTGGATATGCATATACAACATGGACACACACAGTATGGGTATACAGGACAAAAGGAAAACTCAAATTATGGGAAAGAAGTAGGATCATGAAAATGTTACTCAGAATATGAAACTAAGTAAGAGTTACTTACTGCTAAATTCTCCATTAACACCATGGTTGGTATACCATTCGGACCATGGTTGAACATGAGTAATTGAAGCCAATTAACACAATAATAGAAGCAAGAGAGGGCCACTGCATATCTCAGGAAGTATTTTTGAAATAAAACATTTACCATTCTCCTATAGTAAAATAACATATATATACATATATACATTACATATCTGTTATTTAATTGTAGGCATTAGGTTATTGTATAATTCAAATGCTAATTTCTGTAGCCTGCTTATCTGTTTGCAAGGCTTGTTATGAGAATCTCCTCTCTCAATGTTGTATTAACTCTGCTTCCCAACTGTCCCCTTGTATGCCAATAAAAGCAGTTTACAGCCAATCACTGAACAGAGGAGAGAATAAGGCTGGACTTCCTGCCAGCCAAGGGAGAAGGAGTTAGAAAAAGAAGTAAGGGATCATCAGCCACAGGCAGAGAGAGCTGCAGGAGAGGTGAAGAAGATTCAGCTGGAGCAAAGAAAGAATTAAAAACCAAGTAACTTGTGGATTTTGGCAAAGATGGAGTCAAGATAACATAGAGGGTTAAGGGCAAACAAACTGCTCAAGATTGTGTTGTAAGGCTTTATAGACAAATGAGTTTCAATTGTTTGTGATAGCCAGGTTAAAAGAGAAACTAAGAGAGAGAAACAAAGTTATATAAAAATAACCCTAACATTTAATGTTTAAACTAGTTCCATGAAAAAGTTCCATTTGACTTGGAAGTTTGAATAATCATTACAAAATAAAATCAAATAATTTCAGTTAAGTACTTTAACAACACTAGCCACTTATACATGTTCCATTGTATATGCACTTTAAATGACAATGTAGTGTTTAAACACACACAGACACACACACACACACACACACACACACACACAATGGATGCAGTTGGTGCTTCATTCAGCAATACTATAAACAGACCCAAACATAATTCTCCAATCCTCTTAATACTGAAAAACATTACACATTTGGAACAGGCCCTCACTAAGTTGCACAGGCTGACCCAGAAATCACCCTAGCCCAATCATGCCGTAGGTTGCTGAACCTCCTGCCTCATCCTCCACAGTACCCAGGATTACTAATCTACTTAGCAGGCCTAGACCTGCTTCTTAAAAGTAATCTCAAAACTAAAATTTTCTAAGCATTAAATTCAAGAAACATTTTAATAAAAACAAGTAAGTACTCCACAGGAAATTACTGTCGGCAAGTTAAACTATCTTTGCTCAAAACAGCCTGAACATGGTATAGCAAAAGAAGTATTTGTTTTGCAGGAGTCAGCCCACATAATTGAGAGGTTAAAGTTAAGCAGGTTTCTGGGGTTTTAAGGTAGCTGCACCTTCTGCCTTTCAAGTGAGTTACACCCACATAAAAGCACAGAGTGGAAAAACTCCCTTAAATAATACTTGAGGGGCTGAGAAGCTCCACCTGGGCAGGAGCACTTTCCTGAACCATGAGAGCCTGAGTTCAGATCCCAGCAGCACACAGGAATAGACGCGCACTTTCGCATGGGCAGCTGTAACCCCAGCACTGATGTAGGCAAAAGGGCAGAGGACTGCTGGTGACTCGTGGCTGCTGGACACACAGGAAGAAAAATAAATGGGAGTTCCAGCTTTAGGGAAAAATCGTGCCTCAAAGGAATACAAAATGTCCTCCCTGGACCTTATACGCACAGAGAGATGCACACACTCACTCACAAGCATAATCAAAATAAACAATATTTGACTGACTCACTTCTCTGAAGTAGTATATATTTACATATGCAAGAAGAACAGAACAATTTTAACTGTGAAACGAGATCCTGACCTCACTCAAACAGCCATGGGCCACAATCATAAGTGTGACTTGTGTAAGGCATCTTAACTAAGAGTTACCAAAATTATATTATTTTATATTATATTAAAGAAAAAGTCTGGAATGACTCTGAGGAATAAAGTCCCACCAAGAAATAGAGGAGACATACCTAAGATTACCTAAGGGAAAGTTGAGTGTGACAAGTCCCTTCTCAATTCCCTACCTTCTACAGTGAAGAGAACTTCCCCTCCCTGCTAGGAATTATCAACAGTGTCAAGATGGCGTGCTGTGGGGAAGTGATGTTCCATGCCACTTCTGCATGTCTCTCACAGCTTTATTTTGAAATATCTTTAAATAATATTTGCATAAAAGCCTCAGCAGCAGCTCCCCTCTGAGTCAGAGCACAGAATCTTTCCCTACCAGAATGAGGGAGCTCTGGGCCCCTGCAGGGCAGGCTGAGAAGGTTTAAAGTGGCTCACTGAACAGTCAGTCTGCACTCAGCATTGCTTGGCTACGGCACATACCTACTGAGTAAGCCAGGTGCTGCAGGTCTCCTGTGTGTGTCCCAAGTTACATACTACTACTCAAAGCCATTTAGACTCACGCTTGCAGCAGAACCTAGCCAAGTGCAGCAAGGCAGCCTAGGGCTTCCTTCAACAGAGCTGCTTAACTCCTGCACACACAGTCCTACAGCTGGCAATTACTCTACCAGAAGGCAGTACTGCTGACAAAATAATCCTGAACCCCTCTGGAGTAAACAGCATGCCCAGGAAATATACAATCTTAAACAATATAAGCAATGGAGAAACAAAAATAGACAAATAAATGAAGCACATTTTAAAATAACAGAGAATGGGCAGAAAACAAAGTCTGAAAAAAGTTTAATGTAAATAAAATATAACTCTCAAAGATATTTTGAACAGTCAGCTGGCTTTATAGTGTACCTCCAGATTCCCAAAGATATATATTCATATTCTCTCTCTCTCTCTCTCTCTCTCTCTCTCTCTCTCTCTCTCTCTCTCTCTCTCTCTTTCTCTCTTTCTCTCTCTCTCACACACACACACACACACAGTCACTCCCCTCTCCAGGCTAAGCACAGTAGGAAGTAAGGTTAATTAGGAAGAGCTTTGATGTCAATTCTGAACTTTAATATTGGCACAGTTGCTAGATTTAGGGCAAATCACCCGAATCTATAGAACACTTCAATTTACATAGCTCTTTGTCAAAACTAGCTCACACTAAGGTGTGTGGTGAGATAATACAAAATAATTAGAATTGGGCATACTATAGGAACTATGTATGCATATTAAGAAGTAAATTCTCACACGGCTTTAATAAAATGTTTTAAAGTCATTCCTGTGATGGGTAATCTTGACTGTTGTTTCATAAAACTTAGAATCACCATGGAAACACATTTCTGGTCATACCTGTAAGTGATTGCCTAGAGTAGGTTCCCTGAGATAGGAAGAGTCATGCTAACTCTTGAGTGATACCACCCCACAGGCTACAGCTGCGAAGGAGTAAAACAAGAAAGGGGAGCACCATCAGTGATTGCCCTCTGCCTCCTTCGTGAAGCACATAAAACAGCCGCCACCTGCTCCTCCCTATAGTTAGAATTTTTTATTTATTTAAGGAAGAATGAATATTTGCCAGCTACAGATAGTTTACTATGTTTGGAACTCTGGGGACTCCTGAGAAGGTGTAAAAATGGTAGAACCCCAAAAGCTACAGCAGCTGCTGCTCCCCTGTTGCTGGCTGCTGTTTGATCATGCTGCTGTTGCTGGTTGGAAATATCCTGAGGATAAAGAAAAGACTTGCCCTAGGTTAACTCCATGATCAGCCAGAATTAGTCCAATGACATTGCCGGCCCCTTTCCCCTCTAAGCTCCTTTCTCCCCTACCTAAAGCTCCTTTCTCCCCTACCTAGTGTTTGAAGGGAGGTTTGAAGGAATGGGGTGGTACAGGGAGGCAGCAAAGAGAACCCAATAAAGTAACCAGAATCCAGCTACACCTGCCACCTACATTTCCTTCCATGATGCACTGTATTCCCCAAACTGTAAGCTAATGGAAACCGTTCAGAAGTTACTTTCTTCTTGCACTTTATGGCAGCAATAAGGGAAGTAACTGATACAATTTACAAATTAAGGAAGGCAAGCAGCCATAAATTCCTGCTTAGATTTATGTAGCTTTATACTCTATAAATAATATAGTCACAGCATATTCAAAACAAAGAATGCATTCTTTCATTTTCTAGTGAGCCTCATCAGGAAGATCAGTCATCATTCAATTCGATGTTTCTAGACACACACACACACACACACACACACACACACACACACACACACGGGGTGGGGGGGGGCAGAGGGGAGAGAGAATGAGAATAAATTATAAAGCAATACTGTTTTAATACTAGAAAAACACGAAAATCTATGCTAAGATGTTCTATAACATTAACTGTCTCACAAAAAAGAACCATGCTGTGCTAAATCAGACTTTCACTATGCTACAAGAGTAACCAATGGCATGGAATGAGCAATGCATGCGTAATAATGATACTGGCATCTCCGAACATCACCCAAAAATCCATCTTTACAATTAACTGGACATAAAGCTCCACTTCTAATGAAAGCACACTGCTTCTTAATTAATAAAAACACAGAAGTGGTATGATAAAAGTTTAAAAGCTGAGTTTAAGAACTATAGAAATTAGCAACAGGAAAGCAATCAGAATGACACCGCCCTGCTCTTGTGCTATCCAAGCAACAAACCAAGCACGTTAGTGACACAGCATTGAACATAAGGTGCATCCCAGAACCCCACAATAACTCTGCAACAAAAACCACTCAGATACCATATATTCATTTCAAAACCCTGCCCTCCATCTAACTTCCATCACCAGATGTCACAGTTGCCCCAGGAACAGCCTCACCTTACTTCCGTTATCTCAGCAAAATTATTAATTGTATCTTCTCTTTCACTCTCAAGTGTCCTGGTTTGGATGACAAATTATATACTCATCTTCCTTCAAAATAGCTGGCTCCATTGGCTATAAGCTACTAACTTTGCCCTCATCCAGCTGTCAGGATAATTATATAGATATTCTGAGATGAGTTAAATAAACTTTATATGTATATAGTCTGTGGCTTCTTTATCATTATGCTGCAATTTGTCATCTCAAATTCATATGAGGAATTTTTCTCCAAATCTCACTTCAATTGATCTAGATTAACAGGATATATAATTTTCCTGTGAAAATAAATTGCCCGTGTACTTTCCAGCAGGAGCTAAGGAAGCACACTAAAGCAGACAAGTACAGTACACGAGGGACTGAAAAATCAAGCTGCTCACCTATCTGGCTAACACAATACAGAAGCATCTCAGAGATACTTTCACAGTTGCAGGACTGCAAGCAATCCGTTTCACATACTCTTAATCCACTAATACTAATATTAAAACTATGTCAGTCACCCAAGGAGGCTCAGGAATGTAATCCTAACACTCAGGAGCCTGAAGTGAGATGATGGCACAAACTCAAGGCCAGGGTAAGGCTCCAGGTCAGCAAGGGCTACAGTGTGAGGCTACCTCAAAAACAAAACACTATTATTAAACCTTTACAATTTCTCTAATTTTGCTCATTCAATAAGTAAGTAATCACACAGTAAGAGACTTGCCAGAATTATCTGGTCTAAACTGCGTCCGCCCAGCAGCATGCACTAAAGTTATATCTTCCTGCATAACTACAGAAAACAGCCAGAATGTTTAGCTGGAAAGCCAAGAGGCTAAAGCCTCAACATGAGGATGTGTGCTGATGAGTAGTGTATCACTCTGATATGAGGTAGTGTCATCTGAGAGGAAGGAACCTCAACTGAGAAAACTTAGTATCAGCCTGGGGCGGGCTTGTAGGGCATTTTCTTAATTAGTGGCCCATGTGGGAGGGTGCAGCCCACTGTGGGTGGTGTCATACTTGGGCTGGTGGTCCTGGGTTCTATAGGGAAGCTGACTGAACAAGCAATGAAGAGTAAGCCAGTAAGAAGCACTCCTCAATGGTCTATGCACCAGCTTTTAATTCCAGGTGCCTGCCTGTTTGAGTTCCTGTCCTGACCTCTCTTTCAATGATGGGCTATGATATGAAAGTGTAGGCAAAATAAACCCCTCCCTCCTTAAGTTGTGTTTTAATCACAGTATATCATCACAACAACGTAACCTTAACTAAGACATGAGGAAAATAAAGGACAAGGTAATCCCCACGGCCAAAATCTAAGAGAAGGTTAACCATAGTCACACACCAGAAACTGCAACTATTCGTTCATATTTATCAAAAGGCCTGGAACTACAAGGAATATAAACCTAACTCAATCTAGTTTGGGAAGGGGTAAGGTATAAGTTCACAGAACAAGTGTTATCAAGATAAAATTGGGTTCAGGGATATGTAGACTAGACTCCTGCTTTCTTATTTCTTTAGCTACAACACTCAGGAGCACAATTTTGTTCTACTTAATTTATATACTACTAGACATACCTAAAACAAAGAAGTAATACACAAATATTCGCCGAATAAATTACAAACTCCTTTTATATTCTGCTTAGCTTCTATCTAGCAGACTTTTTTATGCCAGAAGTGATGGAGAGTGGAGGAGTGCATCCTTCCTACCATCCTACTTCACAAGCCAATCAGCAAGGGCATCTCTGTTATTTCTACTCCAAATGCCCCCCTCCTCCTCCTCCCCTGTTCCCTGTTTCATCCCCCCCCCACTCACACACATGAATTTACACTCAAAAAGTGCATCCATACTCAAAACCTGTTTATATAATATTCACCAAAGGACCAACTTCCTATTAAATATACTCTCTGCCTGAACAAACATCCATCTTTAATTCCTCTATTATCTTATCAACCCACCATATAACGCTATATTTTGATCACTGCTGACTAAAAACATAATTTAAGAAAATGGTAAAAGAATTTTTAAATTAAATGTAAAACAAATGACAAATGAGCACCTGAGAGAATGTTAATAATTGATATATGAAAAGAGAAAGACAGCAAGAATTAAGCAGTAGCTTCTTCAGAAGAGAATTGTGGGTGCTAAGCAAGCCCACAGAAAGGCTGCTGGAAATACAAGCATCTGTTCAGCAACGACCTGTAGAAGGACGCCCACGGCCTGCAAAACATAGTCAATAGTGCACCTGCCAGTGTGAATGTGAGACCACTATTCAATCCCCAGTTTAAACACCAAGCAAAACCAGCTGCACCTAGATTCATGTCCCAAAATCTAAAATCCAAACAATAACTGAAAATATCCCACTCTGTTGTCATACAATTTTACTGAAAATAATAACCATTAAAAAAACTTATCAGCTTGATTTTATTCTTTGTTGCTTTCCAACAATCATCAAAGTTTATAATTAAAAGCTAAATTTCAACACCATGACCAATTATGAGCTGGAGAGAGGGCTCAGCAGTTAAGAGTATTTGTTATTTTTCCAGAGGACTCCAGTCTGCTTCTCACCATAGCACCCACATTGGATGGCTCACAACTGCCTCTAATTCCATCATCAGGGGATGACACCCTCCTCTATCTTCTGCTGGCACCCACAGGCGTGTAGCTTCCACATTTACCACCTTTCACACACGCATACATAAATACATAAATAAAGTGTCCTTTTAAAATAGCTATGGGAATAGTCATAAGAATCTAATCAGTTAAAAAATCTAACTTTGATATACTTTTACAAGCACAATTCAAAGTCTTTTTCACTACAAAATATTTAGTCATTTAAACTACATTCTTAAGCGGGTTTCTTACAAAGTACTATTTAAAAAGTGGGGAGGAGGTGACACCTACTATACTTGAGAAATAGTTACCAGTATAATATTAAGTGAATACGTACCTAACATTGGTCATAATAACAGAGATTTTCCACAAAAGACTGGAAGATAAGGTAGGGTTAGCCACTGAACATTCTTTTAGATACCCTGATAAAAAAAATATATTCTGGCAGCACAATTTCTGTATCTCAAGTAAGAATGGGTCACCATTAAACAGTTACAGAGTCCCATGCTTTAGTCTAGCATGCCACAGAGCATGCTGTAGGCACACTCTCTAAGTGTGCAGACAATACCATGTTTTGATAGTATGGGTCCAGAGAAGACACTGAGAATTCATGCTAATAAGTCAGATTAGATGCTCAGTGACTTTTAGTAAATACCAGGCAGAGGGGCGTATTCTCCTGTACAGTGTCACCCAAGATGCTAATGCAGGCAAAATGTACTGCTCTAAAGTAGGCATATTTAAATGCACAGAAAGAGATGGGATTTGTCACAGCATTTGATTTTAATAAACTAACTCTCTAAATAAGCTACTAAATATTCGCCTCAGTGCCTTCAAAGAACAAAGCCTACAGACAGCTATTTGGCCAGTACAGCTGGTATTTTTACATCTCACTTCTAACAGTGTGAAATAGTAACTTTTCATTGTTTGGAGCCACAAAAAACATGTTACTTTTCATTAGGAAACAAATACAGAAATCAGCTGGACTTGCGTGTCCCTTATACCTTCCTAGTCTCGTGGGCACACTAACACCGAACTTTACAGGGAGCTTTGATGCAATGCAGGTGAAACCTAGGAACAGCCCTGGAAGGTGACAGCAAAGGGGAGGTCTTGTGGTCAGGGAGACATGAGAGGAGATGATGTCTGTGCACAGTCATGGCCTAGAGATGTCATATGGCCCTGTCGAACACTAGGCAGAAAAGGAAATGTCACCTAGCTTGTACCTATAAAAAGAAAATTGATAATGGTAAGTATCTCTGGCACACCATTAAGACTACTTAGGAAAACTATATAATGTAATATGCTGAATGAAGTGATAGGCCACAGCAGGACAATGACAAGAGAGGTCTTTCCCTACAACTATGTTCACATAGCCATTGACCATTCACAAACAACACTGGTTACTAAAAACGCCTAAGTTCATTTGCCTACCGTGACCAGGCTCAAGGTTTCATTCCCAGCACTGAAAGGATAGGGGGCGGGGTGAAGGTAGGTATCACTGCTATCTTTAAAATAAGCATATAATAATACCATGTAAGTTGTCAATGTTGTTAAAATGTTATCCTAAAATTCTATAGTAGTCAGGCTTGGTAATGATAATGTAGACAGGATTCCATAGTTATTTCCCCCACACTGCTGTCTATTGGCAGCAGAATGAAGGGAATATGCTTATTCAGATACTTCAAATGATACAGAAGGCATTTATTTTTCTCCGTTTCTGATAAGAGAATTAACTCAATATGGCCACCCCACCCACTTAGGTGTCTAACATGTTCTGCATCAGGAAGTTGAATCTGGGGCACATCTATCAAAAATCTTACAAAGGTAGATAGTGTCAGCCACAAAGAAAAAGAAAAAAAAAAAAAGAAAAGTTTGCACCTGGTGTTTAAAATAACTGTTTTCAATGAAGCACAAGTAAACCTCTAGTAGAAATGGTTTCCTCCTACAACAGGGAAGGGGGAAGAAAACATTTCTCTAAGTCCTTAATATACGAAAATAGATTTTTTAAGTACACATTGAAGACAATTATAGGCACACTGAATATTAGTCGACTTAAGTCCTGAACTTTAACTGTTCATTCTCTCCATGACAAAGAAAAAAAAAGAAAGAAAGAAAGAAAAGAAAAAAGAAAGCTATTATTCTTTGAAACTTTAATGGGTATCCTGAGGCTGTTGGATAAGTAAACACTATGAAATAATTCTTACCATTTGGACCACTTACTTTTATTTCTTGTGGGTAATATTCAACTTAAGAACTGTGTACCTTAAATCCACTACGACACTATGCAGCTGGATCTGGTCCACCACTGCCTTTATCCCCACTTTATATGCACTGTCCTTTCCCCCAGATTATCTGGTTCTTTACCAACATGCAAATTATGGCTGTCTGAGACAGCTTAGTGCCCACCACTGGGTACGGTCAAGGCCCTATAATAAATCCAGATGGAAAGATGATTGCTGATAGACTAGACAGATGATACAAGACAGACAGACAAAAGAAAAGTGGTAGTTACATTTTTGGGTCTTGCTTCTCTGAGTAAAACTCCACTATGAATGCTATTGCTGCTCTAATTTCAGCTATTGCTAAATGTATGAAATAATACTGTCTTGTAGAATACCATATTTACTTAAGCTTAGTAACCCTCTTCTAAAATAATACCCAAAGACCCACAGTTATAATTCTCTTTTCTAAATTACATATGAGATCTATGATATGAAATCAGACTTAACACTCCCATAACTATATTCATGTTCAGGGTAAATATCTGTAGACATAAATCTCTAAGTTGCTGATAAAGTTAAAAGGTAGCAGGCGAGGCCCAATCTGGTGAAGACATTGAAGGATGAAGTTCAGTGAGGCTACCTTTACTGCAAGAATGCAAACAGCCATGCTCTAACTGCCTGGGGTGTGCTGCAGTCTGTGACTGAAAGCAGCACACTCAGCAATGAAAAAAACAAAAAGCAAAAAACAAAAAACAGAGAATGAGCTCAGCAACCACTTATAGGGAACGAGATTCTACCCACAACCTGGTCTAGAAGAAATCTCAGATCAGACCACACTGTAGCCTGTTACTTAAAGCCACTGGATTTGAGACAACTTGACGTTACCTGGAGATTTAAGATAAAATAAATCCTTTGTTCTTTTTTTTTTTTTTCTTTTAGTCTGTGTTTATCACAGCAACAAAGAAGCAATTCAACAATGTTTTTCCCCCCCTAGGTTAAATCACCTATTCTAAGAGTAGCTTTTTAAATTTTTCTTAGAATGACTAAGAAACCAACAGTTCTTGAGACAACAAATATAAGAGACAACAGGATACTATGCTAGCACCACCAAATATCAGCAATTACAAAGGAAGGTACACTTTTCCATCACGTGTAGCAAGACTGCCCCGGCTATTCGGTCAGCAAACAAGCCCAACTGACAGTTCAAGCTTCTACATAAGAGGGACAACAACAAAAACACCTGCCATGATAAAAAGTTTAGCATCTCTACCTTCATTGTACTTAGGCCCTGTTTACTGGTTATGTGTTTAACCCTTTGGGTCAGAACCCTGTCCAACTCTGCAAGTAAGCAAGTTAGTTTTTAAGGAGTACTCATCCACAGCTGGTAACTCACTCCCTTTTCAAGGTTGAAAACAACGTGCTTATGGTAACTACAATCATTACACAGCTGTACCATCCACTCCAAGTCTCAGAGAACATCACAGAGAAGGACCAACAAGAATGTCGGAGACAGAGCATGGGTAGATGTGTGGCAGAGAGGTATCTTCTGGACAGGCTCTTACACTCGCTGCAGTGTTGGTGATCTGTACAGGACTGGCCCTGTCAGCACTTCATCATGGACAGGAGAGAAACTTGTGAGTTTCCACCCCTTTCTGGAGGAATGTTAACAGTTTACACTTGTTGGGGGAGACTGGCATTTTCTTCAGTGGTGTAGTCACTGATAAGTTGCCCTTGCTCCAGTAACTTCCCACCCAGACCAGAGTAAAAACAAACTAAAATTAAACCCAGTGACTGACACACAAGACGATAAGAAATTAGCACAGAGACTTACTGAGAAGGTTCAGGATGTGTAAAAAGGAGAATGAAGTGAAAATAACTAAAATCGTCCATCTAAGTGTATAGAACTGTCAAAGTATTGCATAAAAATGTTCTAAACTTCATCTTCCAGAATCTGACTTTCTACTCATATGTACACGTCTCTACAGAGGAGAAGGAAAGTTATACGAACAACGCCAGGCACCCTTTCACCTAGGCCTCCTGTAACACTTCCATCAAGTAAAAATTCACCACCTACGAAAACATCCCCTTTCTCCAATCAAATGCCAAATCTGAGCACATGAATATGGACTTCCTAGGTCCCCAGACTCTGACAAAAAAAAAAAAAAAAACACATGTAATGCTTTGAAGCTACACAAACTACACTGTATTGTGGTCCCAACCTACTAAGGTACTACCACAAATATATAAGAAAGCCAAGTATCTGAACACAGACCTGGAGACACCATGTTTCTTTCTTTTAAGGATAATACAGCTCTTCAATTTCCATCCCTCGGCCTACTCTTTTGTCATCTGACTCTATCAATCTTCTCTTCCTTTCGGCTTCTTCTCCATCTACCACCATCTGCTAAATTCTGCTCCCACTCACAGCACGGTTGCTTGATGTGTTGCTCTCTCTTCCTCACAGCCTACTGATTTGCTAACAGGATGCATCCTAACTTCTACAAGAAAGTTGTCTTGTTAAATCCAAAGGACTTTGTTTAAACAATCCAGCAGCCACCGCCTGTTACTGATGATCTCTCCTCAAAATATTCATTCTCTTCTCTGACACCCAAACTCAGGCCAGGTTCTTCCTAGCTCGCTCTACTAGTGCAGCTCTCTTTGGTTCTCCACATGGTTTCTACTGGTACAATGCCAAAATACTGCCAAGTTTCAGCATTTGGCATTAAGTCTTCCATTGTCAACAACCATGAATTCAATGATGTATGCTATTGATTTCTAATTCCATTTTTTAATCAACATAAGCTCCCTTGCAGACATTGCAGCTTTGACTTTCACAAAAGCATGTCACAAATAATAACAGCATATTGTCTTCCTTTCCATTTACCATTGAAGTAAACAGAATTGTCCTTTAATCAAGCTTTACTTGTCCTTTAATCAAATTCAAGTCAACATTACCTCATACCTTAACTTTTGTAAAACCTCTTGAGTACACTGTTACTCTTTCTAAGCTTGCATCCCCCTTAAAGCTATTCTCCACACCACATTCAAAGAAATCTTAAATATAAGCTTCACATCCAAGATACAAAGCCATTCCTTTCTTCCTATAGCTCTTTAAGATAAAGGCATATACTTTAACATAGCCTACGGCTTCCCTAGAACTTGACTCCAAGCTTCCATTCTAGTCTAAAACCATGATTCCGCTATGCAGTGCTTATTAGTCTTAAGAACTACTTGAAGTTCTTCTTCAACAGTGCAGCTACACCTGTTCAAAGTGGCTCCACCCACAGTGTGCTAGACCCTTCTACATCAATCAGCAACCAAGAAAATGCCCCAGGGATGCCCACAGGCAATGCTCAGTTAAGATTCTCTCTCCCCAGGTACGTCATTTGTGTCAAGCTATGAAAAGCATGCTATCATGGGCCCCATTGAAGTCTATGCACATCTCACAATCTATCTTTTCTGCATGAGTTTTACATTGGATTATAAACTGTAGAACATACACCAGAAGCAGTATTTGTTTTAGCCATCACCCTAGCTCCAAAATAGAGCACAACGCCCAATATGTAACATTTACCAATTAATATGTATGACAGAAAAAAATGACAGAACACATTTTAGAATGGCAAAGATGACATGTAATATTTTTGAAAAATAATACCAACATATTTATTTTCATTACTTCATTAGTATTCTACTAAAATCAAAAACTTCAAGGCATGACTGTTACAACACACTTAATTTTTTAAAAATCAAACATAGAAGATACATCTAATTTGAGTTTCTGCTATGATATTAGTAACAGAAAGCAACAGCAAAATTTCCATACCCAACAAGATTATATTTTACTGGCAAGTCAGTACAACGTGGCTCCATAGGATGCCCTTTGGGATTCTCTATGGAATCCTTTGAAAATGCGAAAACACTGCACTTTAAAAGGCAGGCAAACCCAAATCCACAGAAATAACTGCCAAATAAAACAGGCATAGATGATGAGAAAGAATGTAACTATTTTCCTCCATTTCTTTTCAGATCATGAAGTACCCTGTACTTGTACTCATTAAATGAAATTTGAGCCAAGTGTAGTGGCTCACACCATAGTCCCAATATTTGGTAGGCAGAGGCAGAAGCAGCCCAAGTAAGCCTGGACTACCGAGCACATGAACATGAGATATTCAGCACTGGTTGTACTTAGACAAATTGCGGCCTTTCTAAGTTTTCTCATCCATCATGAGTAACTGTGAATTTATTATTTTCTGAATGTGTAAAATAATTAAAACCTGAACACTAAAATGAAGGCTGTGCAAACATAATGACCTGAGTTCACTCCCCAGAACGGATTAAAACTAAAATAAATTATTGTAAAAGCCAGGTAGCCAGGGCCAGATGGATCCCTGGAGCTCCCCCTTCCAGCGAGCCTAAACCTAACCAGAGAGCTAACCCAAAAGCCCATCTCTCAAAAAAGAAATGTGGGGGGCAGTTAAAGAAAGAATGACACCAGAGGTTGACCTGTGACCTCCACATGCACCAACAAACAGGAGTTGGATTGCTATAGCTAATTACCATATATGAAGTATCTTTGCTTATTTTTTATTATTAAGGCAAAACACCATGACCAAAAGCAACTTGTGGAGAAAATGGTTTCTTTAATCTTCCAGTTTATAGTTCCGCTTGAAAGGAAGTCAGGATACGAGGACAGGAGGCAGGAACTGCAGCTTACTGGCTTGCACCCCATAGCTTATCAGTCAACTTTTTATACACACCAGAGCAACCAGCCCAAGGATGGAACCACCTACAGTGGGAGCTGGACTCTTTAGCATCTATCATTAATCAGGGAAGTGCTCTATCAACTTGCCTACAGGCAATCCGATGGAAGCATGTTCTCAATTGGCTTGTGTCAAGGTGACAAAAAATAAATAAATAAATAAATAAATAAATAAATAAAACAATCAGGACACAAAGGGACTCAAAACAGGCATTCAGAGATTCAACACCAGGGAAGTACAAATCGACTTTATTTGGGACTCTATGTTTTCAAGAAAGCTTGTAGAGTATAGCCATAATGAAGACTGCACTCTGGCAATGAGAAAAAAGGAGCTGTTTATTTCAAGCTTAATAAAGACGGTGTCTCACTTCAGAGCAAAGGTCAAATAGACCCGCCCTCTGCAAAAGATTTGGGTTATTTTCCTGCAATGCAACTTACTACAGGTGTCAACAACCTCTTGGGGCAATCCTTTCCATGTTGTCCTCTGTCAAATGAAGATGAAATAACCAGTGTAAATGCTGGCACCCTGCTCAAATCTTCTAAAAAGAGCAGTGAGTTTGAGTCTGGAAAATGGTTACTGTTTTAAGTAATAAATTCACATGTGCTAGAGTCCTGGGTTAATGTGCCACAGGAAGGGCAGATACTGGCGACCCACTCACCCTTTGGGTCCACAGTAGTAGAAAGCAGACAACAGCCTGAGACGCAGAAGCAGCACTGCTGAAAAGCTGCCTGTAGACCCACAGTAGAGTAGAGACAGCCACAACAGGTCTTCAAACAGCAGCAGGGATCACAAAAGTAGCAGGAGAGGTCACCACAAAGGCAGCGGCCAGGGCAAGACAGCAACCACGACAAGGAGAACAGCAAAAATAAAGGCAAGAGGAGGCAAAAGGCAGAGGCTGAAGAAGGCTGTCAGGGGAAAAAGCCACAGGTACAGGAAGAAACTAGAATGGATATTGGGAGACTACAGGTTTAAGAGCCAAAGCTCTCAGGGATGCTGGGCCAAGGATATGCAACACTGGCTCCAATCAAGGGCCTAGGAAATCCCAACATAGTAAGCCTAGAAACAGCAACACCAGCAGCCATCAGGAGCTAAGTAACTTTTTAGACCTCAGTAAGACCTGCAACACAACACTCATAGGCTGAAGGGTCTCAGTCTCCTGAGCCTACTCAAGAGCTACAACACCATGGGCCTCCATCTATTACTGTAGCTGCTCACTGCTAGCAAACTCCAAAACACCGAACTGTCAAGACCAGCACTGGAAAGGTTTCCCCTACCCACCAGTATCTCTACGTCCAAAGAACACAAGGACCACAGGCAGCTTTTGAGAACAGAATCACTCAGTGCTGTGACACAGGACTCTGACATCACCTCTGCAACAGAGAGTGTGGGCTGTTCAAGATAAGGTCTGTTGATTTCAATCAGCCTTCACCATGCTTTCAGACAACAACTAACTCAGAACGCACATCTTGACCTGTGGCCATCAGCATGTTAATTACATGAAGTTTTGAAATCTGTACTATATTTACAGACTGTTTCCTCCACTTCTGCTCTTGCCATATAAATATACTATTAGCAACATAAGGTTAGCATGAAACAGGTTAAAAGTTTGTTTACATGACTATATTTAATGTCAATAAGGGAAGTAACTATAAAAATCTTCAACCTTCTGTAGTTACTTAGTTATTTCTCCTGAGTATATTCTTAAACAGAAAATATAACAAAACTCATTTTGAAGGATACAAAAGTATCCTAAGATGCAGGTACTTGGTGTCTGGATTTGAAAATAAGCACACTAAGCATCACGGTTAAGTGTTTGCCAGATGTCTAATCAGAGATCCAGTTGGAACTGGACCATCTATGACTCCGAAATCCGTAATGGTAATTGCTGCTGATATGATTACTACATTAAAACCAAATGCCACCCATTTTCCCAGTCTGACTGTAGATTTCAACCTGGTTTACTGCCTACAACAGGAAACATGTTCACGCTGAGGCTGCCACTCAGAGACAGGTATGAGTAATGTTTATTTGAAATTATGTTCCAACTGCTATGCTCTCTGATTCAATGCTGTAGAATCATACACTGGCTATTAGGGTCTTAAGTCCAAAAGGGGGGAAAAAATAGGAGACGCAATGCTGGACTGCCACTTCTCATCATTTCCCACACTTTAAGAGTTTAATGTCCTCTCCATCTGCCTTACATTCGCTATGTGTACTCTGTACTAGCACCACAGATTACTATTTGGTTCTCTGTTTTTATGACAAACGTACTTTTGGATGACATCTTTTTTCGATCTCAAATCATGTTTTCCCCCATCTGTGTGTGTGTGTGTGTGTGTGTGTGTGTGTGTGTCCATGTGTGGGTGTGCATGTGACAAGGCCTGTGTGTTCAGGTCAGAGGACAGTTTTAGGAGTTGGTTTTCTCACCACTAGAGTTCTGGAAATGGAATTCAAGTCTTCAGGCTTGATGGCAAATGCCTTCACCTGCTGAGCCATCTCAAGGGCTCCTAATCTTTTCCTTTTACACAATATCTTGTCTAACAAATGTTTTAAGGATTTTAAGGGAAGTGTATATGTATTTTAGGCTTAATTATTTAACTATAACAAGTTCCCCAACAGTTTACATATTAAAATAGTCTCAGAATTAAAGATATTAAGAATCTCTGAACCTGTAAACTTTCTAATATTTTTCCCTACAACATATAAAGTGGCCCTAGTGGCATTCTTGGGAGCAAAAACATCACATACGTCATGAAGTTCCTCATCAATTACTACTGCCCTGTGTTTTGTATATCACAACTCTCTCCCCACTCACAAAACAAAAACAAAAACAAAAACAAAAACAAAAACAAAAAAAAACTGTTGCAAATCTCCTACCTTCTCATGAACTAAATTTATAACTCTGGAAAATATGCTACAAGACATAAATTGCTAGAAAATCTAATTTGCGTTGGAAGTACATTCTCCATCTCTGACCAAAATACCAAGAATTCTGTATGCCCGATTGTTCAAGCAAAGAAAAAAACTTCAATTCAAGGGATGGATAGAGAAGAGCAATTCTTAACACTGAGGTTGTTCCGAGCGGAGAATGGAGTGAACTCAGCTGTTAAAGAGCGGTAGCTGCTCTTCCAGACACCTGGGTCTGACTCCCAGCACCCATATGGCGGTTCACAATCTACTGTGCGTCCTTTTCTAGAGGACCAGACACCTCCTGGGATACCAGGAACCCAAGTGGAGCTCAGACATGCATGCAGACAAGACAGCTAACGTTAACTTTTCTTTTTTAAACTAATGAAAGAGAAACAATTACTGCTTATGTGTGAGATTACTTTTTCACTCTCTATCGTATTACCGAAAGTCTGGTAATAAACTGAACCAGATTCAGGTTATGAACCTGGTGTACTTGTGTAATTTCAACAGGAAAACCCATCTTCAGCCATATAAACAAAGTACTCTTGCCAAACTGGTCTACAATTAGAAATTTTAGTGACCAATTCCAAAAGACACGCTTTTGTGAAACCACTAGACCAGATTTCCACATTAATTCTGCAAGACTGAGTCTGCAAAACTGAGCTCACAAATAACTCTACAAGTCATTTAGATACACAAAACCCCACCCACAAAGCTAGAAGTGGGTTGAAAAAGAAATCATGTGACCTACACTTCACAAATAAATAAGCATAGGGTAAAAAAATAAAAAAAATTCAATTGTTCTCTCAATTACACTGAGCTGAACACAAATGTAAGCATTCAGTTCTACAAGGCTACAATTACGAATGCAGAATAACACGCTCAATATGACGCCTTAACAGAAACAAGAGAGAATTGAGTACGAGATAAATAGTTCCTCCGTGCTTGCAATACTCCCAACGGGTGTTTTCACATCCAGCACGCCCTTTAGGAAGACCAGCTTCCAAAGCAGGGCCTACACCTGAGGCATAGCGCATCAGCGACTTCGGCCCACACTTCCTGGATGTAGGAGTTGGGTCACCCTAAACATCTACAGCCTGTGGAGCCCAGGGGACACGCCCAACCCGCTCCCGCCCACGTGTCTCCTGCCCCCGGGCGCCAGCGCCCACGTCCTCGCTGCCTAGCAACGCGACCCGGCATCCTAGCAACGCGGCCAGCTCCAGCCCGCCCAGGCCTTCAGGCGACCGCCCCAGGGATCAAATCTACCTCCTTTTTCTTCTGTCCGCCCCCGAGCTGGATGCAGAGCAGCAGCAGCAAGAGGAGGAAGGGAAAGCTGCCAGTGGGCAGGTAGCGCAAGCGGCGGCCCGCCTGTCTCCGGCGTGAAGGAGCGGCCCTGCCACCCATGGCCGCAGGGCTGTGTCTCCTCCACGCGCGGTAGCCGTGCGCGCCCAGTTCCTCCCGTGGCCGCGCCCGCCGGGCCAGTCGCCAGCAGCCTCTTGGCCAAGGCCTCGGGGTGGCAGCGCCTTCTCCAGGGAGCTGGGAGGAGGCTAAGGACGCGGAGGAGGAGACTGGCAGCGCATCCGGTTCACTAGGAAAGGCGCGGGATGGAGCAGGAAGTGGGCGTGGCGAGAAGACAGCTCAGCGCGCGCGCGCGTGTGAGCTGCTCTCTCGGGGGCTTCCTGCGTGCCAGCGTGTGGAGAGAGGCCTTTGCATTCACCTCTGACCTGAGGCCCCTTGCTCACTGAACTCGCTGGGGCGCAGGAGTGTGCAATGAGCCTGTTAGTCCAACCTTCCACCTGGACCTTAAAGCCATTCCACTACTTTCCTGCCCCAGAAGGCTCCATTCGCACTGAGAAGTAGGTAGGAACCCCAGTGTGCCTCCTCTTGAGCCCCATACCACACTTGACTTAGTCTCCTGGATTCACTTTGCCATGGTTTCTTCCACCCTCCATCAGGAACCTTAGGAGCCAACCTGCTAAAAAGCCATTCAGTCACTGGTCGTGAAGTATCAACATCGTTCTAGTGACTTTCTGAACAAAAGTCAATAGAGCATGTATATCCATTGTTTTTCCTCTACATGAAGATTTTTTTTCCTCTTGTACAATGAACACCTTTGATAAACTGATTAAACCTTAAAATGCCATTAAAAGTATTTTAAATGCATATAATTATATTTTAAATTATCAAAGAATTACAAAGCAAATATTAACTTTACAATAATTCACTTTTGCTAGCCAACAAATACTTATATTGGGGAGATGTCAGACAATATTGCAGATATGCGAAACAACAGGTGAACAGTAGCCATAGCAAAAAGTCACAAAAGTACGCAGAGGAGAAGGATGACAGGGGGCTTAGCCAATGAGACACATAAATTGATGCTTTCAAATGCTAACAGTAGTTTTAATTTGGCAATTGTGAAATAGTGATCATAGCATTCGATGTTACCTGCAGGCACTTTGCTATGATACAGAGAAGTCGGTTTCCATAAGACAGTAACAAATACTGCTGATAGTGCATAGTGTAGCTTATTCCTTCTTTGTAATTGAAGAAAACTTAAAATTTTTGTAGAAAGTCCGTTTAAATGCAGTAATTTCTCTCCTACATGATTCATGGACACTCTGAAATTCCAAGGACTCCAGACAAAGAATGTTTATTCCGCAGCCAGAGTGGAGAAGTTCTTGTTGTAAATATTTCTTAGATAAATTAACAATCAATAGTTACATGGTGCATCTAGAAGAGGATGAAGCAGAAACTCAGACTTTTCAGGCCTGTAACCACGCATATGCCACATATGAGTTTGTGCCTGCTTATGAGTAACAAGTGTATGTCTGGTGCCTGAAGAGGCCAAAGAGGGTATCAGAGCAGCTGGAACTGGAGACGGTTGTAAGCTACCATGTGGATGCTAGGAACTTAAACTCCAGTCCTCTGGATGAGCAGCCAGTGCTCTTAACTATTCCATCTCTTACTCCATCACCTTTTTTACAGGAGTTCATGAACAAATATCTCTTTTATGACTCCCAGGCTTTTGACTTAGCAAAATTGTGTGAGCATTCTGTTCATATCATTTAGTCCCTGTTCTTTTCATTTTGATTTTTTAGACAGGGACTCACTCCATACCCCTCATATAGCCAAAGCTAGTCTTGCCGTTACCTTTCTGGTGTTAAAAATATAAACATATATGCACCATAGCACGATTGGTTACTCTTCTTTAAAGAAAACCTAGACAGACTTAATAGTTAAGTATAAATAATTCATAATTCTAGCAGTACTCAAAATCAAAAGTGTTTCTGAAAGCACAGCTCCAAAAAGAAATTAAAGCCAAGGCTTTAATTCCTGATGGCCCATAACTATGCATTTGATTTTTGAAGTTTGTGATTATCATGGATTCACTTATGTAGATAGGGTCTGATATGAGATCCTTGTTGTGTAGCCCATCTTTAGTTTGACTGTGTGGTTACTGCCTGTGCCTCATATACAAGATGTGGTGGTTTGAATAAGAATGGCCCCCATAGGCTCATATATTTGGATTCTTATTTATCAAGGAGTGGCATAATTTTAAAGGATTAGTAGATCGGGAGGTGTGGCCTTGTTGGAGGAAGTTTGTCACTCCAGGTTGGCTTTGAGGTTTCAAAAGCCCATTATAGACTCAGTTCAGAGCTCTCTCTCTCTCTCTCTCTCTCTCTCTCTCTCTCTCTCTCTCTCTCTGCCTGTCAATGAGGGTGTAGCTCACAGCTACTACTCTAGAGTCTGTCTGCATGCTACCTTTTTACCTGTCATGGTAAAATGGACTAAACCCTCTGAAATGGTAAGCAATCCTCCAATTAAATTCTTTCGTTTAACATCATTGCCTTGGTCACGGTGACTCTTCACAGTAATAGGATAGTGACTAAGATAAAAGTAATATCTGGAGTTAGGAAAGTGCAGTCACCAGATTTTCTCACCTCCTTTTGTTTTTACTCCCCTAAAAGAGTAGCCTCTCACTTTTACCTTGAAGCATTAGAAAAGAGCCTCAAGTTTTGCCTGTCTGGAGACAAGAGGCAATGTATAATTGACAATCAGCATCCACAATCTAGATATACTCAATATGATCAAAATCCATTATCCCACCCTTTATCTCCCAAATGGGTCTTAATTTCCTTGCAGTAATTAGCATTATTGTCCCAATGACAAATGTTTAGTGCCTCAAAACACCATTCCATTATCCCTCATTCTTCTGATCTGTGCTGCAACTCACAATTTCCCATCTGTCTCTACATCTATGGTATTGCAAGCCTGTTTTCCCTTTCCAAATGTTTGAGTCCATCACTCATAAGAAAAGCATGAAACATCACTATTAAAATTGCTCCTTTACTTGTAAAACTCTTACCATCCTCCTCACTAGCATATCCCAGGTTCCTACCCCTGCTTCCCTGGATTTTACAGCAGTCTCTATAAGACAGTAGTCTGTGTAAAGTGTTTGTCTCTACCCTCACTAGAAAAACCATAGAATTGTCCTCAAGAACTCATTTTCTTGTCTATGACAACATTTCCTACCTCATTTTCTATTTTCTAATTTCTCACTGTGTTCTACTTAGTTGTTTTGTTTCTCTGAAATGTGTCCTTTATACTCTGCCACTTGTCTCTGTGTTGATGATCTCATTGGTGTAAAACTTTTCACCCAGATAAAGGTTCACACCAGTGCTGACTAGTTGGTGTTAACTTAACACAAGACAGTGTCGCATAGGAGAAAAGAATCTTGATCAAGAAAGTGCATCCATAATATTGGCCTGTAGGTAAGTCTGTAGGGCAGTTTCCTGGCTGACCATTGATATGGGAGGACTCAGCCCAAGAAACTGAATATCCAATAAGCAAGGCTCCTCCATGCTCTTTGCATCATCTCCTGACCCCAGATCTTGTTGAATTCCAACCCTGATTTCCCTCAGCTATGGAGTGTGACCTGAAAGTTAGAAGTTCAAATAATCCTCTTCTCCCATAAGTTGTTTATGGTCAAGATGTTTTGTCACAGCAATGGAAACCTTCACCTATCCATTTACTTATGCCAAGGCTCAGTTTTCCTAAAAATGTTGACTCTATTACAAAAAAAAATTCTATGATAATACTAAGCTCTTCCATCTTTACAAATACCCTATCTTCCTATAGTATTACATTACCAATACTATCATTCTGTAACATTAGTTCTATTGTCGCCATTAGTCTGTATGTGCTGCTTTGTATCCACACTGTCTAATAAAGGCCCTGCTTTGTTCTTGGCATTATCAAAGGTCTCCTAAGTACCCACCGTAATTCTGAATTGTCTCTAACAAATTTCACTAATTAGAGAGAATAACTATATATTATACTCTGAAAACATGGGTGAACCAAGTGTCTGACCTGAAAGATGTGTCAGTTTAGATCAAGAAGGCACCATGACCATCTGGGACACAGAAAGCAAACCAGCAGAGGTGAGTTGGGTGTAAGCCACAACCCACATTAGGTGCCATCCAGAGAAGGGCTGTAGAACACCCAAGAAGCATTGGGTTTGGATATCTCTCCATCCTCTCCTTGCTGGCCTGGCTCATCTGGGACACAGAGAGTTAACCAACAGAGGTGAGTTAACCAACCCAAAATGTCTACCATACCAAGGATGTCTGAGGGGCACCCAAGCAGCTTTTATGTTGGAACTCTCTCAGCCTGCTCCTCTCCTGCATGACCCCATAAGGAAATAGACATCAAGCACAGCACAGCTGACCTGGGCTCAGGTAACAATACCCACTGTCCACCATTCTGAGGAAGTCATTTGGGAGCCCTAGCATGTAGCTTGGAGCTCTCATCACCTGTTCTCGACATGACTGGCCTATGTGGGACACAGAAAACAACACCATTGGAAGAACCTCAAGGTCTGCTAACACCAGAGACAGCCAGATGGCTCAAGGTCAATGCAACAACACAAGCCATAAAACTCAGGGTCACATAACACCACTGGAAACCAGTGGTCCTACCACAGGAAGCCCTGGAGAGATACTAACAAGGTTTAAATCTGAGGTGATAAAAAATGATAGAACCGTTGAAAATAAACCTCTCAAAGAAATACAGGAAAATACATCCAAACACATGAATAAATTGAATAAATCCTAGTTTGGATATAAGGGCCAGAACTGGACAACGCCAGTTTGTGACTAGGATGGAGCAAGACAGCAATATGTTCCCTCCTAGATCTTGTCAGAGACTATACAAAAGCATGAGCTCTGTTCAAACAGCAAAGCTGACCCAGTATCCACCACTCTCAGCTCATAGGTTACAACTGCTTCTCCTCTGATCATTTTGTGTTTAGTTTTGCTCTTTCTTCCCACTTCTAGGCCAAAGTCACTAAGACCCTCCCATGGAATTCCTCATCTCTAACATACTGTCATCCGGAGAAACACACATCCTTGGATTCTTATGAGCACATCCAGATAAAGCCTAAACCATGAAATGAGCTCTCCTGCCATTGTTTCTCTGAGACTGCAGGGTTCTTTATTTTATTTTTAATTAATTTACTCATTTTACATCCAGATTGTAGCCCTCTCTTTCGTCTCCTCCCAGTCCTGCCTTCTCTCCATCTTCCCTTCATCCCTGTCCCTTAGTGCTCAGAAATGGGGAGCCCTCGTCCCTTATCAACTGATCCCAGACTATCAAGTCTCTTCAGCACTGCCGTCATCCTCTTCCTCTGTGGCCTGGCAAGGTCACCCCACCAGGGAGAAGTGATCAAGTAATTAATGTTGGAGACAGCTCCTGGTCCCCTTACTAGGTGACCTACATGGAGAGTGAGTATCCTATCAGCTGCATCCTATCAGCAATGTCTGGTCCTTGGTTTATGTATTAGCCTCCACAAGCGCCCTTGGACCCAGATTTTTTGGCCCTGTTTGTCTTCTTGTGGAGCTCCTATCCCCTCCAGGTCCTTCTATGCCCTCACTCTTACAAAAGACTCCCTGTGCTCTTCCCAAAGTTTGCCTATGAATCTCAGCATTTGTATTGATCCTCTGCTGGGTGGTGTTCTTCAGAGTCCATCTATGGACTGCACAGTTCTTATTGTGTTACTATTTCATAGCAAGGACCCAATATGCTCAAATTGGCTGGATTTGGAGTGTGCTCCTGCCAGGGTCCAGCTGATGGCTAGTAACATTGTGGCTCAAATGTGCGTCTACTCACATACTTGCTGCTCTTTTAGCAAGAACCTAGGCTTGAGAATCTTGTGTGCATAGTAAATTATGGAAATTTCTACATGTTCAAGCATGCGAACAAGTCATGGGCGGGAGCTAGGTTTCACTCTGGCCAGAGCTTTGGCTAACATTTGATTGTCATATTTAGACACTTTGGTTTTTTATTTTATTTTATTTATTTTGGTATATACTCTGCCTAGACCACTTTGTGGCCATCAGATCAGATTTATATTGCTTTATTGTGAGTCTGTTATTTGGTCTTGAAGTACCTACTATTTATTATCATATCTGCATTAAGGAACCATTGGCAAGAAGAAAACTGATGTATACCTTCAAAGTCCATCTCTGAGTCAGTCTCAGGGAAGGCTGATTTCTGAAAATGTCACTAGATATTCAAGTTCTTTACATCGGTTATCTACTGTCACCATTTCAAATCTGCACAAGGACTTCTCTCTTACTCTACAAGAAATGGCTTATTCATTTTCTTCTGTCTAGGTCAGGGCATTTTTCTCTGTTCTCTCATAAAAATTAATTACCATTTTCCAAACCTTGAAAAGCAAAAGATTTAAAAAAACACACTAATCTCATGGGCCTCTAAAATTTTCATGGTGTCTTCTGGCACCTACAATTACATTGAAGGCATGCCAGGAGAGTAAGCACTTTAAAGACAGAGACAGAGCTTTATTTACATGTATGTATACTCCCTCCACCGGTCACAGTGGACTGTACGGGAACATGAGCCATCTAGCTGGATTTCTGCTTCTAGCTTTTACAACTTCAGGGAAAGCACTTCATGTCTGTTTGCTTCTCTCTCTCTCTCTCTCTCTCTCTCTCTCTCTCTCTCTCTCTCTCTCTCTCTCTCTCACACACACACACACACACACACACACACACACTCACTCACAGAGAGAGACAGAGAGAGATATGGGGGCGGGGGAGGTTTAATACATCCAGCTCACATTATATTTCTTGAATAAAAATCCTATTTGTAGGCACAGATCGAGTCTGGGTCCTTTGGTATGGGTTTTCACAAGATAGTGGGTAAATTCCTCATAGAAAGCCTTGGTGAACATGCTTTCTAGAGGAGAGAGGTAAGTAAGCTAGCTGTAAACCTTAGGGATAATGTCAGTGGTGGCCTTGGCAACGCAACTGAGGGAGGCAGTGCTGCCCCTGGCTGATACATATGGCCATCAGTAACAGCTTCTTTGGTACAACAGCAGCAGACATGATGCTAGTCCTGTGGGGGTAGGGCTGAGACGCACCACCACAGACTCACAGCGGCCATGTTCTGTGAGACGAGGTGACTCTTGCAAATCCTGTCCCTCAGGTAGCCACTCCAAGCAGCAGCAATCAGAAGCTTGGCCAATATGATGGCCTCTCAAGTGGCTGTGGCTAACTGCTTGGAGCACTTCGTACCCACAACTACATGACTATTGTTGTCCCAAAACTGCAGAAGATTTGAACCAGGTCCGATACCAGCCAAGTCTAACCCACGGTGCTTCATCTTTAAGGGGTGGTGCCAGGAAGATAACAATCCCAGGTTTCTGATGAGTAGGGAGAATATGTAGATCTCTGTGGACTTGATCTTCCTGTCCTTGACCAGGTGGACGAGCTTGGTAACAATCTACTCCTTGTGTTCAGCTTTGGCATTATGGGTCTTCCACTTTGAACCCACAACCACTACTATCAGAGCTACAGCTGGATTTCTGGAGACTGTTCCAGAATCCCTCTGAAGCTACTGAACCTTTTCAGGTCTAGAACAGACTCCTCGGGCCCTTATTTTGCACTGCTGCCACCCACGTTCAGTTTTTTTTTTTTTTTTTTTCTTTCTTACAACCCTGGTAATAATACATGGTGAACATGAAATAAGTGAGTACGTCCAAAAATACTTACAACACCACTGTTGTATAGCAGTTTCCTCTGAGATTGAAACATTTCATTCTGTAGGAAATCTAAGACAGGAAATAAACAGCTCAAAATACCTTCAGGAAGTCCCTGAAACTGACAAGATTCACTAGGTCCCCTTCTCTCAAGAGTAAATAGTATAGACTGCTGAAAGCAATCTGAGAAAATCCAAGCTGCAAAGAAGCTGAACAGCCTGAAAAGGGCAGAAGCCAGCCAAGTTGCCTGGAGGGAGTTTAGGCCAACTGAGATACCTGGAAAAGATACTCTCCGATCTGTTGAGCTGCCTACAGGCTGTGCCATGTGCTCTAGATTTCCAGCTTTTGTGTGTTGTCTCCTATGCTGGGGTGGTTTTTAGTAACACAGCTGACATTGAATAATTTCCTCTCCTCTAAGTAACCTCTCATCCACATTTCTGTAAGTAACTGCAACTAAACTCATTGGTTGGACTTTGGTGGTTCTATACTTTGGTCTGTGGTAAACTCCCAGTCTGGATTAGGTAGACAAGTGTGTTGCATCTCCCCAGGAAAAGTCTGAGTCTTTCATATAACAAGCACAAGGTCTTGGAAATGCTAGACACCACCTCCCATTATGGTAGTATCTATTCAGTGAATACTGAGCCCAATGCAGACATGAGACAAGAAAGAAATGTCTTCTATAAGCAACATTCCCAGATATTAAGCATGTGTATAAAATGAACAAGCACATCAATGTGTTTCAAACTATCCTGTAGCTGCTGTGTGGACAACAGACTGCCAGGAACCCAACAGGGACCTCACATTCCCCCTCCTGTATGTATGCCATATGGGAGCAAAACCATGTTTTGTTCCCAGAGATAATACATAGGTGTCATATGCACCATACAAAGATATGTAGAAAAAAACCCTCCTGTTCTCTTCAAAAGATATTTTATAACCAATGGCTGGAAGGTAGTATGTCTGAATAACTAAACAATCTTTTTCTTGTTTAAAAATTCTTTTCTCATATATTGCATTTGAACACAGTTTCCTCTTCCTTCCTTCCCCAAAGCTGTTCCTCCAAATCACCACTCTCCCCAAGACCCACCCCCTTTTTTGCCTCCCCTCAACAAAGAGCAAGCTTCCCAGGGACATCAAGGAAACAGTGTATAACAAGCTATAGCACTCAGGAGGCAGAGGCAGGTGGATCGCTGTGAATTCGAGGCCAACCTAGTCTACAAAGTGAGTCCAGGACAGCCAAGGCTACACGGAGAGAGACCCTGTCTCAAAAAACCAAAAGAAAAAAAAAAAAAGATGAGGCACATACCATCACATCAAGGCTGCACTGGGCAACCCAGTATGAGGAAAAGGGTCTCACAAGGTAGAAAAAATCATGGACAGTGTTCTTATGGTAGGATGGATCATCCTTTGGGTTTATGCTCAAGAGTGGTATAGTTGGGTCTTGTGTTAGATTGATTCACAATCTTTTGCGGAATCATTATATTGACTTCCAAAGTGGCTATACAAAATTTCACTCCCATCAGCAGTAAAGGAGTGTTCCTCTTGCTCCACATTCTCACCACCATGAACTATCACTTGTGTTCTTGACCTTAGCCATTCTGACAGGTGTAAGGTGGAATCTCAGAGTAATTTTGATTTGTGCTTCCCTGATGGCTAAGGACATTGAACATCTCTTTGAGTGCTGCTTGGCCATTACAGATTGCTCTGTTGAGAATTCTCTGTGGAAGAAAAATAATTTTAATATAAATGTTTCTTGAAAGTGTAAACTAATTGTGATTTTTATATTATGATTAATTTCATTCAGTTATTCCTAAACCTTACTAAAATGAAATAAAGTGTTGTGACTATAATCAACTATAACTAAGCTATTTCAAATAACGTTATTAAATACAACCTAATGCCATATGGGATATTAAGTTAAAATATTCTTGTTCATATAATTTAAGGCATTTGCCAAGACCCTTTGCATATGATCTAAGGATCACTTGATTTGTGCCCTAGGATTTCTATCATAGTTATTATGTATTTATATTGAAATACATTATTAAACATTCTAGTAAGGAATTTACCAAGTGAAATTATAACAGAAAAAAGCATGCACCTGTACAACTGGGTTTCATTCTCTGTTTATGTTTGGGATGTTTTCAGAAACAAGCCCCTGTCACATGACTTGGTTATATTGGACATTTCATTATCTCAAACAAACAGTATTTTACTTATTTTTCAACATGTCTACATATCCAGAGAGGCCAGTGGCATACACATTAAGCCCAAGAAAAATAATGTCAAAGAACTCTGCATTATTTACAAGCTTTGGAGAAGGAAGTGTACTAAGCATAGAAATAGGAAGCAAAAGATTTTTATTAAATTCTGCTCTGTTACATACTCTAGAGTCACCATCCATTGTATGGCTACTTTCTGGCAGAATGCAACCAGAATTTTCCTACACTCAATAAGAAAATTCACGTTATCTTAATGAAATTATATAGAGGGAAGGTAGAGGTTTGGACATGATTGAAGTCATTTAATTCAAACAATCTGTAATCCGCACAGGTCACAGGAATGTATAGAGAGCATCTAGAGATTCTAGAAATACTTGATGAAGGATTCCACAGAGCCACGGAAACACTGGAGTGGAAACTCTGAAGCAGGTGAGCCGCAGAGATAATAATGCTGCCATTCCTATTATGTCAAACAAATTGTCTTGGCTTGGACAGATGTGAGCTTGCTGCAGAATACTGAACAGTGCATTCTGATTTGTGCTTCTCCAAGTTTAAGAAATGCTAAAATTTGTTAGTGTACAAATGACCACTGGTTCAGCTTGCTTTGATTTCCTTTCCATTATCCTTTCTTTGGAATTATATATAAAATGTGAATAGAACATTTTAAAATTAATGAGTAAACTATGCACTGAATCCTTGATTCAATAACTTTCTTCTCAATTTATTTTCTACGCTCACTAAATGAGCTAATAACTTGCATGCCAATAATTTTATTTCATTGAATAAATGTTCATTTTCACCTTGTCATTTTCAAGGAAAGAAGTGATGGATAGTTGGGTTTTTAAACATCAGAAACGCTGAGTTGAGTATCTGCTACTTTCCTATTAACAAAATTAACTGTTTAATTGAAATTATAATCAGTCATTAAGTTTTATTGGTAGAATATTGTAACATAGCAATTTGATTTCCTAAAAAGTTCTTCATCTGTTTCACAGGCTAACTCATTATTAAGAAATATGTCAAAGGATATTTGTAGTTGCTGAAATGAAGACATCCCAGGAAACTCTTAGCTTTTAAAGTATATATTGATCTTATTACAAAAACATGATTTCATTTATATAAAAATGTGCATGTATGTGTGTGTGTGTGTTTATAAGTGTGAGTGAAACAAAATATTAAAAATCTGCAGACTTACTGTCACCAGAGGTGCTGCAAGTGTGACTGCTGTGTCACATGTCCTTCAGGAGGTGACAGAGAGGACAGAGGGTTTGTCTGGTTTCAGTCTACTGACCTGTGAACATCTGAATGGTTAGTAGCCCAATATTCTCTGAATAAAGTGAGTATGAGAGGACCACTACTCGTGTGCAAGGCAGGACTAGACAGCTGGAGACTAGGAGAATGCTCTCCTGGGACTTCAGGCCCCAGGCATGAGTGAGCCCAAGACAGAAAACCCTTGCAAGGGGGGGTGACTTCGGTGGGCTAGGATAGGCATGAACTTGATAGGGCCACTAGACCTGAACCACTGGGCCCAGACAAGGAGCTAGCCTGAGACACTACACATCTTGTAATTATTTGACATCAAAATAATTTGAACTTTCATACACTAAGCCTTATTCACCATAATGGTCATCTTTCTACATCATGTACAGAAATACACACACACACACACACACACACACACACACATTATCTGAGGTAACGGATTGATAAGGTGAAAAGGTTTAAGGATGGAGAGATGGTTTGGTGGTCAAGAGCCCTAGCATAGGAACCTTTGTTTAGGTTCCAGTTTCCAGGTGTGTGACCACCAATGCCTGTGACTACAGCACTGTGGATGGCAGAAACAGGAAGGTCACTGTGACTTTATAGAAGCATTCAAACTTTACATAGAAAAAATTAGTGATGTAGAAAATAACAATTTTACTTCTACAAGAAAATTTTTTTCTTTATAAGGGGGAACTATCCAATGGATATGTGCAGAGTATAGCAAATTTTAGTTAATTGGAATTGTTCAAAGGAATAATTTTTATTAGTCAATTCCTCAAATGTATTTTTACATTTTAATATATTTAATAATAGATCTTTACAAATTAAAATACAAGTGCAAAGAAATACATTTTATAATTAAATTGTACCATATGTTTCTTTTCTTTTTATTTTATTTCATTTTATTTTTTTTACAGTTCAGCAGCTTAAAGATTAATTAGCAATTGACCAACATAACAGTGTCTTACTCTTTCTTCTAATCTCTACTGATGTTCTCTTTGCCTTACTACCGATCCAATGTCCTCCTCATTCAAGCTTCCAGCCCCGGGATTTGAGGACTCATATTTATCCTTTTATAGATGGACACTAGTGATAACGTTTCTATTCCTTTACCTCTCTATAGAATCAATCCACCACCCATTTGTAGCATAATTGCATTTAGGTTACTCAATCATCCAAGCTTGAAAACATTTACTGGCTCCCAATAGCTGATATGATTAAATTTATAACCCTGCTTTTTAGTATCATGTCTTTCCAACTTGACTCTTAATACTTTTCTTTTTTCTTTTTTTCTTCTTCTTTCCCTCAGTTCTTTATTAAGTCAATCAGAAGATGAGGGAAGTGTGCTTCCAAGACACTGAGACAGGTGATGCTTCATAAAAATAACAATACCAAACTCAACACTCTGACTATACAGAAATCAGCATTTGAGTAAGACAAATATTTACACAGTGCACAAAGGGATTATTCCAACATCTCCCCTTTTTTTGTCCAATAAAAGGATCTTTATTTAATATCAATAAACTCTATATGATAAGAACAATCGTGAGAATTCTCAGATAAGAATTACATTCATAATGTTCATTCCATATGTATATGACAAACTTGGAAAAAGAACTCTCCTATCTGTACTATCTTGGTGAGTTCAAAGTTCTGTACTTAAATAACTTTCTTTCATAAATTTGCAATTTATCAACCTATGAATATCTTTTTAGACTGTAAATCCTAGACAACTTAATCTTATATGTGACACTATAACTACCTTGTCTTCAACACCATCAGAGACCAGAGAAGGATAAATATTGCCTGAGTAAACAGGAAATGCAGAGCAAGCAGCTTTTAAAACTATAGAAATGACAGGGACTTCTGGCTTTCTGGACTGTTACCCAACATCCCTCTGTAACGTTGGAGCATCCATCTTCAGCCCACAGGCCCCAAATAACTGACAGACTCATCTGTGAAGCAGGGATTATGAAGGACTGGCCTACCTTGTTTTGACAAAGTTTGGCAGTTGACTTTCCAGTGTCCTGCTTGTACACACTTTAGACATCACGTTGGCAGGAATAGAGGCAAGGGCAGTTTTTTTGTCCCATGGCTATCTTTGACACGTTTGAAGCAAACTTCATATGTACATCTTCCTTGAAGTAGTACATACCCCATGCCCATTTCACCTGAACTCATCCAGCCTCCTTACTCCTGCACTTTGTGGTTGGTACCTACGTTTATTTGCTTTTGCTACCATCCTTAAGTGGACATCCTTTTTGTTCTACACTGCATAAATCCATTTTATATTGTAAGATCCAGTGTAAGTTTCAATTTTTTTAGGAAATCTTCACATAATACCCCAACCACAAGCTCTCTTTCTGAACTACTTGTCATGTTTTTCTGCTGGTCTATTAGTGACATAGTTTAGTAATCCTCAATGATTTTGGTATAAAGAATTTATGTACTCTTGAAAACTATTGGAGAGCCAAGGATCATTAGTTTAGGTGGGCCATAGGCATAAATATTAATAATGTTATAAAATAAAACAGAAAACATAATTTATTTTAAAATAATGGTGCCCATTACTTACTAAATAAGTAATGTACCAAAATTAGCAAGCAATTTGTTTTTTTAAACAAATCTCCTTAATGTGTAACTTAATGAAAGCTGCATTTTTATAGTCTACTTTGCTATTTAGTCAAACATCATGAAAATCCACTATGGACACTTATGAGAGAATGACAGATATGGATATTTGGGGAGGCATGCTTCTCTGAGTCTCTTCTTCTCTCTACTTGTGAAGTATGAAGAACAAACATTCATATGTGGCTATAGTAATAAAGACACATATTACTCTTATTAAAGTTTTAAATAAAAAAAGTGTTCCAAGTACTACAACAAAGGTTCTAATATCACTTTTAGAAAAAAGCATACACTTGAGCTTACAAGTGTAATTTATTATTGTCATGCACCTATTCAATTCTAAACATTTAGGTAAATAATCTTAGAAATCTTAGAAGTTCTTTGCATTGAGAGAATTAAGTTTATAAATTCTCCAAACTGTTCACTACAATTATGGCTGGATAGTGTAGACTCATTGAAAGACATTATTTAGAGTACTTGGGCTTACCATTTTAACAGAGTGCTAATTAACTCAATTTAATATTTCCACTTTCGTAAATACAGTTACTTACTCATTATATTAATAGCATTTACTTTATGGAAAGAAAATGATTACATTAAAGTATTATGAATATAAGCAAGTTCAAAATAAAAAAGTATATCTGAATAAAATTTAAAAGAAGCTCTTATCTCTATTTTTACTTTTCAATTTATCTCTTCTACTCCAGTGGGAAATATGTTTTCAATTTCTTTAAAGCAATTACTTGGGAAACCAGAGCTGTACAATTAGCAATACATTTCATTTAATTAATAACCTTTAATTAATAACTTATTACCAGGCTACTGTTATGAACCTCTGCATATTCGTTACTCAGCTTAGTATCAGAACTAGACACCACGGATAAGCTTGGCCCTCAATGGCCTACAGTTAAGGGCAGAAGCTATTGTGTAAAGTGCAAAAGGAGAGGCCTGAATGGATGGCTCAGCAGGTAAAAGCATGTGTTACCAAGCCAGAGGACCTGAGTTTGCTTTCCAGATTCCGTATGGTAGAAAGTTGTCCTCTCACCACCACACATGTTCACACACATACATACATATGTGCACATACACACACAAAATAAATTTTAAAATATATAAATGAATGAACAAACAAACAAATGTAATCTTGAAGAAGGAAAAAGAGAGGGCACGGAATAATGCAAAAGCTACAGCAAAGGGAAAGTAGGTAGTGGAAATGTTGTTGCAAGTATGTAATACTGTATACTCACAAGCATCACTGACACTTCTTCAAACCCTGTCCCTCTCTGATGCTGCTCACCACTTCTGTTTTTTTGATGCATTCACACTGGTTCACTGGCTTCTTCCTACTTCAAGGTTTCTGATGTGTAGCTTATGAGCATCAGAGAATGAGAGGTGGCTTTAGGAGTGTGAGCCTAGTATGTGGGACCTCAAGTTCATCTTGTTGATCAATATGCCTATATTTATACTAGTGCAAAGCTGTTTTTATTGTTATTACTCTGTAGCATAACTAGAAATCTGGCATGACTATAGCTCCAGGAGTTCTCTGTTGTTCAGAATTGTTTTGTCTGTTCTAGGTCTTCTGAGTCCTATACGAAATTTAAGATTTTTTTCAATTTCTGTGAATAACTGAATTGGAATTTTGATAGGGATTACCCTGAATATTTATATAGGGTGATAATTTAAAAAGTTTTAATCTTACCAGTCCACAACATAATTCTGGTGTCTTCAATTTCTTTTCTCGGTGTCTTAAAGTTACCACTGCACAAATCTTTCATTCCTTTAAACTTGTTCCACTATTTTTAGGCTATTGTGAATGGTATTATTTGCCTGCTTTCTTTCTCAACATCTTTGTCATTTATATACGGAAAGCTAATGGCTTTGTGTATTAATGTGATGTAATGTTTTTCTGCTGAATGAGTTCATTGGCTGTAGGAATTTTCTGGTGGGCTATGTAGGGTCTTCTGGGTAGAGACTCATTTCACTGACAAATGAGGGTATTTTGATTTCTTTCTTTCTCATTTGTATTGCCTTTGTCTCCTTCACATGTTTTGATGCTCTAAATCTTCAAGCAGGAAATACTTTGAGGGCTTTTCCTTTGTATTGCTTTTGTTTTTTCAGTCAGCCATATATTGGCTTTGGGCTTCTTGTATACCTTTAGGATGTTGAAATATGTTCCGTGTATTCCTAGAGTCCCCCAGATTTTGTCACAAAGGGATGTTGGGCTTTGTCAAAAGCCTTTCTGCATCTACAATGATAGTGTATGTGGTTTCTAAACTTGAGTCTATTCATACGGAGGAATCAGTGGTCAAGAGTATGTGCTAATTCTTAGACACATTTCACAAAATGCCTAAAAATGTGAGATATGATGCATTTCATATCAGCTGCTCCTCGCATCTTTCTTGTGGTCATTTTCCAGATGAAATAACCTGCATTCCAGCCTTGCCTCAAAGTCTGCTTTGGCTATCATCTTTTACCTTTCAGTGAAAATCTTGGTTTCCTTTTTCCCCCTAAACTTCCAACAAATCTGTAAGGACAAAGACTCTGGAATATTCCAACCCATACCTCCTGCAACTAACACAGAGAATAAATTTATTCTATTTGTGTTGAATAATTGATAGCATTTGTGAGAAATATGAGTAGAAACAATGCAAGCTTCAGACTGAAAATGGAAACTTCAGAAGTACGAATCCATTGATTAATTATGGAGGAGTTAAAGCATCAATCTTTTCCATCATTTATTTGTCTCATATCCCAGATGCATGAAATTTTTGTTCGTTATTGTACAAGGCAGAAATTTAATACAAACAAGAAGTATGTTTCATGGCATCTGAAGGACTCCTTTCAGCTTCACAGACCTACAAATTGATGGTTTAAATTTCATTAGTTATCATCTGCAGTATTTTGATTGAGAATGCCTTCCCTGAGAACAGATAATTGAATATGTGGTCCTTAGTCAACGATGCTGTTTGGGAAGGTTTAAGGGATGCCTGGGCCCACCTTTGAGCATATGTAACTGCTTCCAGTTTGCTCTTCCTGATTCATGCTTGTGGTTGAGACCTGGGCTCTTCCTGCTCCTGCTTCCTGCCTGCAGCTTCCTACCTGCAGCTTCCTACCTGCAGCTTCCTACCTGCAACTTCCTACCTGCTGCTTCCTGCCATGCCTCCCTGCCTCGACTGAGTTGTCCCTTTGGAGCTTTATGCTAAAATAAGATTTCTAATAAGTAATTTTGGTCATGGTATCTTATCTGAACAAAAGAAAGCAAACTAATCACCAGTGGTCAGGGTTTTTTGTAGAAAAGTTCCAGCACTAAGTTATACATTTCATATAAATTATCTCATTTAGAATTGAAAAGGAGACATTAGAGGATCACTGTATTACTCAATATCAGAATATCTTTGTGCTACAATTAGGAAGGAAATGCAATTATACTGTAATTATAGTCTGTCTTTGTGATTTTTAAAGATATGTCAGGTCATCTTTAAAGTCAATAATCCCTAGTGATCAAAACATGTGGTTCATTCTTTATTTCTTTCATCCTAAGTGTTTCCATATTTCCTTGCAGAATGATAATACATGTTGAATTTGAGTTTATTTGAAAGGTGAGAAAGAGAAAATCCACTACATAAGAGTTAAGATATGAAATATAGGCATCTACAACTTAGGTCAGATATTATCCACATGCCTAAAATATCATATGGTATGAGACCATTCAAAGAATTAGATAATTTTATGTCTACTGTATATAACTATATATTTTATATATCTGTATAATTGTACATATATTCATACACACACATATACACATGTATATATATGTATATATTTATGCAGGTGTTAGTTAAGCCTTGATGGTACATGTAGACTTTTCTATAAATGACTAACTTATTTATTATTGTTTCAAACTTCCATAGTTTATAAAAAATAAATAAGTTGAAAACTTACATGGCAATAACAAAGATAGACTTACGAAAATGCTGTTTATATTATATGTTTTTATAATTAACATATATTAATAATGCCGTTTCAATTTTTAATGTTGTCACTAAGGTTTTTTTTTTAAACACAAATTAGCCAAACAAGGGAATAAAATTCAATCATTATTCTCATAACACCTTCATCATGCTTCAACAATTTAATTAAAAATTGGGTGATAAATCTTATGTCAGAAGCTGTGTATATTAGAGTGAGCAGAGACCCAAATCAATGAGCTAAAATACAGGACCACACAGTATTGTTGTAATAATGTACCGTTGCATAAGCAAATGTTATTTTGTGGCATATTTATATACAAAAATTTCATTTTTTGATTCAATTTAAGAATAGATTTGTAGTATCATGGCATAGTTGAATAGAAATTTTCAAATGGAGCTGAGAAAATAGTATAATTTAGATTGATTTCTTTTCTACTGAAATTATGTCTTCGCACTTATATGCCAGTTTGAGCATGAGACTTATGTTTAATTTTATGAAAGAATGAGGAATTGTTAGCATTGCCAACTTTCAATATTCCTTTTGGCATAGGGAAAATATACTCTTATATAAATCTCTAGTGATCCAAACTTTTAATCTTATAATTTCCCCAAATTTCTATTTGTTACTAAGATAAATAACCAGGCCCTAAAATGTATAGTCTATTTAATGTCTGATTATCATTCTAAAAAAAATAAAAAAGGAATAGTCTATAACCATTTCAGCAACTGACTATTATTTCATTAGGAGAGACTGACATACTCATCCAGTTCATTAACTTAAAATTAAAATTTCCAGGGGCTGGAGAAATCAGTCAGTATAGCACTTGCCCTTAAGCATGTGAATATGAGTTTGAAACCCTGGAAGAGGGCTTATACACTAAGAATGAGAAGGTAGAAAAGTACAGCCACCATGGAAATCAATAAGGAGGTTCTTCAAAATGCTAAAGACAGAACTACTATATAATCCATCTATACCACTCCAGGATATACAACAAAGGCTGCTAAGTCGTCTTGGCACAGAAGTGCTTGAACATCCACGCTTATTTCTGCTTGTACTCATAAGAGCTAAGATATGGCAGCTACCTAGATGTTCACCAACAGAGGAGTAGGTAAAGACAATATGATGTGTACACTCAATATTTGAATTTCATCTGTAAACAATGACAGGGTGAGATCTGCAGGAAAAGTGGGGATAGAACTGGCAATCTTTGTGACATGTAAAAGATGGCAGACAGAAGGAAAAATACCTCCTATACTGCCTCAGATGTACAATTTTATATTTAAATTTACAGTTACGTGTAATTTATTTATATGCATATATGTATAGAACGTAAGTGTATTAAAGGGATGGTGAGAGGCAAGGAGGAGTTCGAATGGTAGGAAGGGAATAATACAGAGTAAATGAAAAGAAAGAAAGGGGAGGAGAACAAATGTGTACTCTTTTTTGTTTTTGTTTTTGTTTTTGTTTTTGTTTTTTAAGACAGGGTTTCTCTGTGTAGCCTTGGCTGTCCTGGACTATCATTGTAGACCAGGCTGGAATGTGTACTGTCAATTCAAATATTTTGTACCATGTGCATGTAACAAGAGATCACAGGCTATCCTTTCTTTGAGTGCAACTATATGTATTAATTTTCAACATAGATTAAATTAATAATTTCATTTCACCTCAAAATTAGATATTATGAGACATGTAAAATCATTTAGCATTTTTTAAAGTTATTGACTCATTTAGAAGCTTCCATTTTAAATTTTGTTTGATGATATATTACTCATCATTTTCCTTGTTTAACAAACATTGAAGGAATGGTGACTGACCTTTTATATTTCATAAGATTAATTTGTCTAAATGTGCCCTGTTTAATTCAGAAGGCTTTTTGCCCTTTTGGCTAATGGTGGTGTGAATGTGACAGAGAACGCTCCCAGTAATGGATGACAACACAGAGTTGCAAGGAGGAGCCAAATGCTTTCAGTTCCAATTTATAAACCTACCCACTTTAATTAAGGAAAGTAATCTGTATGGTAATGGAAAGCCAGTCATTTGTAAGGGGAACATTCACCTGCCATAGCATCAAGAAGCTGTGTATCAAGAGAAATACACAGAGCCCAAGTGTAATGTATTATATGAGAATAATACCCTGAAGTAATCAAAGTGAGAAGCCACCTGCAGCAAGGGAAGCCAGTAAACAAAATAAAAGTGTCAGTAATTGTGGTCACGTGAGGCTCTTAGAAACATTTTTAATAAGTAACTTGCTGTTCAAAGTTGAAATAGACTATGGATTCTGCATGGTGATTGTCATTGTGCCCTTCTGTGGCTGGTTTAATACCCATTATAAGTGGACTATATCCCCTTACTGGAAAGATACAGGAAATATATGTTAATTCTTAGGTCAGTGAAGCATCTCTGGTACTAGAGATGAGGGCTACTCGAATTCAAATGACTAAAGCATGATAGTCATTAACAAAGAGTAACTGTGAAAATCGATACTAATATGACCTCTCCATTCATTTCTCTAAAGTCTTTAGTAATGTGTTTAGGATCATTTCACACAATAAAAAATCCTGAGAAAACACTAAAGCTATCGTAAAGAGTTTTTAATTGAGGAAATGCCCTATGTCATACAAAATATAAAAGTTCCAGTGTGCAAGTACTCGAATAACCACACTCTTTTTACTTTGATCTGGGCTTGTTAATGAAAGAGTCTTCAAATTTACACCTAATAACGAACCACGGAAAATGTAGCACTTGCTCATTTGTTAGAGTCATGGTGATGCTGACTCACTGTTAATGCCATAAGTAATGAAAAAGATTTGAGCAAATGCATCATTAGATTTTTGGGAAATCAACATTCAATCTGTCACCCAAAAGTGCTTTATTCACTCACCAATGGTGCAAGTTAGAAAAGGAATGCAAGTGTCTTTTTACCTTATAGCATTACTGCTTGCAGAAGACTGGCAGAAAAAATAACTAGGTTTCTTTAAAAAGCTATTATTCACATAATATTAAAGTAGAAGTTGGCAAATTCATTTTAAAATCCATTTGAGATTGTGACTTCCAGAAGTTACAACTTGCATTTCTTTAAACGTATTTAAAACATATTTAAAATATATAAGATAACTATCAATAAATAAATCAGCAAAACAATAATACTTTTTAAAATTTTAATATCTAAAATTTCAGACAGTTATTGTTAAAATATATATCCTAAGTTTTGGCATATTGTTTTTTTAGATCAGATCTCCCATTGTAGTCCAGGAAGACTTTAAACTATAGAGACCCACCTGCCTCTTCCTCCTGAGTGCTGGGATTAAAGGTATGGGCCACCATTCTCAGCATGAGTCTATTTTTTATTACATGTCTAGCAGTATTCATAAATACTTCTGAAAACTGAATATACTCTTATTCACATATTCTGCCATCACATATTTAACATAGTCTATAATCCTTAATTTTAGCTCTATCTTCTTCCAATAAAAGATTATAAATCTGGAAATTTTACATTAAATAGAGTGTGGGGTCATATGTGTTGTAACATGTACCTATGAAAATGTTCTAACTTCACCCAAGCTAGAGTTATTTGTGAAGAAGAAATTCAATTGAGAAAAATCTCACCATCAGAATACCTGTAGGCAGCACTGTAGGGAATTTCCTTAATTAATGACTAATATAGCGGGCCCAGCATTCTTTACACCATGCCACCCCTTGGCAGATGGTCTTGAGTTGTGTAAGAAAGCAGGTTGGTCAAGCCATAAGGAGCGAGCCACTCAGCAACTCCCTCCTATGGACGCTGCTTCAGTACCTGCCTTGAGTTCCTGTCCTGACTTCTCTCATTGACGGAATATGACCTAAGAGTTAAAAGCTGAATTAGAACCTTTCCCTCTCAAGTCACCTTTGGAATTGTTTAATCGCAGCAATAGAAACCCTAAGACAGACATTCTCATGAGTCAGTTCTTTTCTCTGGTCCTGGTGAAAATGCTTCCATCTTCTGAGCCATCTCAAAGGCCCAGAAAGTTTACTTTCAGACCATGGATGCCAACTGAGACTATTATACCCAGCAAAAACTATGTGCTATAGTTGAAGAAGAAAGAAAAACTGTTTTCATTTTATAAGTAGACTAAAGAGAATTCATGCACACCAAATCATCCCAACAGAAAATGACAGAAACAATTCTTTTCACTGAAGAGAAAAATAAGCATAGCCAAGAGACTATAGAAAGAAAACAAATGAAGCTATAATTACTGAAACATAAGATAGTACTAAGAACACAAACAGAAAACTCAAGCAGAAAACAACAATCAACACATACTTTTCAATAATGACTTTAACAATTAGTGGCCTCACCCCCTCCCAATTAAAGACACAGATTAGTTTAATGATCTCTTTGTTGTCTACAAGAAACTCATCTTATATTTAAAGATAGGAATTATCTTAATATGAAAGGATGGAAAAAGTATTCCAAACAATTGGGATCAGGAACTTGAGGCATTGCTATCCTAATAGCTAATAAAAGTCTTTACACTGAGATAAATCTGAACAGATAAAAAGGACACTTTATTCTAATTAAGGGAACAATCAACTACAATCCTAGATGTATACAGCAAACTCTGATGCATATAATTTCCCGAAGAGTGCACTATTGGACTTAAAGTCACAGATTATTCAACTCAGGCATAGTAGGTCATCTGGACAACAAGTGACTAGGAAAATAGCAGAATAAAGTGAAATCATAAAGAAAATGACCCTAAAAGATATCTACAGGACGTTCCACCCAACCTCCAAAGAATATGCATTGTATTCAACAGCCCAGTGAAGCTTCTTTAAAAGAGATCACCCACTGGGGTCCAAAAAACTGTAGCAAATTTGGACAAATTAAAATAACTCTGTGGACCAAATCTGATCACAATTCTATAATGTTTACAATCAATAACAGATGAATCTTAAGTAATTATACAAATTTATGGAGATTAAACAAGGTATTATTGACTGGTGAATGGGTTAAAGAAGGAGTTGAGAATAGCTGAAATAAATTACTCCATGATGCAACTTAAGATTTTGACAGGAATAGACTTTATAATAGGAACCTCGCAGTGCAGGCATTAAAAATAACAACAAATGGGGCCTTGTGAAAATAAAAAGTTTCTGTATAGCAAAGGACAACATAATTCAGGCAAAGAGACAGACAACAGGGTGGGGAAAACTACCAGCTATTCATTTAATAAAATGTTAGTGTCTAGATTATATAATAAATTTAACACACACACACACACACACACACACACACACAGAGAGAGAGAGAGAGAGAGAGAGAGAGAGAGAGAGAGAGAGAGAGAGAGAGAGAGAGAGAGAGACAGACAGACAGACAGACAGAGACAGAGACACAGAGAGACAGAGAGACAGACAGAGAGACAGAGAGAGAGACAGAGACAGAGAGACAGAGAGAGAGACAGAGAGACAGAGACAGAGAGACAGAGAGACAGAGAGAGAGAGACAGACAGAGACAGAGACACAAGCTAAGTATCATGAAAACAAACAACCAAGAGCAGAGAACCTCGACCTTCTGTTAAGATGGAGCCAATTAGACAGCTCATTCTCCACTTGAAGGGGGTTTGGGAGGAAGTGAGACTGCCTCTGACATGAACTTTGGTGCCGGAGAGTCAATCACTTCCCCTTGGTGTGGAGGCCTTGTGGGCACACAGAAGATGGGGATCTAGACTATCCAGACGAGACCTGATAGGCTGTGGTCAGATGGTGTGGGAGGAGGTCTCCTTCTATCAGAGGTCTAGGGGACGAGATAGGGCAGAAGAGGTAGGTAGGCAGAGAACAGAAAGATAGGAGTGAGTGGGTAACAATCAGGATGTAATGTGAATAAATTATTTAAAAAATTACAAAAAAAAAAAAGAAAAATGGTATCTAAACAGTTATTTCTCAAAAGACAAAATATAAGTGGCTGAGAAATATATGTAAAAACATTAAACACATTTGGATCTTAGGAAAATTCAGATTTGAATTGCTTTGATATTTCATCTTCACCAAGTAAGAATAACCCATCTCAAAGAAACAAATGAAAAAAGATACTGGCTTACATGGCATAAAGGGAAGACTTGCTGCAAGTGGGACTGAACACTGGAACAAGCACTGTGGAAATCAATGTGGAAATTCCTCAGAAAACTGAAAATCTACCACAAGATCCAACTATACCTCTCTTGGGAATATACCCAAAGGACTCTAAATCTTAGTGTAGAAATACTTGCACATCCATGTTCATTACTGTTCTATTCATAATAGCCATAAATCAGAAACAGCATATACGCCTACCAACTGAAGAATGGGTGACAACAAATCTGGTACATTTATTTAAACAATAGAATATTATTTGGCCATTAAAAATGAAATTATGAAATTTTTAGGTAAGTTTGTGGAGCTGAAAACATCCGCCCTAAGTGAGGTAACACAGAAACAGGTAGATTGACATATATTTTCTCTTATTTCTGAATGTTAGCTTTGCATCTTCAGATATGAATTCCATTTGGAATACCCAGAGATATCAGGAGTGTACTAAGGGGATATTGTGGGGAGGAGCCTTCAAGGGACGTAAAATGAAACAGGGATAAAGGGGAAAACTTCTAGAAAGAAACAAGTTTCAGCAAAGTTCCAGCATACAGAATCAACTGAGAAAAATCAGTAGCCCCTCTATACACCTAAACAGCAACGAGTGAGTCGCTGAGCAAAGCCAACAAAGTTTGTATTTGATTAGTGCTAAGCTTTTACATCTTTCCTTAGATAAGGACACCTTCCTTTCCTAAGACCTCATGTGCTGTTCCTTCCCCCACTGAGACCTTGTCAATGGTCCTTTTCTTGTTTTCTCTAGAAGGTCCTTCACCTTAGTTAAAAGTAAAAGTATCCTCAAGTGTATCCCATTCCTAATTTTTAAAAAGCTATTTGTGCTATACCTGACCCACATTTCACTATTCAGGCTGAAGCACTCTATCACTTACTAATATGCAGTCTTCCCTCCTTCATTTCTGTATGTCCTTATTGCTTGGTTGAGGTTCGTGTTTATTGCTCAACCATACTTGTTGCCACCTTCCAGTTCCTCACCCCCATGCACCTTCTTCTTTCTTTCCATCTTACCATTGTTCTCACTCTTTTTTCACCTCTCTCTTTTCCACCTTCATTCCCTGAAAAGATTGCAAAGGTAACTTTTATTTACCTAATGTAATTGTTGGACTAGACCTAGTCCTGGAAGCATCTAGCCTCTGTACAATCTAACCTAGGCTTAGAATATTTTCAGCCTCTGAGGCTTACTGCTGAATAAAGTCACCCTTTCTAATGCTTTCTGAACTCTGCCTGGCTGGCTCAACTCAGCTGTTCTGGCTCAAATTCCTCTCCAAGCTGACAGATTCAACCTGGCTTTTCTCAGTCTCTCACTGAATTGCTCTGCTTGGCCTCAAACTAACTCTAGCAATCTAGTCTTCTCACTCTCTAGCTCATTATGTCATCACCTGTGTTTAGCTTGTTCTCCAACTTCTCTCTGTAAAACTCTCACTGTAAACTATGCCTCTGAATTCCACAAACTGAACAGCCATGGAATCAATTCCACTGCACTGCCTCTCAACTCACTCTACATCTAATTGATTGAACAGCACTGACAAGAGCTCAGAGATCTTGGGTCCCTCTGTCTCCTGAGCAGTGGGATCATGCCTGAACCTAAGCTTTTCATTACCTGAAACTTGCTCTATACCAGGCTGCCTTGAATTCAGAGACCAGCTTGCTACTGTTTCCTGGGAATAAAGATGTGTCTGTATTCCATCCAGATCACAAGTACCTAGAAGGTCTTTGGATATAGTCTCTTTCCAGAGCATCCAGAATCAGAACTAATATTCCTCTACACTTTGCCCTTCTCTCTTACCCTCCCTTCCTCTTCTCCAGCAGGTTATTAACTCAAAGAAACACATATGTTTTATTATTAAATTCTTCAGCACTCACAGGGAATTAATTGAATTAGAATATGAGAAGCTATAGAAATCACCTTGTTTTAAGATACAAAAATCCCAACCATTCTATTTTACCAATAAAGAATCAAGTGCCAAATGCTGTGTGAAAACCTGCTAGCTCAGAGAGGCAGAGAAAGTACCCAGGACCTTCCTACTCAGCTCACATCCCAAGGGAAAAACCAAAAACCCCAAAGCCCAAAGCCAAAAACTTGCTAGGTCATCTGACAGCCTAGAAGGAAAAGCCAAAGAGCCGAAGAGCTTGCTAGCTCAAAGCTCAAAAGCCCCCCATTCTTATCTATGTTGTCTTAAATACCCTTCAATTCAGACCCCCTCCTACTCTTTAATCCCTGTCAGTTGGCTTCTTGATCTGCCTCTTGACCTAAATCTAACTTGGTTAACTCCTCCAGACACAAAGCTCTTGTATTATAAAGGTGTATGCTAGAGGTGGCCGAACCACACCATAGCCACTTATTTACAATACACAGAAAGTTCTTGGATTAAATATGTGTTTTAGAGCCGAACTGTGCCAAACAAGAAACAGATTTTTACAGCTCACAATCTTGTCTTTCACGATGGGAGAAAATATTCTGCAATATCAACTCATCATAATTAAAATATTTCGTTTGTCTTTATAGATACCAAATTCCATAAGATGTTTTAAAAATATTTTAAAGTATTGATAAAACTCAGAAAGAATATAAAATTCTGCTTTTTCTTAGCTACAAAAGTAGCCACGATATGAAAAATGTAATAAGAGATGAATGTTTTCTGATTTTTCCAACGTACAGATCATCATTTCCTGACTTTCAGCAAATACTCAACTGTATAATTCTATTCTAAGAGAAATTTCATAAACCATGAACTATAGAGGGATCAAAGCTTCTTTTAGTCCTAAATAAAAATTACTCTAAACTGGAAATTTAAAATATACAACTACATTTTAAAATGCTAAACTACAATGAAAACATTATTCCTGTTGATTTAATGCATATGAAACTCTCGATTTCTCTGTAATTTGAATAATAGGAGATGTGTTCCAGTGTAAGGCACAAGGGACTTTCTCATCTCCTCTTTGAGTGTGTGTACTCATGTGTATGTGTGGGTATGTGTATGTGTGTGTGTGTGTGTGTGTGTGAGAGAGAGAGAGAGAGAGAGAGAGAGAGAGAGAGAGAGAGAGGGAAAGAGAGAGAGAGAGAGAGAAAGAGAAAGAAAAAGAGAGAGATGTATCTGTGTGTGCATGCAGATGTACATGTGTGAACACATGCCCACTCAAATGTATGTGGAGGTCAGAGACTCACCTCAGGTATAATTCTTTGGGTGGTGGACACCTAGTTTATTGAGACATGGTCCCTCACTTCACTGTTTTGACTGAGCTCCCAGAGTCCATCCGTCTCTGCTCCTCCAGGGCTTGAATTGCAAATGTATGCCACCATGATCACAGTGTGTGTGTGTGTGTGTGTGTGTGTGTGTGTCTGTCTGTCTGTCTGAATGTGTGTGATGACTCAGGTCCTTATGATGGCAAGACAAGCATTTTGTTGGCTGAATTATCTTACCAGCCCTTTCAACCTTTTAAATATAGTCTCTGACCATTCATGCATAGCTCTTCCTGTACAAGATATATTAAGTGTTAATGTGTCAGGCATCCCTGGACAGGAATCAAGGCATGGCAATAGAGATTTCACAAAATGGGCTTTAGCTTCCTGATCATATTTTTCAGTGTGTTTATGTATTCACACATGTATAAGTTTATCCGGAATTTTTTTTTCAGAGACCTTCTGGTCTGCATAGGCACTGCACTTACATGCATGCACTCACACATAGACATGTACATACACATACTTAAATAGTTTAAATCTTTAAAAAATAAAGGAAAATACCACCAAAGGAAACAACTGCAAATTAGAGGGTGCTAGAATGCCATCTATATGGATATGAAAATTACCAAATGTGTTCACATGGGTTCTTAGACAGAATCACAGAACTACTACCTGAAATCTTAACTCAAATCCTCACTGTTCTCTAAGCCAAACCTCCCAAAAACACATTATGATATTAATATATGATATTAATATATAATATAATATAATATAATTATAAATAATATAATTCAGTAGTTTGTTGTTCTCTGGTTGCTTCATCTATGTTCATTTAGGTTTATGAGTGTTTTTAGAAAGCTCCTGAAGCAAATGCTTTTGTTTTCCCCACATTTTCTAAAACTATAGTAGACACAAAGCAAATACTCAATAACCATAGATGTATTGTTTTTGCAAAATTAGTCCAAGTGTCCAATAAAATGAGATCTAACCTATGCATATCTCTCATTCCGGTGTAAGACACAGATTAAAAGTAAAATTAACCAAGATCTTCTTGCTTTCCATAAAAGTGATTTAGCACTATGCTATGTTATTCTATGGACACATAAACCAGTTGCTTAGTGTGAGGAGTGTTTGCTTTGTACAGAGATGTGAGTAAAAGTTGAACCCATGCAGTGCAATTTAAATAATTGGTTGGAAAAAGTGCAAATGTGTCATAGGGTTTTGTTAAAATATTAAAAACTCATACTATTGTGTATAGATATATAGAGAAATGAAAATAATATGTATTTTCTACACTGTAATCTAAAACTTTGAAGTTAGAAATTTTAACATGCACACAAATAACAGCATACAGACTTAACATGCTGTATTTACGTAGTTAGGAATATATATGCATTTACATATAATCTAAGCATGTATAAACATTTAATGAAAAAAAAAAGGTAATACATTTGAAGCAAAGCAAGGAGAAGTATATGGGACATTTGGAGGGAGAAAAGGGACTGGGAAAATCATGGAAATTATACTGTAATCTCAAATTTAAATAGTGTGATATATTATTTTAAAAATGACCAAAAGTACCTTGAACAATGACTGTGTCCTGCTCTATAGCATGCTTTGTGACGTGTGCTCACTCTCTGAACTTGGTTGCCTCGCTGTCATCCACTCTAACTTGATATCAACTCGCTTATTTTGTTTACACAACCAACTTCTGGAAATATCTTAAGCAGTAGTTCCTGAAAGTGAAAGTTTTGCTGCCTTCACTTCAGATGTCTCAAGTGATCCCTTTGTACTTTTCATAACAACATATCCCATTTACCTCTGTAAGTTCAGTGGCACCAAGATCACTTGCCTAGACTTAACCTTAACAGCAGCAGCAGCAATTCCATGACCAGTGGTTCCTTTTATAACTCTTTTAGAATACTATGTTCTATTAGAATTTCACTCCCCATACTGGCACTTGTCCTTCCTCCCTCCCTCCCTTCCTTCCTTCCTTCCTTCCTTCCACCCTCCCTCCATTCCTCCCTTTCTTTTTCACCCTTATTAGCAAATTCCCTCTTTTGTTTACCCATTTTTGCAAATTGTCACCTGAATTCATCACTGGAAGACAAGGAAGCAACCTAGCTAAGTGCATTGTTGTCTGTGCAGGGTGATTGGTCACCTGTAGACCTGTAAGGAGCCCCTGTGACTGGTAATTCATCATGAGGACCACATTGTTTACACAGTGATTTGCAGGCTGTAGATCTAACAGAGAACCTTGTATTTCATCCAATAGTTCACAACTAACATATCTTTGTAACCATAGCTTGAACTGAATGTTGTTTGGCCGTTTTTAAAAATTAAAATGTGGTAACTAAAATCAGTGAATAGACAGTTTATAAAATTCCAATAAAACAAAATACATACCATTGTATGTATAACAATCATAGAAAAAGAAGAAATCATGACCATAAAAGGGAGTGGTGAAAACACAAAAGGAGTTGGAAGGGAGAAAGGGGTTATTATGAAAATAGAGTATTAGTACATGAAAGTCTTTAAAAAATTAAAAGAAAGAAAATACACTCTGTAACTCAAGATATCCAAATTCTAACTCTAATCTAAGCCCTGCAATGTGGCCTCTGAAAAGACTCATTGTTTTTCCTAAGCATCAGAGATGGTGTACATTTGAGAAGAAAGGGAAGATTTAAAAGAAGATTTCTGTTTTGTTTTGTTATGTATCTTTTCCTTATTGAGGCTCCTTTTTCTCATGTTGCCTAATACTTTCCCCACTATGAATTTTGAACACGTGCATTTATCTCTAAAATGTTTCTCCCCTATGATCGTGGAGCAGACTCAGTGTGTGTGTGCTTCTCTGAAACCCACACATTGCTATCCTAATCCCTAGTATCATGGTACTAACAAGGATACAGTTCTGACATTGCTGTCAGTAAATATCCTTACAAGAAGAGGAAAAGGTCAATGCCCTCCCTGTCTCCCTGCCCAGCCTCTAGAGTTATGACACCCATTTCTTCTTTTGTCCCATCCATGTTGTCCATGGGGATTTGCTGTAAATAACACAATTTATTTCATGGATAAGTTTGAGTAAATATGGTGACTTCTGAGACTTGCCATCATAATTTAAATTACTATTTCTAAACACTGCTATCTTATTCTAGTCTAACACATGAAGACCAAACTACACATGTGTTACATGTGTGTGTGGGGAGGGAGTACTTGGCCTGCCTCATGCATTCTCTCCAGTTGGTAGTTCAGTCTCTGTGAGCCCCCATGGGCACAGTTTAGTTGGTTCTGTATGTTTTCTTGTGGTGTCGTTGACCTCTCTGGCTCCTTTAATCCTTCTTCCCCTTCTTCCACGGGGTTCCCTGAGCTCTTCCTATGTTTGACAGTGGGTTTTTGCAGGGTCTCTGCACCTGTTTCCATTAGTTCCTGGGTGAATTCTCTCAGATGACAGTAGTGCTACACACCTGTCTGCAAGTATAGCAAAATTATATTAATAGTGTCAGGAGTGGGCTGTCTCTTATGGGATGGGTCTCAACTTGGGCCAATCTTTGGTTGACCATTCCCTCTATTTCTGCTCCCTCTTTATCCATGAATATCTTACAGGCAGGAAAAAATTGTGGGTTGAAGGTTTTGTGGCTGGGTTGATGACCCCATCCCTCCATTGGAAGTCTTGCCTGGTTATAGGAGGTAACCTTTCAGGTTCCATATCCCCTGTTGCTATAGGCATCTTAGCTAGGGTCACCCTCATAGATTCCTGGGAGTTTCCATTGTCCTGAGTTCCTAGCTCATCCTAGAGATGCCTCTCTTCCCTCACCTATGGATTCTAGTTTTCTCTCCCTCCATCCTCTCTCCCCACTTGATCCCTCATACTCCCCTCCCAATCCCTTCCGCTCCCCCCCCCCCCCCCCGTCCCCACTCAGTTCCTTCCCTCCATCCACCCCTGATGTCTATTTACACAGCTGAATATTACTCAGCTATTAAAAACTGGTTTCTTTCTTAGGCAGGGACCGGATTTTTAGTTCTCTGTTTATACTCTATGACCAAATGTAACTAATTCTCATGGGAGGTGATTTTCTAACCTTTCATGCTGTGTGCTTTTCTAGCTGGTGCACAGGCAGAGTGAAGGGAGGGTGGTGCCAAGCCTCAGATGAGAAACTTAGGCAATTATTAGCTTCTGTCTATAAACCCAGAGATATCAGAAAGGAAGCATGCCCAAGATGTCCTGAATTCCTGAACAAGTTCAGTAACCAAAACCAAGAATGACTAAATGAAGACTACAGCTTCTATTTTAAGTCATTTGCTGCTGTACCAGGTCTGCTTTTCCCCTCAGAGTATCCAGCTACTGTTGTGCACTGGGCTAGACTGGAAGGAATGAAGCTTAGCCAGGGCAGGTGTGTTAGGCAGGATCCCAGCCTGCATAAGTGCAGGCAAGGGAAGCAGCCTTCTCCAGAGACAGTTCCCAGGAAAACCGCTCTTCTTTATTGTGGGGGAACAATGCCTATATGGAGAAAGGATAAAAGTTTTTCTTTGGGAGTGTACATCACTGGCTGAGGTGAGGTGCTGGGGATGCTTCATTTGCATGAAGAGGAATTTCAGGTGCTGGCTGGACATGTCCTTATAAGTAAAGAGGAAGTTTACCCTGAAGTCTAGCCACCAGGCTAAGTGAACACCTCGGGGGTAGCAGAATTGAAGGTCAAAAGGCTTATGTGCACCTGGACATGCAGGCTATGAGAAGGGAGCAAGCAGTCCTACTCCTGCTGGTCTCAGAATGAGATTTTCAGTGTCACATTGCTTACGTATACCACTCACAGTGACCTACCTTTACCTTATATACTACCTTTACTATTTTTCCATATAGATCATTTCATCTAACTACGTAGTGTTACCTCAAATCACTGAGTACACAGTCTCAGCCTCAGACTGCGTGATCTCCCTCCAGAGATACTCCGTCAGCTCCTTCTCTGTCTCATTCACTCACTTATTTGTAAAAGAATTTTCTGGGTGATACCACCTGGCAGCTTTCTACCCACCATATTTATCCAATTAGAGACACATGTTGGGAGCTCTGGGACACAGAGAAATATTATGCCAACCTTCTTTGAGGGGCAATGTTGTTATAGAGGGCAAAAGGAGGTGGCACCACCTAAAGAATCCCATATTCTTAAAATAATTTCTACACTGACTACCCCTCCTATTGGTAATATTAATGAATGTGTCATTTCATTCGAGTTTCTTGACATTAATATTACTTCTGCAGCATTATTTAAAGAGCTTGCATGCAGTTGTCGTATTTGTATACAATTCTAGAAGAAAGAATTAAGGTCAATATGCAAAAGCTACAAACACTATTTGTTTTCAAACCTAGAGATCAAACAGTCTAAGTTTAAAGGATGCTCTGAAGCTGAAGTGGTGGGAGCCATGCTTCTGGAAGTGTTTACGTAGAAACTGAGATATAACCGATATCAGGAACATTATAAACTATGCAGTGATTGGCGATAACCCATATAGGAACATTATACACAATGTACTGAGTGCAAGGCTTGACTTCGTTGCTATTAATTTAATGGCAGAGTCTAATAAATGTTTATTATTAGCCCTATAATCATTATGGCAGTATTTTCTAACCCACTATCAATCAATAAAAAGACAGACACCTGTTATATTTTAGAATGCCCTTGCTTCACCTGGGGCAAAGGAGTTATCCTCCAGTCTCCCTGCCTCCATCCCATGCCATCTACTTCTAATAACTTCTATCGAGCTACCTCCCATCCATAATCCCAAATACTTGCTAATGTCCTTCATCTGGTCCAGATCCTCCATCCATGTGAACATGTGTTTTTACTCCACCTCACTCACGGCAGCTGCCTCCTTCTTTCTTCTCTTCCTTTGCTGTCTCTCCTTCCCAAGATCCTCTTCTGGTCTCTGACTGCTTCCTTTCCCAAGAACCTCTGTGTCTCAAAAGCCTGCGAACTTTTGCCATGCTTACCTTTATTTGTCCAACAGGGAGGCAAGATTAAATGGCAGTACTTGGGGTACATAACAGTCTGCAATAATCTTGGAGGGCAGGCAATTGACAAATACAAAGCATTAGACCATACTCCAACATGCCTTGACAACCCCTCTGACAATTTTAGATAAGAATTACAAAAATATTTAAAAATATAACTCAACATTTTATATATGATTTTCATGTATATGAGATAAACTATACAACAATAAACCGAATAAACTGTACAAAGTCTAAGGTATTGGTTGTTTAATGATGGGTTGCTCTCTTTACCAAGTCTCATTTGTGAAAATTACAAAACTGATGATAGTGTCATTGGTCAAATCTTTATCATGTTCCAGAAACAATACTAAGTGATTGGCAAATGTAATTTTTAACCTCAACAAGAAATTCTGAAATGTAGGTCCGAAAGAAAGCATAAGAATTAAAATGTTTTAGCAGCTTATCCAATATCACATATGTAATGAAAGGTAAACTTTCTACCCTGGTCTGACTATAACCTGCGAATCATAGCAGTATACCGTACAAGTCTCACTTTTAGACATCAGCTTAAGAAAGTGAATCATCCATTATTCATTCAATGCTTAACAGTAAGAAGTGCAATAATAAGTTTAAAGCAATCTATTAATAAAAACGTAGTTTCTGTCTTCAAGGACTGAACCATCTGGTAAAGAACAGAAAAACACATAATGGAATGCTATCCTCATAACTGAGTACAAGTAATGAATACATCAAGTAAAACGTACATTGTTATCAAAATAGAGCACAAAATTTTATGTTTTTGGTCTGTTAACCAATTGGAACCTTTATTTTCAAATGTGTTTGTAAACCAATTCGCAAGGCTGTCTAAATGCTACCTTATGGCTGCAAGACTGTATTGATAGTTTTCACTGAAAAGATCAATAACTTTGCCACAGTCTCAGGAGTTGCTGAATATAAAATTTGCCCTTTGTTTTACAAGGTCCAGCTACTATTTACACAACACGATACTATTTGCACTGCGTTATTGTAGACTGGTAACCTGCTTGAATTCTTTGTTCAAGAATGACGCCACCACACCAGCCTGCTGTTCTCCCAGCTGCTTTCCTGTCTGCTGCTGCTATTGTCCTTATAGTTTCTCCCAGGCTGTGTTGTTTCAAGTGGTCTCTCGATTGTTTAGATGGATAATGAAGTTTAGATCCAAGTTCTTTCACCATACACAGATGCCATATGGGCTTTATTATCTAAATTGTGTAAATGACTGAATCAATGTTTTATCTGATCAGTAATAGAATGGAGTACCTTAGATATAAAATGTCTATGAAGCAATGCAACAAATACCTCTAGTTCAATGATTTCCAAAATATGGGTGCTATGACTCTATTAGGATAAAGAATGATTGCATGTAGCTCTCTATCTCATGTCCAAGATAGGGTAAATAAATCATATGTCATAAAGTGCATTCACTACTACTTATTGTATGTATAGCTAAGAAAACACAAGTGTACTCAGAGCATTTTTGGGTTTGTATAACTTAATACCATTTTAAAATTTGTTATATTGTTAAGTGTTTGATAAGCACTTGTGTGTGTCTGTGTGTGTGTCTGTGTGTGTGTGTGTTTAATCAAACCCACCCTATTCCCTGCCCTCCACTTCTTCCCCTATCTCTCCCACCACTATTTCCTCCCAACTTCATGTGTCCTTTTTTTAAAAAACCAATTAAATCCACTTAGTTCTACCAGCATGGGCCCAGGTATAAGGTCCTCTACCAGAGCAAAAGCATGAATAGCATCTCAGAGGTTGAATCAGAGGAGAAAATGGACTCTTTTCCATTATTATACCCAAATCAGTGATCAGCATCTCCTCAGATAATAGTGGATGTTCATAAGTACTACACCCATGCATGCTAGGATTTTGGCTGGCTTGATCTTGTGCAAGTCTTGTGCATGTAAGCATAGTCACTATGATCCTGCGTATGTACAATGGCCCTGTCATGTATAAAAGACACTGTTTTACTGCAATCACCACAGCTTCTGGCTCCTCTTCTGTCCCATTTTCTCTTTTGTCTCTTTCCTATTCCTTCTTTCTTATTCTTTTCTTTTCCCGTTTTGTTTTGTTTTGTTTTGAGACAGGGCTTCTCTGTGTAGCATCGACTGTCCTGGACTCACCTTGTACTCTGTCCCATTTTCTACAATTACCCCTGAGAAGAATAGTGCCACAGATGCGCCGCTTCTGGAACAGTGCCACAGATGTGCTGCTTCTGGCTGACCACTCCACGGTCTCCAGCATGCTTCACGTTGATCGCCCGTGTCTCTGTGGTAATAGCCATCTTTTGCAAAAGTCAGCTTCTCTGAGTTGAGGGTTGAGGGATATGCTAGTTTAAGTGAGGGATTACCAGTCTAAATAACCAGGGGTCTGTTCCATACTGTGTCCATTTAACAGAAAAAGGCACCAAGTTTTCTATTCACGTCAACAACCTTAAAAGCCTTGAATTCTTGTTCCGTTAATTCTAGGCGTGAATTTTGTCTTGTGAAGCTGGCCTTTAAATCCAATAAGAAAGTGGCTGATGACCATATGCTTATCTGATGCCTGTGGAAGTAAGAAAAGCATACCACATCCCCTGGAACGGGAGTTAAAGACAGTTGTGAGCTATTATGTGGGTGCTGAGAATTGAACATAAGTCCTCTGCAACAGTAGCCATTTCTCTTAAACTTTGACCATCTCTCCAGTCTACCATGGTGTTGTTTTTTAAAACACATTTAATAAGAATTATTATTTCTGAGAAGCAAATCTAAAAGTAATTCTATGTACAAAAGCAATAGAAACACACACACACACACACACACACACACACACACACACACACACACACATATGCCAGGGAAGATACAACAGAAAGGAAGTGCTACCAGAGAGTTTCTCAGGCAAGCTAAGTCTTAAGATGTGCTTAAGGAGGGGAGGGTAAGAAGTAAAAGTGATCAGGAGAACAGGAGAATGGTGTTTAGACTCAGGGCAATGACAGATGTGGGTTAAAGACCTGTGCTTGGTGATAAAAGAATTGGCGGATCGCTGTAAGTTCGAGGCCAGCCTGTTCTACAAAGTGAGTCCAGGACAGCCAAGACTACACAGAGAGCCCTCAAGACTACACAGAGAGCCCTGTCTCGGGGGGGGGGGGGCAGAAGGGATAATTTGGTCAAAGACAATGTTAAAACTAAGAAAAAAACCAAAACCAAACCAAAACAAAAAGCTGACATAAATATCCAGGAAAAACAAATAAACAAAAGCAAAAACAAACTGGCATAAATATCCAGGAAATGTGGGACATTATGAAAAGCTTAAATATAAGAATGATAGGAACAGATGAAGAAGAAACCCAGATTAGAGGCACAGAAAGTATCTTTTAACAAAATCATAAAAGAAGATAAAAAAGATATACGCCTACCAAGCTACAAGAAGCATGCAGAACACCACATAGATTGGACCAGAAAAGAAAGTCCCCTTGGCACACAAAATCAAAACACTAAAGGTACTGAACAAAGAAAGAACATTAAAAACTGCAAGGAGGAAAAGCTCAAGTAACATATTAATGCAGAACTATTAGAATTACACCCTACTTTTTAATGGAGACCCTAAAAGCCAGGCCTGAATAGACAGATGTTTTATGGACCCTAAGAAACCACATATACCAGCCTAGACTATTATCTCCAGGAAAACTTTCAATCACAGTACATGGAGAAAATAAGATATTCCATGATAAAAACCAAATTTAAGCAATATTTATCTGCAATCCAGCCCTACAAAAGGACCTAAAATTAAAAACTCCAACCTAGAAAAAGGTTAATCACACACAAGGCAACGCAAGGAAGATGTAATCCCAGACAAGCTAATTAAAAGTTGAGAAACACACACAAGATAACAGGAATAGACAAACACGGTGTGTTGATATCTCACAACATTAACACTCTCAATTTTCCAATAAGAATATACAAACTAATAGAACAGATGCAAAAACAGGATCAATACTGCTGTTGTATCTGAGAAACAAACCTTAACATCAAGGACCACATTTCTTGGTAAATGGAAAAAAAATATTTAAAGCAAATGGACCAAAGAAACAAGCCGGTGTAGCAATTTTAATATATGGAGAAATGACTTCAAACCAAAACCAGTCAGAAAAGATAACAAGGGACACTCCATACTCATCAAAGGAAAAATCCACCAAGAGGCCATTCCAATTTTTAACATCTTTGCCTCACACACAAGGGCACCCAAGTTCATAAAAGAAGTACTATTACAGCTCAAATTACATATTGACCCTCATAAACTGATAGTGGGAGATTTAAATGCCCAACTCTCATCAATAGATAGATCATCCAGACAAAAACTAAACATAGAAATATTAGAGCTAACTGACATTGTAAACAAAATGGATCTCACAGATATTTACAGAATATTTTTCCCAAGCACAGAAGAATATACCTTCCTCGGTACCTCATGGAACCTACACGCGCCTACAGAGAAGTAATGGGGTTAAATGAGGTCTGTAGGCATAGGTCATTGTGTAATTGATATGCTGATTTCTGCACCCTCCATATCTGGTTGCAATCCTTGTTCTGAGAATTTCCTTTCTCAATGGTGTATAAGCACTGCTCCCCGGCCACTCACTGAGCAGGGGAGGAAAGGGCTGGACATCCTGCCAGCCAGGGGAGGAAGAGTTAGAGGAGGAAGTTGGGAATTCATCCATTGGAGAGGCCCAGAAGACATCAAGAGAGGAGTTGGAACAAGGAAAGCTACAAAGTGCTTTCTCTGAGATGTATGCTGGGAGGAAACCAGATCATCTTAGAGGGCTAAGAATAAGGTAATAACTGCTCAGTTATTCTATTGTGAAGCTTATTGTTTAAAAGGTCTCAATTATTTGTGTGATAGCGGGATTAAGAGAGAAACAAACATAGTTTTGTAAAAACAACTGTAACAGGTCATTTATTACAAATTCATCAGAGTTCTTAGAAAGGGAGGAGAAGCATCTACAAGAGACACTCAGAGGTGGCAGTCACCAGTAAGCAAGGGGGACAAGGCTGTTTGAATTACCCAGACTGTGGACTTATGCTATCACTACCCTAAAAGACTAAGACAATTCAAGTATAGCATCTACCCCTATCCTCTGTGAGGATAGTTCACTGATTCCTGCAGCATTATGAACTATAATTAGAAATGAGGCCAGAAAGAAGACACCTAAGAGAGAAAAAGATACACTTACACAAGGAACTAATTAAACATCACTCATGTGAAATTACTGATGGTTTATATGAAATCAGCTTATCTATATGCAAATAGATCTCTCACTATATTTAAGCTTATATACTGTCAATGTTAGAAGTGGAGTCCATTTTTTCAGGTCAGTTAATGGATTGCAAGGAATACTTACAGCATCAAATCATCTTTACAAGGAGAATTTAATATTAAGTTGCAAGTAGCATTTCTTTCTCGTCAAAAGTTATTTAAAAAGGAGAGAGACAATGGCCTCATGAGCAGCTGGATGGAGATTTGTTTAGTCTTTGATCAATGGAGCTGAAAATTCTAAGTTTGGAGCAATTATGGAGTAAAATTCTTTATAACTAACATTTCTGAAGTGTGAGAACGCCAACTGAGCCCTCTATATCTTAGACGTGACTAGCAATAGAGAGAGCAGGTTCCTTAGAAAAGGTTATTTTTGTGAATTGAAAAAAAAATGCTATAGTGAGCACACAGACCCACTGGACGACACAGAAATGCAAGGCATCACAGAACACAAAGGAGTGGGTGACCCCATTTCCTTTGTTGGAGCTAACGTCATGTTTACTTTATTCTATTCAGTATTCACACTGAATTACACATTACAGTTTATAAAGAATCTTTAAATGGAATATTTTTTAAGATCTTGGAACCTACTTGAATAATAGCACAATTATATAAGGCATACCCTGGGTACACCCAGCACCTTGTTGTGTTAAAAAAAAAAAACCAACAACACTTTATTCAGAATGAAATTTCTAAGTAGGAGACAAACAAGTATGTAGGGATAATTTTATAGATATCTTTGAAAGCCTGATATACAGAAGGCCAAAATAAAACCTAATTATGTTGTTAAAATTCTGGAAGTTATGTTCTATTCAGCTCTGAATGCACAGCATCCTGAGTTATCCTTGTTAGAACAATCCAATTAGACGGGCGTATATCCTGACTCACTTAACTCTATCCCCGGATGAGAATTAATGTGACTGTGTCATCTAGACTATCAGAGTTAATACATTCTATTAATGCTAATTGCATTTATAAAATGCAAATTAGTTACTTCCCTTTAGTCTGTGTATTTATGTTAATGTGCACAATTTAAACTAAAACAAAAACACAAGCCAATAATCTACATATAAAATGAAAATGATTAGTTTTTGTTAATTGCCGTTGTAATGGTATAAGACCCCAAATACTCTAAAATTCCAATTTTCCAGTTTATTTATTTATAATTTTTTTCTTTCAACTCTATAAAAATGAATTTATCTGTGCAAGGTTAAACAGCTTCAGATCTCAACATTCATCTAGGGGAATTTAAAAAACCTTGTTTTGGATTTCAGCTAGGAAGCTGAGAGATAAACAGAGAACTGGCAGATGGAAAGGATAATATTAGTACTAATTAAATGACGAGATGACACTACTTAAAAACTTTCTCAAATGCTGCCTTGACTGCATAAGCCACATACAGAGGGTCCAGGAAAATACTAAAATGTTAGCTATCTCTCTCTGGAGCAGTTCAACTCTTCTGTTAGTTCAGACATTTGCCAGTTCAATAACTTAAAGCACCTTGCTCAAATCTAGTGTTTAATAGTCATATATACCTCCTAAGACTGCTAAAAGACAGCGTGGGGGTAATTTAAAGTCCCAGGGTTAGCACAGTACATAGTAAAGTGATAAGTTCTCAGTAAAATTGGTGATTATTGTATCTATGGTTTGAATGTTCTTTCTGTCCATCCACACCAATGTTAAGGCCTCAATCTGGCTATGTTCGTAGCTTGGAGCTTTGGGGGAAGATCAAGCTGGCTGAGCCTTTAGTATGGATGGATGCTGCAGCTTTGTTAGAGTTCTTCCTCTTGTTGGATTGCATCGGTGACACATGCAGAGTGCTGTAAAATGGGACTGTGCAAACTAAAAGTTTGGCTAGCACCTTGTTCTTGCACCTTCCAGCCTCCGGGAACATATGCCAAAATAAACTTCTTTTTAAAAATAGAAAATGCCAATTCTTGAGGATTATATAATAGCAACAGAAAATAGGAGATTTTTAAAAATGTACAATATGACATAAATTAATGTACACTGCTCAATCAAATTAGCTATTGCTGTTTTATTGTATCACCTGGATTCTAGCAAATTATAATTGTCAAAACATTTTTAATAAATAAAAGCAATGAAAGTCACAAGAAGTGAACTTGTGCCACAGAGGGAACATGTCTGGATGGCAGATGGAAATTTCCTTTGCTAGCAGAATGATCTCAACACCGTAATAAAGGTTATTAGACAGGCATGTGACACTTTTCTCTTGTGACAAAGATACACAGATTTACATGTTAAAATTATCATTCCAAGCTCCCAGCTATAAAACGAAACAATATATTCCGTGGATTTTCTGCATAATGAAACAGGCAGCTCTTCCTACACCTGTTCCGTTTGCCACTTTTGGTGAGATTCAGTTAATCTGTTAATAAAACTAGGTCACTTTGCTGAGCAATACGGATTTTAAAATTTACCTTATGAATCTTCAATTCCAAATCAGTGCCAAGGACAGGCCAACAAGAATTTAGCTGTACTAACAAGGACAGCAAAGCCATCTTTTCTCTGTCAAGTCTTTTCTGAGAAAGGTGCATGAGTGTAATGCAGAGGGCTCTCCTCATGGCAAGGCATGTGGAACTGAGTCGCCACACGGCGAGGACCTGTGGGGGTATTCGTGCAGAATTTCCCCGACGCAGTGCTTGCTTTGCTTTTGCCTTGTGCTTGCAGGTTTGGCTTTGCTGTTGGTAGGTTTTACTTTTACTTTGTCAGTGACAGACGTTTCCCCAGAATCAGAAAAAGAAAGTTCAACCTTGTGATGCGTTCTTGTTTGTCTCTGAGGATTTGTGAGACTGAAGCAGATCACTACTCCTGCTTGTAATAATGATGATGTGGTTGAGTCAACGCGGGGTCTGGGTACATCAGCTAAGGTAAGGATGTTCCCTCCCGATGGGAAATTGGTTCTGACTACAATTTGCCCACTGACCTGTTCCAAACAACAGCTAGATGATTATCAAAGGTTAGGAAAGTCTTGCTGGATCGTTGCTTCCAAGACATAATAGGAACATTCAGAGGTGAACCAAGCAAGGAGGAAGTGCTGACTCTGGTGACTATCTTGCCCAGAGTCCTGAGCTTTAGGGAAATTTGATCTCCGGGTCAGGATGTAGAAGAGAAGCCAACAGCAGTCACTTGGTTATATGGCCCAGTGTGCTGGGCTAGATATTAACTGCTTGCGGATGTTATATTTCCTTCTTGATATAGTTCATGGGTTAGCAGGAAAATGCAGAGATTGAGAAGGAAGGGGAAGAGTACAGTGTGCACATTACTTCTAAATCTAGGAAGTTCAGCACATGGAAGAAACTGCACGTGGGAAAATGAGAAAATGAATGTAAAATCTTGTCCGCTGTGATAAAGTAGAGGTATAATAAGGAAAGGTGGCTTGAATTGCCTCAGTGTCAGAGTGTGTGAACTGCACCTCTTGGTCCAAGTCTTCTTCCGCCCATTGCACACATCCTCCTTTGGGTTCCCCCACCCCCCGTGAGGTTTTGAACACCCTCTCCTACCCCAAACCGGGACTGAACCAGCAGTAACACTCTCATGTGAAAATGATGTTTACTCTTAGGAAAGATGGAGTATGGGATCAAACATCCATTTTCAGTTGAACTGTGCAGAAAAATCACTTTTGCGGGGGAGGGAAGACATGGGTGCTTGACATACAAGTACCAGGTAATGAGTTCAGATTCCTAACACCCACATAAAAAGTGGGTGCAGTGCCAGGCATTTATAAATATTGTTGAGGGGAGGCAGACACAGGCCGGTCTCTGGAGTGCTCTAACAAAACAGGCTACTCTAATCAATGAGCACCAGGCTCAATGAAAGATTCTGCCTCAAAAATTAGCATGGAGAATTTTCCCTCTGGCCTCCACACACATGTACACAAGCAGGTGCACAGACACATACCATATGCAGACATATAAAAAGAGATTATTTTTGTAATGATGTCGTAAATGATCAAGGATGTACACTTTATAGTTCTTATCATACATTTGGAAGCTAAGTAAGAAATCACAAAAACACTGCATCTCCTACATGTAACAACAGCAACTCTAAACTATGTTGAAAATGGGATTGCTCTGAGAAGAGTTGATCTGCATTTACTGGGACCTTATTGAATTGGCCTTTTTGAGGTAAAGTCAAAAAGACAGAGGAAGGGCAGTCCAATGTCAGAACTGTCATTTCCAACTTAGTGGAGTACCTGCACTCCAAAACTCCCAGATTTAAACTTCATGGCTTGTGGTAAATAATCATGGGCTTAAATCTCATTTTGACTATTTGCTGGTAGGATGTCACTAAACAGGCACCTAATCACATAGAAATCCTATTTTAAAATCTATGTTATTGTATCTTTTATTTCCTCAGATGAAGATATGAGATGAGCACTGTACCCAAGCTCTGAGAATACATGGCTTGGGCTGAGCCCAAAACATTTTTTTTTTTTTTCCTCAGCTCTAACTATCCCTAGACTGATGTCTGGAAGCTTCTAGCCTTTTTTTTTTTAAATTAATTTTATTAATTTATTTCATAATACGTCTCGATTGTTAGCCCTTCCCCTGTTTCCTCCCATTCTTCCCTCCCTCCCACTTCTGCCCTTCTCCCCTCCCCTATGTCTGTGATTGAGGGAGACCTCCTCCCCCTATATATGCTCTTAGAATATCGAGTCTTTTCTTGGTAACTTGCTATCCTTCCTCTGAGTGCCACCAGGTCTCCCCATCCAGGGGAAATGGTCAGAAAAGGGGCAATGGTCAGAAAAGGGGCACCAGAGATCATGTGAGAGTCAGATCTCACTCTCCACTCAACTGTGGAGAATATCCTGTTCGTCGGCTAGGTCTTGGTAGGGGTTCGAAGCTTACTGCCTATATTCTCCTTGGCTGGTGCCTTAGTTTGAGGAGGACCCCAGGACCCAGGATAAAGTTCTCAGCTATTAAAAACAAGGAATTCCTGAAATTTGTGGACAAATGAATTGATCTAGAAATTATCATAATAAGTGAGTTCACCTAGAAGTAAAAAGAGACAAACGGTATATACTCACTTATATCAAAACACTAGTCCAAGGGATACGTACCATGCAAAACTTTACTTACCAAGAAAGTGGGTTAGAGGAGAGGACATCTATTGAGACTTTAGGCGAGAGTAGCATGGAAGGATGGGGAAAGATGTACCTGTCTTTGTAAAACTGTCTTGGTAAAATGGCCACACCACCACCACCACCACCATCACCCACCACCACCACCATCACCACGTGTCTAGCTCTCCTCTCTCCCTGTGCTGCTTTTAAGTAGTTTCTGTATCCTGTGCTGTTCTTGTGAGAATTGGGTGTATCCTATCTCTGACTCATTCTGTCAAAGCGTTCTCTGGTTTGTCACTTTATCTGCCTCTCAATTGGACTTCACTTTCAAACATGGCTGCCTCTTTCTATAAACTAACCTTACCTTCGTTGTTAGGGATTAATGGTGTGTACTAAGGATGCATCTGTATTCCAGCCAGATCATACTGTAATCCAGGGCATGTCTGCATTCCATCCAACTCACATAGCCCTAGAAGGTCTTTGCATGTAATCCCTTGCCAGAACAGCCACGTTGCTGAATTAAAAGTCCTCTATAAATCTGTGAAATGGCAAAAACTAATCCTGTACTTCTGTAGATCTGCTGAGATAATTGTATGAGAGTTTCCATGTGGGATGCCTTGTACACAAGACCTGCTTATCTATGGAGATCCCAGTTCTTGTCCCTGCTAAGGGGGCTTCTTTCTGACTCCATTCTAGAGGACCACAATCTCCATCAACATTTTCATCAGGATCCCTGATCTTAACAACTCAGTTTACCCCTCATATAGAGGGGTAGCTGTTTTCCTTCTTTTGATTCTCTGACAGGCGGTAAGAGGTCTTCATTGTTGGTCCCTCATTTTCCCCAAATGAAAAGACACTAAAGAAAGAAGCAAAATAATCTCTACTGTCACTATTCTTTTTCTTCAAGAATACTTAAAATATACTTAAATGCTAATCTATGCAAGGATAAAAATTCTAAGCTTCAAATGTTACAACCTCAAGAAGAATTTTGAAAACTACATATGTGATGTGATACCTTGAAATACACAAAATGTGGAATTTTTACGTATATGTGATATAAATAACTGCAGAACTAAAATTCAATAAGGCAAGGACTATACAATGTTACTTTTACCCTATATGTGTTTAGATAGACAATTACTGTCCTTATTTTTGCACTTGACCAATGCCCTTTCCTGTCTATCTCCCTATACTCTGAAAAGATATAGAGAGCTGATTAAAGCCTTAATTAAAAAACATGACATCCATAGCTTTAAAATGTTACCCAGGTACTGGAAAGTGTTTGGATGAGTGAAGAGAAGGCATTTCTTTTTTTGTAATTGTCCTGCAACCCAAAAGGAATTTTAACTTTGACATTGTCTCTTTAAAAAGCATCTCATTGTTTTGAAAAAATGTATAATTTGATTCGTATGTGTTTGTATAAATAGATATAGACATACATGTATAAAGGTATATATAGATATAAGTATATAAAATAGTCATGTGTATATATTATATATGCTTACATTCTCTAGATATTTTATTTTATGGAATTTTTTAATTAAAATTTTTTTTACTTTCACATATACATTTGTATTCTTACACATATATACAATGAATTACATACAGCAAGGACCAAGAAACAATTAGGAATTATATAAATATTATATTCATAGTGTTTTGCCTATTTATATTTGGCAATCATGGAGAAAAGCAACTTTAGACCAGATAGTTTAGTTTTACAATTAAGCTTAATTGTCTATGGGTTAAAACGTTTTTAGGTCTAAAGAGTTGTTTTTAGGCTGATAAGATGAGATGTGATAGATATTGATTTACATTTAGAATTGTAGACTCTAGATATTTTAAATGAATCAAAATAAAGCCAGATATAAAAAAAGAATATATTTCTAAGTTTATTTATTTTATTTTGTCCTAAGGCATCAAACCCTAGTAGTATAACTGACCTCTCTGAAGAGTGATGTTGATGAAAATACTTGACTAATATTTCTTTCAGTCATTAGTAATGAGTGCAGGAGAATACAAAAGACAAAGAAGAGACAGGCAAATGGTAACTTCTATCCTGTTCCTTGGCTTCGTTTGCTTTGGTTTTGCCGATAAATGTTTAATTTTTCTGCTCTTGAGTCTGTAAAACCAAAGATTTTTAACCTTAACTCAGACTACTGAGATTAACATTTTGATTTTTAACATTTGTCTACACAAGTTGAATAATTGAGTGCACATTTGCGAAGGATGTTTGGCCCTCTGTAAATGCACTTCTTATGTTAGAGAAAATTTCCAACCTGTGAACCCTGTTTCTTAACAAATGGCTGAATTCTTCTCAAATAAACCTAAGAGTTGCTCGCACCTTTTAGTTTCTTTGGAAGTTGGAATTGCTGTCTGCGCTAAGTAATGTTTCTCATGCGTATTCACTTCGGACTTTTTATGCACAGATTCAGAGCCAATAGAAGAATCCATTAGAGGCCTAGAGGTGGCAGAGCTGGCAGTAGATACCAGATTCCAAGAGCAGACAGTACACGGTTTGATCATCCCCAGTCTAATATCAGTGGTGCTGAGAATGAACTAGAACCATTATATAAAGTCCAGGCTTCTTGATAGTTATTTCTGTATCCTCACAGGACTGGTGACATGTTTTGGTTTTGCTTTTTCTGGTGGTCTGCTTAATGCCTAATTATCCCTGTGTCTGCTTATTTTGTTCTTTTCTCTATTAGTTTCTTTTCTGTTACTGTGAAAAAGAAAAACACCATGACTAGAAACAACTTATAGAAGGAAGGATTATTTGTATTAACAGTAACAGAGGGATGAGTCTATCAAGTCAGGTAGGCATAGCAGCAGGCTAGCTGGGCAGCAGGCAGGCATGGCAGACTGAATATTGGGAAGCAGAGAGTTCACCTCCTCAGCTGAAAGCATGGAAGAGGGGGAACAAAGAGAAAGCAGACAAAGCTTTAGCATCTCAAAGCACACACCCAGTGATATGCTTTCTCCGTGGTCTCTGCTTTGATTCCTACCTCCAGGTTCCTACCTTGAGTTCCTGCCTTGACTTTCCTCAGTGATGTGTGTGACCTAAGGTTTGTGTGTTGAAATAAGCTTTTTCTGGCCCTATGGTCATGGTGTTTTAAGCCAGAAATAAGGTTGTGGCTTATTTGAAGGAGGTAGGTTATTTAATTTATTTCCAGGTTCATACATTCAAAAGATGAACTGAGGTTTACAAATTATGCTATTCAATTCTGAAATCAGGGGAAATGAAATAAGTTTCATTAATATAAATTGATATATAATAACACTAAGTCATTCATGTGACTATTTTATTTGTTGCTAAAAACCTCAAGCAATTGGAAGATATTTGATTGGATTTCACGAGTAGAGAAAAGAGATTTACCAGTTATAAGACAGCAAGAAACTTTATTCTTTAAGATGTTTCCTTTCTCAGATAAAGCATCTCTTTTAAAAACAGACTTTATTTTAGACTAGTTTTAAGTTGACATCAAATGTAACAAAAATCATAGCCTCCCAATGCTGTTGTGTCCTATACCACAGGAACACTCTTGTCACTGTTGATAAACATACACTGGCACATCACTGTTTCCTAAAGACCATAGTTTACATTAGTCTTTAGTCTCAGTGTTGGACATTCTACGGCCTTGATGTATTTTTACAACACATCTTTAAATTGTAGTTTCATACAGAAAACAGTTTCACTGGTCCTAAGTTTCCTGTGTTAGGCCTAATCATTGCCCACTCCTGCCTGGTCTTTGTAACATCTGACAGTTTAACCATCTCCATAGTTTGCCTTTCCAAAACTAGTCACAAAGCTAGAAGCATAGAGCAGCTAGCCTCTGAGGCTGCCTCTTTAATATGCATTTAAGCTTTTCTTATGTCTCTTTGAAACCAGATAATGCATTTTCTGCTACTGTTTAATACTTGCGAACTTGTCTGAATATACCGTGTTTTGTTTAATCTGTCTACCTACTGAGACACATATTATTTCTTCCAAGTTTTGGCAACTGTGGATAAAGATGCTATAATCAGGCATACATTCTGCTGAAGACAAATGTATGTATTTTTTGTATCACATTGTACTGACATATGTAGTTTTATAAGAAACCATCCACTTGCTTCCTTTACCATTCTACTTCCTAACAGCAACCACAGTGAATTGCACTTGCTCTGCATCCTCACCAAATGTTGGTGATAAGGTTGGATGTTTACCATTCTGATGATTGAATAATGGCCTCCAACACTGGCCCATAGCATCACAGGCTATGGCCTTTGCTCTTGGTTACTCTCCAGAACTTGGTGGTAAGGGCCTATTGATGAAGACACTGTAAACTTGAGTCATAGAACATGCAGAGATAATGGGGCTGTTAATGGGAATCCTCATCATGACTCGCTAGCTTTCACAGTGCTAGAAGCTAGAGTAACTGGCCTGGCAAGACATGAACAATGATACAATAATGCCATGAAGAGCATAGTAGCAACCAATCACTTTCTGACTAGATTTAAGTCCTACACCAAAGGTGGAAATCATATATAGGACCATTGTTGGTCCAAGAATCTATGACCAGACAGGTCATAGGTTCTACAAGATAAACTCTTATTATTATTACTCTAAATGGTAATGGTATACAGTATAAAACTGACTCCTAATAACATTTTTGTACCTGTAGACCAATGCAACCTTCATTTGAGAAGCTTCTATTTGCAGTGCTGATTAACAGAGAAACCTACATTTGTCAAAGCTGCAGAGAGTAAGAGACTGAAGAATGCTTAAACACACACACACATACACACACACACACACACACACACATACACACACACAATCTCTAAGTAGAAAATACATGTTTTATATATACATATAGTTAAACATTCTGCATATGTAAACATATGATACATGTTCATATATATGATACATGATTTCATATCCCCTTTTTACTTGGCTCAGGGGTCATTGCAGAAGAGTAGTCAGAAAGATTATAAGAGTCAGAGGTAGTGGGTGACTGCAAGAAAACTGTCTTCTGGACACAGCAGAGCAACTGTACATATAAACGTATAGTAGTTGCAATCACATGGACAAAACCAGACAGAATCTCTGCATGGAGAGGAGGAGAGTTGGGGATGCAATCCCAATTGTAGACATAGAGCTAATGGCAATTCCTAGCTACTAGGAGACTAAGAGGCAGTTTTCTCTAAGACTGTAGCCTCAGGTAAGTTGATCACACTCAAGTGAAAACCATATCTCTAAGACTATTTGGGCAACAGAAATGGATCTTAATGTTTTCTGTTTGTTTGTTTATTTGTTTTGTCTTTAGAAATTGGGTATAAAAGGAAGGAGGAGAAGATCTAGGAAGAGTTTGTAGGGAGTGAATATGATCAAAACAGGTTGTAGGAAACTCTCAAAGGAGTAATAAAAATAAAAATAATAGTATTTTAAGACATTGTATTGACATGTTATAAATATATTGATGGTTTATAGATAAATAGGTAAATAGACATATGACCAATAATGAAAAAAATAAGGTAGATGATAACATAATACTGTCTAAATAGAAAATATATATAAAGTATCTTTGTTGATTGTTGATATTAAATTATATATTCATATTTGATATGTCCTCCAACTCTCTTAAAAATGCCCTTTATGAAAATATAATGGATTTTAAAAATAAGCAATTTTTTCTTCTTTATTATTCTTTTCTAGAATTCTTCCTACTGGGTTAAGATTGTTATTTTGTCTTTCAAGTATTGAATGAATTACCACCAAGATAAGCAGTATTCAAAACAAATATTTCTTGCAGGTGCTATTTGAACTCAATACTTGGAGGGACATATGATAGGCTATAAGCTCACTAATTTGAAAAAGTGGGGAGGAGAGAGATGTAGTCATTGATCATGAGCCACATGACTGTTCTCCTAGAGTTGCAGTCTTTACGACAAGGCTATGGTGGGGCTAGGCATATTGACTAAGGCACTTCATGCTCAGTTTAGGGATCTCAGTCCAGAGAAGTGTAACCTAAATCCTGGACATGCTCCTGAACTCTGTGTTCCATCTTTGAAGAAAACACATTGTTCTTTCAATGATGTATATCTGGGATGCTTCCAGGGATTTGTTGTCTTCTTTTAAAAAGAAAAGCAAAAATAAACAGATAAATAAATAAATAAATTTTGTTTTTCTCAGGAAGATAATTTAATAATTGCCTGTAATTTTGCTTTCTAAAATGATCCCCACCAAGAATATACTTAGCAGACTTTTAATACATAGGGGACATTCATTCCTTTAATTACAGATGTGTTTTTTTTTTTTTTTACTCATTCAAAAGTTATTTTCCCAGTTTGTACTGTATTTCTTTACTGACACCACCATATTGACAACAAATTTAGATTAAAAAAAAGTTTTTCGATATTTGTTATAGGATAAAATTTCAGGCTTACTCTACAGGAAAAAAAAAGCAAGCTACACTGTTGGATTCTAAACAGGAATGTTGCAGAATGATAGTGTAGACAATAAGGGCTAAGGTAGGAGAAGATTAGTCTAGAGTAAGAAACTATGTTCTTAAAAAGAAAAGGCAGACAAAGCGGGTGACTGTGTAGAAAGGGAGCTTCATACCACACATATTGCCTTGCGTCATGACAGAGACAAGTGCCTATTCCTATAGAAGGGAATCAGAATGAAAAAAAGCATTAAAAAGAATTGACACATTATGAATAAGGCTGCTATGGACATGCTTGAGGAAATTTTCTTGTTGTGTGCTGGAGCATCTGCTGGGTATATTCCAAGGAGTGGAATAGCTGGGTCTTGAGGAAGCCCTATTTCCAGTTTTCTGAGATAGCACCAGATAGATTTCCAAAGTGGCTGTACTAGTTTGCATTCCCACCAGCAATCAAGGAGTGTTCCTCTCTCCCCACATCCTTGCCAGCATGTGGTGTCGCTTGAATTTTTGATCTTAGCCATTCTGATGGGTGTAAGATGGAATCTCAGAGTTGTTTTGATTTGCATTTCCCTGATGACTAAGGAGGTTGAGTATTTTTTTTAAGTGTTTTCTCAGCCATTTGATACTCCTCTGTTGAGAATTCTCTGTTTAGTTCCAAGCCCCATTTCTCAATTGGGTTAGAAACAGCCTAAGTGTCCCTCAGTAGAAGAATGGATAAAGAAACTGTGGTACATTTACACTATGGAATACTACTCAGCTATTAAAAACAAGGAATTCCCGAAATTTGTGGACAAATGGGTTGAGCTAGAAATGATCACGATGAGTGAGTTAACCCAGAGGCAGAAAGACTCAAATGGCATATACTCACTTGTATCTGCATACTAGCTCAAGGGGCATGTCCCACAAAAGCTTTCACTTACCAGGAAACTGGGACAGAGGGGAGGAAATCCTATTGGGACTCTAGATGAGAGAAGCATGGGAGAATAGCAAAGTAGAAGGATCCAGAGGGTCCTAGAAACGTACAAGTAGAACATTATGATAGGCAGATTTGGGCCCAGAGGTCCCGCTCAAACTAAGGCACCAGCCAAGGACAATACAGGCGGTAAACTTTAAACCCCTACCCAGATCTAGCCAATGGGTAGAACATTCTCCACAGTTGAGTAGAGAGTGGGATATGACTTTCTCATGTACTCTGGTGCCTCATATTTGACCATGTCCCCTGGAGGGGGAGACCTGGTGGCACTCAGAGGAAGGATAGCAGATTACCAAGAAGAGGCTTGATATCCTATGAGCATATACAGGGGGAGGAAGTCCCCCTTAGGAACAGTCATAGGGGAGGGGAATAATGGGAAAATGGGAGAGAGGGAAGAATGGGAGGATACAAGGGATGGGATAACCATTGAGATGTAACAAGAATAAATTAATTTAAAAAAAGAATTGACACATTAAAAGAAAAAAAGCAGTGGCCTACAGGATGTGCAGGGATAAAGATAGAGCAAATAGAACAGAGACTGAGGGAATGTACAACCAATGCTGGAGCCAATCCAACACACACCCCGTGGGAGAGAACCAACTCCTGACACTATTAACAATACTCTGCTATGCTTGCAGACAGAAGCCTAGCAGAGTAATCCTCTGAGAGGCTACCCCAAGCAGTGCCTAGAAACAGGTGGTAAGACTCACAGCCAAACATTGGGTAAAGCATAGGGAGTCTAGAGGATAGTGTGGGGGGGGGGGAAGAAGAGAGGGATTTGGAGATGACAGGAGCATCACAAGGAGAACAATAGAACCAACTGTCAGGGCCCAGAGGAGCCTGCTGAGACCTAGGCACCAGTCAAAGACCTTGCATGGACTGGACATAGGCCCCCTACAAAGATGTAGCTGATGGGTAGCTCAGGTTTCATGTGGGTTACATATTGAGGAGAGCAGGGGCTCTCTGTGGCATGGGCTCTCTTGCCAGCTTTTTTATTATTTTCCCCTGGTGGGCCTGCCTTTCCAGGCCACAGGCAGAAGAGGACAAGTTCAATCCTGATGCAACTTGATGAGCTGGGGTAGGTGGGTAGGGAGGGCGGGGGAGAAGGAGGGAGGGTGGGACTGGGATATAAGGAGGAATACCACAGAAATGAAAAGTGAATAACTAAGTTAATTAATTAATTAAAAAATTTAAAGCACCAAGATAGGGCTGAGGACAGAGCTCAGTCTTTGAGTGCTTGCCTAGCTTTTTGTAAAGCCCTGGGTTCCATTTTCATCACTGAAACAAATGGGATGGTAGGCTCACAGTGTTTACAAAACTCGAACATTTGCTTTCACCCACCAGCTCAAACAAATGCATAAGAATGTTGGAGAACTGCTCTGGTTAATTTGGATAGCTGGCCTGTGTGCCAAGAGTTATTTTGAAAGAGTCCTGGCTCTCATGCTATGGATAAAATCTAGTTTCAAGATTCATACTGGCTTAACTATCAAGTCAATATTATTGAATTTTGTTTTAAAGTAAGCTAAGAACTATTTGTGATTTCTTTGTATTTTTCGTACCCCAGGCATAACTTTTATTCTAAAGTCAGTATTTTGAAATTTCAAAATATAAAATTAAATTGTATAAAGTCCTAAGACATAAAATGTCAAATTACAATTTTAACTATTAGCATTATGTATAATTTAAAGAAAACATTTTCAGTTCCAAAGAAATTCAGGTAAAATTTAAATGATCTTCATTTGATGTACAAGTTCTTTGTATCAATTAAAATTTTTACCGAGGACTGCATGAACTCTGATAGAAAAGAGGCAACTGTTCAGAAATACATCTTTCAAAGCTGAGCATAATCCCAGCACTCAGGGAGGCAGAGGCAGATCTTTGTGAATTCAGGGACAGCCTGAACTGCAAATATAGTCCAGGACAGCCAAGGCTACACAAAGAAAACTTGCCTCAAAAAACAAAACAAACAACCAAACCAAACCAAACTAAAAAATACATCTTTCAAAATAATAGTCATTTCATTAGTTTGTTTCAGTAATAATAATATGATACAATCTATTTATTTTTAGTGTGAAACATTGTTCCCAGGAACAAAACATACCTTTATACTAACTTGACAAAGGAAATTCCCCATACACACACCTGGCAAGAAAACTCAAGTTTCTATTCATTATTTTAATTATGACTTTTTTCATTAGATCATAAACCAAAATGTATGAGACACTTGGATTACATTAATTTTCATATCATTGAGTGTCTCTGAATATTCTGCACTAAACTAGAAATGAGCATGTGGATTGTGGCAGGAGATGAGGAAATTCCCATTAGCTCTGAAGGCTCCTAGAATTTAAAGGGCCACCACATCCATGGCCCAGGATTCGCTACAGAGAAGTAAGCAAGTCATCGACCAGACCCTTGCCTTGGATCATTAACTACAGAATGCTCTGTGCTATTTTATGCCATGTCCTAATGAAAATCAAGTTTACCAATAAATGTTCTCCATTAACTTGATTTTCTTTTAAATTTTTATTTATTTGATGTGTATGAGTGTTTCGTCTGCATGTATGTATGTACTTCTCATGCGGCTTGTGTCTGTGAAGATTGGAACTGTCCCCTGGAAATGGAGTTATTGATGGCTGTGAGCCACTCACCATGTAGGGCCTGGCGCCAAACCTGGGACTCTGCAATAGTAGCTAGTGTTCTCAATCACTGAGATTTCTTCTCAGACCCTTGCCTGACTTCTTATTCTAAAGCAGAAATTTCTATAATCTACTATTAATAATAATAAATAGAGGCTTTATTTTGGAACAAAACTTTGATTATATGCTATTAAATTTAAGGCACATTAAAATATTTTAACATACTCTGAGTTTGCAGTTTTATTTTTTTTTTATTTATTTATTTTTTTTTATTAATTTATTCTTGTTACATCTCAATGTTTATCCCATCCCTTGTATCCTCCCATTCCTCTCCCCCCCATTTTCCCATTATTCCCCTCCCCTATGACTGTTCCTGAGGGGGATTACGTCCCCCTATATATTCTCATAGGGTATCAAGTCTCTTCTTGGCTACTTGCTGTCCTTCCTCTGAGTGCCACCAGGTCTCCCCCTCCAGGGGACATGGTCAAATGTGAGGCACCAGAGTATGTGAGAAAGTCGTATCACACTCTCCACTCAACTGTGGAGAATATTCTGACCATTGGCTAGATCTGGGAAGGGGTTTAAAGTTTACCTCCTGTATTGTCCTTGGCTGGTGCCTTAGTTTGAGCGGGACCCCTGGGCCCAAATCTGCCTATCATATTGTTCTACTTGTAGATTTCTAGGACCCTCTGGATCCTTTTATTTTGCTGTTCTCCCATGCGTCTCTCATTTAGAGTCCCAATAGGATGCCTTCCCCTCTGTCCCAGTTTCCTGGTAAGTGAAGGCTTTCGTGGGACATGCCCCTTGGGCTAGTATGCAGATATAAGTGAGTATATACCATTTGATTCTTTCTGCTTCTGGGTTAACTCACTCATTATGATCATTTCTAGCTCAATCCATTTATCCACAAATTTCGGGAATTCCTTGTTTTTAATAGCTGAGTAGTATTCCATAGTGTATATGTACCACAGTTTCTTTATCCACTCTTCTACTGAGGGACACTTAGGCTGTTTCCATGTTCTGGCTATTATGAATAAGGCTGCTTTGAACATGGTTGAGCAAATTTTCTTGTTGTGTGCTGGAGCATCTTCTGGGTATATTCCAAGGAGTGGAATAGCTGGGTCTTGAGGAAGCCCTATTCCCATTTTTCTGAGATAGCACCAGATAGATTTCCAAAGTGGCTGTACTAGTTTGCATTCCCACCAGCAATGAAGGAGTGTTCCTCTCTCCCCACATCCTCGCCAGCATGTGGTGTCGCTTGAATTTTTGATCTTAGCCATTCTGATGGGTGTAAGATGGAATCTCAGAGTTGTTTTGATTTGCATTTCCCTGATGACTAAGGAGGTTGAGCATTTCTTTAAATGTTTCTCAGCCATTTGATACTCCTCTGTTGAGAATTCTCTGTTTAGTTCCAAGCCCCATTTCTCAATTGGGTTATTCGGTTTGGTGGTGTTTAATTTCTTGAGTTCTTTATATATTTTGGATATTAGACCTTTGTCAGATGTAGGGTTGGTGAAGATTTTTTCCCAGTCTGTAGGCTGTCGCTTTGTTCTCTTGACAGTGTCTCCTGCCTTACAGAAGCTTCTCAGCCTCATGAGGTCCCATTTATTAATGGTTGACATTAAGGCCTGGGCCGTTGGTGTTCTGTTCAGGAAGTTGTCTCCTGTGCCAATATGTTCCAGGCTCTTTCCCACTTTTTCTTCTAAGTGAGTTAGTGTCTCTGGTTTATGTTGAGGTCTTTAATCCACTTGGATTTGAGTTTTGTGCAAGGTGACAAATATGGGTCCAGTTTCATTTTTTTTACACATAGACCTCCAGTTAGACCAGCACCATTTGTTGAAGATGCTATCCTTTTTCCATTGAATGGATTTGGCTTCTTTGTCAAAAATCAAGTGACCATATGTGTGTGGATTCATATCTGGGTCTTCGATTCGATTCCACTGATCAACCAGCCTGTTGCTGTGCCAGTACCATGCTGTTTTAAGTACTATTGCTTTATAGTACAGTTTGAGATCAGGTATGGAGATTCCTCCGGAGCATCTTTTATTGTACAAGATTGTTTTAGCTATTCTGGGTTTTTTGTTTTTCCATATGAAGTTCAGAATTGAACTTTCAATGTCTTTAAAAAATTGTGTAGTTATTTTGATAGGGATTGCATTGAATCTGTAGATTGCTTTTGGTAGGATGGCCATTTTTACTATGTTAATTCTCCCGATCCATGAGCAAGGAAGATCACGCCATCTTCTCAGGTCATCTTCAATCTCTTTCTTCAGAGTTTTGAAATTTTTTTCATACAAGTCCTTCACTTGCTTAGTTAGGGTAACTCCTAGATATTTTATATTGCTTGTGGCTAATGTGAAGGGTGTGGTTTTCCTAATTTCTTCCTCTGCAAGCTTGTCATTTGTGTATAGGAAGGCTACAGACTTTTTTGAGTTAATTTTGTATCCAGCCAATTTGCTGAAGGTGTTTATCAGCTTTAGGAGTTCTCTGGTGGAGTTTTGAGGGTCACTTATGTACACTATCATATCATCTGCAAAGAGGGATAATTTGACTTCCTCCTTTCCCATTTGGATACCCTTGATCTCCTTTTGTTGTCTTATTGCTCTGGCTAGAACTTCGAGTACTATATTGAAGAGATATGGAGAGAGTGGGCAGCCTTGCCTTGTTCCCGATTTGAGAGGAATTTCCTTGAGTATCTCACCATTTACTTTGATTTTGGCTATTGGCTTGCTGTATATAGCCTTTATTATGTTGAGGAAAGTGCCTTGTATCCCCGATCTCTCTAAAACTTTAAACATGAATGGGTGTTGAATTTTATCAAATGCTTTCTCTGCATCCAAGGAGATAATCATGTGGTTTTTTATTTTCAGTTTGTTTATATGATGGATTACATTGATGGATTTCCGTATATTAAACCATCCCTGCATGCCTGGAATGAAGCCTACTTGGTCATGATGAATGATATCTTTGATGTGCTCCTGTATTCGTTTTGCAAGTATTTTATTTAGTATTTTGAGTTTGCAGTTTTATAATCAATTATGTACTTAAATAACTGATGCCATCAGCTGAGATCATTTAAGTTTTAAAAAATATACATGACTTTTTGGTTACACTGTAGTGTGAGTTCATAGCACAGAGGTTCAAAAACTCTAAGACAGCTAGCCATGTCTCATATTTGAGCTTATCTGGAGACTGGGGCATGAACCTCTTGAGTACAAAAATTCAGAGACAGCCTTGGTGACATGGGGGGGGGGGGGGACCAAGTCCAAACAGTAACAACATCAACACAAAACCCAACCTCCTCCTCCTACTCTTGCTCCTTTTCCTCCTCATTTTTCTTCCTACTAGGGTTGAGTCAGGAAGTTTCTTTGCTGTTTCTCCCACATTGTTGTTTCATTTATTTTTATGCTTAAGGAAGAATATAGCTCTTGGATTCTCACGCTAGGCAGTTTGCTTTAATAATGATATCCAAAGTTACTGTGCATTTTGCAGTGACATATTTCTCAGATTCAGTATAAAGTAGAGATGTGCTTTGTAAGTCTTCAAGAGTTCTTAGAGGATATCAATCACAACTACAGCAAAAGATGCACCATCATGTGCTTCATGAATTATGATGTCTGATGTATTAGACACGAGCTAGAAATAAAGTCTTTTGCAAGCAAAGAGTCTGACTGTTGTATACCTTGTTTAAATAAGAAAGTCTTGACTAGGCATGGTGGTATATTCTTTTAATGCCAGCATATGGAAGTAGAGACAGGAGAATCGCTGGGAGTTTGAGACCAGCCTGCTCTACATGATAAATTCCATGACAGCCAGAGCTATACAATAACAAAACAAAACAAAACAAACAAAACAACAATCACCACCACAACAAGAAAGCATAAAACCATCAAAACAATACAATCCCACAAAAAATAAATAAATAAATAAATAAATAAATAAATAACAACAACAAAAACTAGAAAGTCTCATATGAACTATGGAAAACTAAAAACTAATAAACTGGAGCAATCTAAGCCCTAAATTCTATTATAATTCTATTATCTTCAAAACAGTCCTTCCCTAACTAGTTAACAAGAATATATTGAAATCCTGAACACAATTTTAATGAGTACATTTGTTTCATATGTTTTTACATCTCGTCTATTTTGTGTGTATGGAGTATTTTGCCTGCATGCCTGTCTGTGCACCAAGCCAGAGGATAGTGTCAGATCCCCTGAGACTCAAGTTATCAACAGTTGTGAGCTGCAGTCTAGGTGCCAGGAACTGAACCTAGGTCTTCTGGAAGGGCAGCTGGTGCTCATAACCTCTGAGCCATCTCTCCAGCCCTCATTTGTTTAATATTTGCTTAATTTTTCCAGTAGCTCACTAGACAGAGAACATAATAAAAGTAAAATTTTCTGTTTGCTGCTTAGTCAAGACTTAGAACTGTGCTTGACACATAACAGACTTAGCATTTGTTGAATAGATGGGGGAAGTCATGCTTACGTGGTTGCATAATTGAGGCCTACAGTTGCTTCTGCATTAAGCATTACTAAGCAGTATAGGTTTCTATCCATGCTTGCTACAATCTTGGAGCAATTTAATTAGATGACATCTTTGTCATCAGAAGCATCCACCTGGCAGACATTGGTCATTCCATATTTGCTGGACTCCAGCTATTACCCAAAAGAATTTGTAGTCATGACAACGAATGAATAACTGACCAATTTTCCATCCTACAGTCGCCAAGATACACATATATAGATTAACTATGAAGTTTTTGAATGCTTACCAGATAACATCTTACAGTGACTTTAGCAATATTTGTCACAAAGTCCAAAAGTTCTTTCATCTGCAAAGCTATATTTGAGAGATACTGGTAACGAAACATGCAAGTGCCCCACTGATCACAAAGGCTTGATGAGAAGACATTAACAGGATGTACATGGGTGGCTTTAAAGATATGATGTCATAGAGAAGTTGCAGTGTGATCAGAAATGGGGATGAACCACAGCACGGTAATATCACCAACCAAGGCTACCTCAGTGCCTGAGAGTACAAAGTCTTTGTGGCTGGGGAGAAACATCACACTGAGAAGAGACTCTCATACCAGATGCTAAGCTATGTTTAAAAGTATTCCCTTAACAGTTCCCTTAATGTAGGGGCATGAAAAAGCTAACTTCATGGTGCTTCACAGCACTAATTATTTGGTAATGATCAAAAGGCTTCATGACCAGGAGAAGTTGTTTGAATACAGGCCATTAAACACTACGAAGAGCTGTCATTCCACCTTCTAACTTTCCGCCGCTCAGGTGTTCATTTGCCAGATGCTTTCTAATTAAGACCACATAAAATAAGACTAACAGGAATTGCACAATTGGTGAGCTCATCAAGTCTAAATTATGGTGCCAATAATAAAAATTATTTTTTATTTGGACTAAGAGGTAATTACTTGCCAGTGTCCCTGTTGAAACTATTGTATGCCATTAGAAGAAATTGCCTGAATCTAGGTTATGATGTGAATCATAGAGAGGATTGACCCCTCTAACTTTAGGTCAGATAAAGTAACAGCATACATTTTTATTCTTACTAATGCACATAAAGCAATTTAAAATTCATGCTCTGTCATTTGCAGTAAGCCAGTCTCTTGATGGAAATGCTTATATCAAAAAGTAATTGTATTTTTGAATAAAGAAAGAAACCTTCTAAATGTCTATGATGGGGAGGAAGAAAGGGAAGAGGAAGAGGAGGAGGAGAAGGAAGAGGAATAGGAGGGAAAAGAAGAGGGAAAAGGAAAAAAACAGAACAAAAATAATCAATGCCATTTCTCACAGACATTCTTTCTCTTCTCTTCTTCCATTCTCCTTTTACAACGGCAAATCGGTTTTGAATTGTTCCCTGTGTACCAGGGAAAAGCACATTTTCTTTTTGCTGCCCTCTGTGACCAGGGGAGATGGTATTCAGAAAGCTTTTAGAGAAAAGTGTTCTTCCTGCTCTGTGTCTTAATGGGTTTCTGAAGCCAAAGGTTAACAGATTTGTGCAGGTGAAAGGTAAGATGTCAGGCAGGAAAATTATGCCTGTGTTGTCACATACCCGCTAATGGGTTGGATTTTAGTATCACCCACCTGTAAACCAACACTTGACCATCTCTAAACACAAATGTTGTCTCATTTTAAACATAATGTTGCACTTCTAAAACAATGCAGTTCATTAAAATGGCAGTACTCAAGATTTTTCTAGAGAAGTATGTTCCCACATTCCGCAAATTGATTTTCTGTGATGAAAGAGATAACTTAAGAGACAATTCTTATGTAGATGGTAGAACCCAGTCTGCATGGGTTCAAACTGACACCAACATTAACTCCTTTGGTCCTGTGTTCCTCAGTTTCCTCATTAAAATACTAAACCTGAAGCCATAATATATACCCAAAGCACCTGTTGGGTAAGGAAAGGAAAATATTAATATAATAAATAAAAATAAAATAAAATTAAGGAGAAAAAAGTTCTGACAGGACATAGGGGACAAGGGACTTCCAAAGACACCCTTGAGTTCATTTACTGTTGGCTATCTAAGTGCTGGGCATGCAGTCTCCTCTTGAAGACAATGCATACAGTAAATCTAGACCCCATGTTCATATCTAGTCAATGGACAGCTCATTCTCTATGGTTGTGGGGAGAGCAGGGACTGTCTCTGACATGTACTCTGGAGCCTCTGATTTGATCACTCTCCCTTGGTGCTGAGGCCTAGCAGGCACACAGAGGAAGGGGAAGCAAGTTATCCGGATCAGACCTGATAGGCTGTGGTCATATGGTGGGGGAGGAGGTCCCCCTCTGTCAGAGGACAGGAATAAGGCACAAGAGGGAGATAGGGTGGGACAGAATATAAGAATGAGGAGACAACAATCCAGATGTAACCTGAATAAACTAAAATTTAAAAAACTTGTTTCTCCAGGGAGACTCCCTTCTTGGAGGAAGTAAAATTTCACTTGCTAGTGGTTATCAATTAGGGATCATTTCTGAGTTAGGGATGGAGGCACATGCTCACATCTCCTTTCAGTTTAAGCACACCATCTGGTGCATACCTGTTGTCTTACTTATGGTTTCTATTGCTATAAAAAAAAAAAATCGTGACCAAAGCAACTTGTGGAAGAAAGGGTTTATTTGTTGTACACTTACACATTCCATTCCACCACTGAAGGACACAATGGGCTGGGTCCTTACAGGTCAATCACTAATTAAGAAAACACCTTACAGACTTGCCTAAAACCTGATTTTTAAGGAGGCATATTTTTTTTTTCAATTGAGGTTTCCTCCTTTCAGATAAATCTAGCTTGAATCAAGCTGACATAATACTGGTCAGCCCACCCATGAAGGGCCTGTGCACGCTGCCAATCTCTATGAGCTCATATGTGCTTCACTCCTGTTGTGTCCAGAAGACATTCTTTCCTTGGTGTACTCCATCCCCTTTGGCTCTTAAACTCTTTGCATCATCTATTCTGCAGAGTACAGCGATGCTTAACAGTAGTGATTTGTTGGAGTCATCCCATTTAAGACCGAGTGTTCAAAGGACTCTTCATTTCTGCATATTTCTGGCTGTGGGTCTCTGCATTTGTCCCAGTCTGCTTCAGGGGGAAGGTTCTGTGATGATGACTGAGCAAATCACTGATCTATGAGTACATCAGAATGTCATGAGGGGTCATTTTCTTGCTACATTTTCTTTTAGTACAGCAGCAGTATTTGGTTTTACCCTAGGTCCTTGGCTCTTGGTCCCTCAAGCAGTTTCAAGTATAAGTTCCAGCTCATGGAGTAGCCCTTAAGCCAAATAAGATATTGGTTTATTACTCCCACAAGCTTTGTGCCACCAATTCACTAGTGCACCTGTCAGGCAGGACCACCATTGTAGATCAAGAGACTGGGGTTGGTGTTTCCATTTCACTTTCGAAAGTGTGCAGCATAACTTTCTATACATGTAGGGGGTCAAAGTTCTATTTAGGGACCATCTCAGATTCTCTATTTTTAATTAGTTGTTTAAGTGTTGTCTTCAGCAATGTGGCCTTACCACCAGTTTGTGGAGAGCAACCTCTAGTCATAGCAACAGCCCAAGTTGTTTGAGGGGGTCTCATGAAACCCCAATTAGATTCCTGGTAATGAAAGCTTCCTTTGGTGACAATAAATGTACCATTAGAGCTCTGTTTCCTCATTACTTGCTGATTTCATTTAGATTGCTTCATACATACATACATACATACGTGTGTGTGTGTGTGTGTGTGTGTGTGTGTGTAAGCTTCTGTTTTATTAGGTTTCCACACTACTCAAATCGCCCTTAGTTTTAGTTATCTCTCTTTTCTCTACTAGTCACCTTTTCTAAATCCTTCCCAACTTGATCCTCTGGTCCCAAAACCACCCCCTATACACAGACTCCAATCTATCAATAGCTGTTTGTTCCATTTCCCTTTCTAATTAGATCTATCTTTCCTCTGTAGTTCCTAACCTCTATGACTTTTTGGATGGTAGCTTCGCTATAATTTCTTCAACATCTAATATCCACATATAACTGAATCCATACCATATTAGTCTTTCTGGGTCCAAGATACCTTACTCAGGATGGTATTTTCTAGTTATGTCTACTTACATGTGAATTTCATGATTTCACTTTTCATAACTGCTGAGTAATATTCAGTGGGAGTATAAATGTACCACATTTCCTTATTCTTTAATCTGTTGATGGACATTTAGGTTCTTTCCAATTTTTGGTTCTTATGAATAGAAAAGCAATGAAAACATCTGAGTAAGTGCCCCTGTGGTAAGATGATGTATTTTTGGATATATGGCGAAGGGTGGTCTGGCTGGATCTTGAGATACATCTATTTCCTGAGGAATGACAACACTAATCTCCGTAGAGCATCCTCAGAAGCAATGGATGGGTGTTGCCCTTACTCCACATCTTTGCTAGCACATGCTATCAATTGTTTTTTATTAACTTAACCATTCCAAATGGTTTAAGATGAAATATCAAAGTAGTTTTGACTTGCATTTCCCTGATCACTAAGGACGCTGAATATTTCCTTTGGTTTATCAGCCAAGTGAGTTCTTCTTTTGAGAATTTTTGGTTTAGATTTCTACCCTATTTTTAATTTGGTCAATTGTTTTATTGATGTCTAGCTTTTTGAGTTCTTTATATATTTTGGATATTAGACCTCTATCAGATGTTTAATTGATAAAAATATTTTCCCAATTTGTAGGCTGCTGCTTTATTCAAATGATGGTGTCCTTTGCCATACAGAGGTTTTTCGTTTCATGAGGTCCCATTAATTGTTGATCTTAGTGCCTGTGCTAATGATGTTTTGTTCAGATAGTCTTTTCCTGTGCCAATGAGTTCTAGGCTATTCCCCACTTTCATTTCTGTCAGGTTCAGTGTACCTAGTCTTATGTTCAGGTCTTTGAGCCATTTGGAGTTAGTTGAGTTTTATACAGGGTGATAATTATGCATCTATTTGAATTCTTCTACATGCAGACATCTACTTTGACTAGTACTATTTGCTGAAGATGCTCTTTTTTCCAGTGTGTATTTTTGAAATATGTTAAATTAAAAAATCAGGTGTTCATGGGTGTGTGGATTTATGTTTGGGTCTTCAGTTCTATTCCATTCATCAATGTGTCTGTTTTTGTGCCATTACTGTGTTGTTTTTCTTCCTATTTCTCTCTAGTACAACTTGAAATATGGGATGATGCCATCCCCAATAGATATTTTTTTTATTAATTTACTCTTGTTACATCTCAATGGTTATCCCATCCCTTGTATCCCCCCATTCTTCCCTGCCGCCCATTTTCCCATTATTCTCCTCCCCTATGACTGTTCCTGAGGGGGATTACCTCGCCCTGTATATGCTCATAGGGTATCAAGTCTCTTCTTGGCAACCTGCTGTCCTTCCTCTGAGTGCCACCAGGTCTTTCCCTCCAGGGGACATGGTCAAATGTGAGGCACCAGAGTACATGAGAAGGTCATACCCCACTCTCCACTCAACTGTGGAGAATGTTCTACCCATTGGCTAGATCTGGGTAGGGGTTTAAAGTTTACCGCCTGTATTGTCCTTGGTTAGTGCCTTAGTTTGAGCGGGACCCCTGGGCCCAAATCTGCCAATCATAATGTTCTACTTGTAGGTGTCTAGGACCCTCTGGATCCTTCTACTTTGCTATTCTCCCATGCTTCTCTCATTTAGAGTCCCAATAGGATGTCCTACCCTTTGTCCCAGTTTCCTGGTAAGTGAAGGCTTTCGTGGGACATGCCCCTTGGGCTAGTATGCAGATATAAGTGAGTATATACCATTTGAGTCTTCCTGCTTCTGGGTTAACTCACTCATTATGATCATTTCTAGCTCTATCCATTTATCCACAAATTTTGGGAATTCCTTGTTTTTAATAGCTGAGTAGTATTCCATAGTGTATATGTACCAAACTTTCTTTATCCATTCTTCTACTGATGGACACTTAGGCTGTTTCCATGTTCTGGCTATTATGAATAAGGCTGCTATGAACATGGTTGAGCAAATTTTCTTGTTGTGTGCTGGAGCATCTGCTGGGTGTATTCCAAGGAGTGGAATAGCTGGGTCTTGAGGAAGCCCTATTTCCAGTTTTCTGAGATAGCACCAGATAGATTTACAAAGTGGCTGTACTAGTTTGCATTCCCGCCAGCAATGAAGGAGTGTTCCTCTCTCCCCACATCCTCGCCAGCATGTGATGTCGCTTGAGTTTTTGATCTTAGCCATTCTGATGGGTGTAAGATGGAATCTCAGAGTTGTTTTGATTTGCATTTCCCTGATGACTAAGGAGGTTGGGCATTTCTTTAAGTGTTTCTCAGCCATTTGATATTCCTCTGTTGAGAATTCTCTGTTCAGTTCCAAGCCCTATTTCTCAATTGGGTTATTTGGTTTGGTGGTGTTTAATTTCTTAAGTTCTTTATATATTTTGGATATTAGACCTTTGTCAGATTGGTGAAGATCTTTTCCCAGTCTGTAGGCTGTTGCTTTGTTCTCTTGACAGTGTCTCCTGCCTTACAGAAGCTTCTCAGCCTCATGAGGTCCCATTTATTAATGGTTGACATTAAGGCCTGGGCTGTTGGTGTTCTGTTCAGGAAGTTGTCTCCTGTGCCAATATGTTCCAGGCTCTTCCCTACTTTTTCTTCTAAGTGACTTAGTGTCTCTGGTTTTATGTTGAGGTCTTTAATCCACATGGATTTGAGTTTTGTGCAAGGTGACAAATATGGGTCCAGTTGCATTTTTTTACACATAGACCTCCAGTTAGACCAGCACCATTTGTTGAAGATGCTATCCTTTTTCCATTGAATGGATTTGGCTTCTTCGTCAAAAATCAAGTGACCATATGTGTGTGGATTCATATCTGGGCCTTTGATTCGATTCCACTGCTCAACAAGCCTGTTGGTATGCCAGGACCATGCTGTTTTAATTACTATTGCTTTATAGTACAGTTTAAGATCAGGTATGGAGATTCCTCTGGAGCACCTTTTATTGTACAAGCTTGTTTTAGCTATTCTGGGTTTTTTGTTTTTCCATATAAAGGTCAGAATTGAACTTTCAATGTGTTTAAAAAATTGTGTAGGTATTTTGATAGGGATTGCATTGAATCTGTAGATTGCTTTTGGTAGAATGGCTGTTTTTACTATGTTAATTCTCCCGATCCATGAGCAAGAAATATCATTCCATCTTCTCAGGTCATCTTCAATCTCTTTCTTCAGAGATTTGAAATTTTTTTCAAACAAGTCCTTCACTTGCTTAGTTAGAGTAACTCCTAGATATTTTATATTGCTTTTTGCTAATGTGAAGGGTGTGGTTTTCCTAATTTCTTCCTCTGCAAGCTTGCCATTTGAGTATAGGAAGGCTACAGACTTTTTTGAGTTAATTTTGTATCCAGCTAATTTGCTGAAGGTGTTTATCAGCTGAAGGAGTTCTCTGGTGGAATTTTGAGGGTCACTTATGTACACTATCATATCATCTGCAAATAGGGATAATTTGACTTCCTCCTTTCCCATTTGGATACCCTTGATCTCCTTTTGTTGTCTCATTGCTCTGGCTAGAACTTCGAGTACTATATTGAAGAGATATGGAGAGAGTGGGCAGCCTTGCCTTGTTCCCAATTTTAGAGCAATTTCCTTGAGTATCTCACCATTTACTTTGATTTTGGCTATTGGCTTGCTGTATATAGCCTTTATTATGTTGAGGAAAGTGCCTTGTATCCCTGATCTCTCTAAAACTTTAAACATGAATGGGTGTTGGATTTTATCAAATGCTTCCTCTGCATTTAAAGAGATGATCATATGGCTTTTTATTTTCAGTTTGTTTATATGGTGGATTACATTGATGGATTTCCGTATATTAAACCATCCCTGCATGCCTGGAATGAAGCCTACTTGGTCATGATGAATGATATCTTTGATGTGTTCTTGTATTCGTTTTGCCAGTATTTTATTTAGTATTTTTGCATCAATGTTCATAAGAGAAATTGGTCTGAAATTCTCTTTCTTTGTTGAGTCTTTGTGAGGTTTAGGTATCAATGAGCCTATGGCCTCATAGAATGAATTTGGTAATGTTCCATCCATTTGTATCTTTTGGAGTAGCTTGAAGAGTATCGGTATTAGCTCGCCTTTGAAGGTCTGGTAGAATTCTGCACTGAAGCCATCTGGCCCTGGGCTTTTTTTGGCTGGGAGACTATCAATGATTGCTTCTGTTTTGTAGGGGAAATGGGACTATTTAGCTTGTTTATCTGTTCTTCACTCAACTTTGGCAAGTGAAATTGATCAAGAAAATCATCTATTTCCCTTAGATTTTCAAATTTTGTGGCATATATACCTTCAAAGTAGGATCTTATGATTCTTTGTATTTCTTCAGTGTCTGTTGTTATGTCTCCCTTTTCATTTCTGATTTTGTTGATTTCAATACTGTCTCTCTGCCTTTTAGTTAGTTTGGCTAATGGTCTGTCTATCTTGTTGATTTTCTCAAAGAACCAGCTCTTGGTTTTATTGATTCTTTGGACTGTTTTCTTAGTTTCTAATTTGTTAATTTCACCCCTGAGTTTGATTATTTCCAGACGTCTACTCCTCTTGGGTGTTTCTGCTTCTTTTTTTTCTAGGGCTTCCAGTTGTATCGTTAAGATGCTTATATGTGATGTTTCCAATTTCTTTTTAACAGCACTTAGTGCTATGAATTTTCCTCTTAACACTGCTTTCAATGTATCCCACAAATTTGGGTACGTTGTTCCTTCATTTTCATTGAATTTTAGGAACTTGATTTCTTTCTTTATTTCTTCCCTGACCCAGGTGTCATTTAGCAGAGAGCTGTTTAGTTTCCACGTACGTGTAGGCTTTTTGTTATTTCTGTTGTTGTTGAATTGCAGCCTAAGTGCATGGTGACCTATTTCCTGAGTAGTTTTTGTTGTAGCTTGTCCCTTTGGGATGGAGTTTTCCTTCTAGTACCTTCTGTAAAGCTGGATTTGTGGATAGGTACTGTTTGAATTTGTTTTTGTCATGGAATATTTTGTTTTCTCCATCAATGGTTATTGATAGTTTTGCTGGGTGAAGTAGTCTGGCCTGGCATCTGTGGTCTCTTAGGGTTTGCAGGATCTCTGTCGAGGCCCTTCTGGCTTTTATGGTCTCTGCTGAGAAGTCAGGTGTAATTCTGATAGGTTTGCCATTAAATGTTATTTGGCCCTTTTCCCTTGCAGCTTTTAATATTTTTTCTTTCTTCTGTATGTTTTGTGCTTTGATTATCATGTGATGGGCAGTTTTTCTTTTCTGGTCAATTCTATTTGGTGTCCTGTAGGCCTCTTGTATGTTTATAGGCATCTCTTTCTGTAGATTGGGGAAATTTTCTTCTATAATTTTGTTGAGAATAGTTTCTGGACCTTGAAGTCTGATATCTTCTCTTTCTTCAATGCCTATTATCCTCAGATTTCTTCTTTTCATGGTGTCCTTAATTTTTTGGATGTTTTGTGTCAAGAGTTTTCTAGATTTGGCATTTTCTTTAATGGTTGCTTCAAGATCTGTGATTGTATCTTCTAGACCTGAGATTCGTTCTTCCATCTCTTGGATTCTGTTAGAAAAGCTCACCCCTGTGTTGCTTGCCTTCTTCCCTGAGGTCTCACGTTCTCGTTTTTCTTCTCTCTGTGTGTTTATCATTGAATCCATTTTCATTTTCAGATCTTGAACTGATTTTTTGATTTCCTGTATATTCCTGAGTTTATTCCATTGCCTCTTTATAGGTCTTCAGAGCTTGAACCATTTTATTTCTTTCTTTCACCTGGTTGTTTGCATTTTCCTGCAATTTTTCCAGTTCCACTCTATGTGCTTCTTTTATGTCTTTCACCTGTTTGGCTGTCTTCCTGCATTTGATTATGAATTTTATTTGTTTCCTCCATTACCATCCTCATTACTAAGGATGTGAGGTCATTTTCTTGTATTTCCCTTGTATTTTTTGTTCTCTGGGTTGTTTTCTTTGGGATAGCTGGAAACTGGAAACACCATGTTGTTTTGGGGTTTTTTGCATATGCCTTTAGTCTGTCCTTAGACATCTTGCCATCTCTGTTTATGTTGGGTAGCTTCCAGAGTTGGATGGAGGGTGTCTGATGATAGATTTACTTGTTTTCTCATGATTTCCCTAGGCTGGAAGCTCTAATGCTTCACTGGTGTGGATGTTAGGAGGTTAGCCCTGTTGTTTTGGACTCTCACAGCCAGTGATCCTCAGCTCCCCTGTGCTGTGTGTCCTGCAAGCATTCTGGGTCTCTGACTGAGCATTGGGTCAGGCCAAGGTATCCACAGCCTTCTTTGTCCCCTGCCTAGTCCAGCCAGGAACAATGGGCCCGAACCACGGGCTGAACTCAGCTAGATTCTCAGGGCCTGAACCATCTGCCAAGCTCAGCTAGGGATTCTGGGCCCAAAATGCACACAGGGCCCAGCCAGAATTTTTGGCCTTGGACTGCGCACCAAGCTCAGCTAGGGGCTTTTGGCCCAAAATGCGTGCTGTTGTCAGTTATTGACTCAGGGCCCGAACTGTCTGCCAAGCTCAGCCAGGAATTCTGGATTCAAACTGCACACTGTATCCAACCAGAGTCTTAGAGCCTGTGGAGCTGAGCGCTCTGCCCAGCCTGCGTCACAGCAGGAGAACTGCAGCTGCACTGAGCCAGCGCCGCTGGTGGAACCAAGCGCTCCGCCCACACTTCATCACTGCAGGGGAGCTGCTGCTGAGCTGAAGTGGTGCCTAGGGTGGAACTGAGTGCTCTGCCCAGCCTGTGCCACAGCAGGGGAGCTGTGGCTGTGCTAAATTAGTGCCTTGGGCAGAATTGCTTGCTTAGCTGAGCCAGAACCCGGGACTCTGGGGCTGAACTGTCCGCTGAGACCAGTCTGGATTCCAAGGCACCACGCGACCCAAATCCTGCCCAGAGTTCCCTCTCCCACAGCAACTCCCACTGGCCACCACACCAATCGCCTCCACCGGAAGGCTCTGAGCTGCAAACCTCAGCCACCGCTGCTGGTGCCACTGCTGCCGCTGGTGCCACTGGTGCCGCTGGTGCCGCTGCTGCTCCAATCTGAGAAAATGCGAGCTCCTCCCATTTGCAGGGGCACGCAGGTCCTCCTCACCCTGGTCCCTCTGAACCGTGGAGCACTCCCGCTGCCATGGTGTGGGGACCTCGGTGTTCCTGGCTCAGAAATCTGTGCAATTCTCTTAATTGTTCACTGGAGCCTCCAAACACGGTCCACACTGCTCGCCGCCATCTTGGATCCCCCCAATAGATCTTTTGTTATTCAGGATTGCTTCAGATATCTTGAGGTTTGTGTGTGTCTGTGTGTGTGTGAGTGTGTGTGTGTGTGTGTTTCCATGTGAAGCTAAAATTTGTCCCCTCAAAAATCTGTGAAACTTTGTATAGGAAATTTGATAGGGGTTGCTTTGAATCTGTAGATTGCTTTTGATAGGATGACACTTTTTTACTATTTTTTGATTCACTGAGTTTTTCAAATGCAAAATTTAATTTTTTTCTTTAAAGCTTCAATTTACTTGCTGAGTTTTTGACAGTCATGGTAGTTTTTAACACATATTGCTGACTTCTTTATTATTTTTTTCTAATTTTTTCTCTATATTGCTGATTTTCTTCTTTGGGTACTAGAATAATTCATTCATTTGTTCATATCCTCTATCATCTCACACTTTCACCAATTTCAATACTTTTGATTTAGGTATTTGAAGAATTTAATGCTTTAGAGTGTAAAGTAAAATGCATATTAAATAGTTTGTTTTTTTGAGTGTGTGTCCTTTATATAATATATTGCCAACTTGTATTCTAAAAGTTTTCTTAATTTCTATTCATTTCATGAATTTAGTCTTTAAATTTTTGTTCTCAGATATTTACACCATATATATTTTATTCTTTCCAAAAAAAGTGTCCATATTTCTGCTTTGGGCCTTGTCTCTTCTTTTCTTATCCAGAGAATGATCATTACTCTCCTACTCATTTTAATAACTTTTAAAACAAATTATATATTCCTGGACTGTCTTTTCTATTATGTATGCTATTAACCCCAAGCTTCAGTTTAGAAAGCCTCTTCTATTTTACAGTTATAATCCTCAGTTATATTAGCATTCGGACCCTCAGGCCTATGATGGAGCATCCAGGGAGTCCATTAGCTTGTCAGTCTGTGAAAGTGGTCTACTCTTTAGTCTTGGAGTCTCCCAAAGAGAAATCACATCAGAAGGCTCTCAGGTTATGATCTGCAGGCCCTGGAGCATCAGAAGAAGATCTCACAGGCCAGAGATCAATCGGTGTGTACCACCCTTTCCTGGATTTTCAAACAGATTCCCATTCGGAACAAAGTAGAAATAAACATGGTCTCTAACGCATATCTCCTTTCTTCCTCTCTGCCTCTTTGAAGCTGTCTTCAGCCACAGGTCAAACTCACCCCATTTCCAGTAACCGCAAAATGCCTTTCGCTTCCTCCTGTGACTGCCCTTAGGATTCCACCACAGATTTTCTTTTCTCTTTTGAAATCATCTCGATTTTGGAAGAGGAAGCCAGTAAGGCCACCAGGAACATTTTTACAGAACTTAAAAATGATTTGTGGGCTTTGAATTAACTTTGAAATTATTTATAAATTTTTTTCTACCTAGAGTAAAAATATACAAAAGATGAATGATGGGCTGACATGAATCATTGATTGAATCATAGCCATATAGTTTCAGTGTATAGGCTTCCAACTAATTCTGTCTTGTTTAATTTCAAGAATTGGCCAAGAATAGAAAATAATGTTCTGTTAAAATATTTCAGTTATATAATGTGTAGACCAAAAGAAGTCTGAAGTAGGGTAACATTTGATTGGTTTTGCAAAGAAGAATCCTAAAAGTAGACAATGGACATTTAGCTACGGAAGGCCCTTTTCTGGTTGGGGACAGAATTTAAATAAATTGCTATTTGGGAACCAGTCTGAACATTGACATCTAAGAGAAAGACTGGCATGAAAAGTAGGTTCTTTTAGCTAAATATAATGTATGTATAACCTATAGGCCCACACTGGGAATAAATAGTCATCCTATTTTGGAGAACTCGAATTGTGTAATTTTATGAAATCCCAAGTGCTTACACAAAGTAGAAAGTTCCATGAATATTTTCAGTGATGTTTGTCTATTTCTTGGCTATTCAAGAAATTCATGCATATATTCATGTGTGGGAGATGGGATGGTCATAGCCAATGGTGAGAGAGGAAAGGGATTTGTGAAGTGTTTCTTAGCTGTTGCATCAAGTCAATTTTCAGAAGCGGACAAGAGTCAAATGCCTGATGGAAAATTACCACTTCTTCTAGAAAGATGTCGATAGGAACACAGTGAGGAACCACTTGTCATTTTAGTACTGTTAAGAGAGCAAGGATCTACTCAGTCTCGATAAAACAAAATTGGAGGTTTAAAAAATTCTATTCTGTTCATAGTTTGAGGGCATTAATAAACATATACATAAATATTATAAGTAATAATCATCACACTAACATGACATCATCTGGATTTTCTTTTAAAAACATCATTCCAACTGGAAGCTTTTGCAAATCAACATATAAGCTGTGTTTTTTTCTATTATAAAAAGAAAGGAAGGAAGGAAGGAAGAGAGAAAGAGAAGACTTTCTCCCTCACGTGCAGACAGCGATATCACTGACATTTCTTCATTCTACAACTTGTCTTCAGCATTGACTAGTACTTTGTTCACCGGTGACCCGTAGTACTTGAAAGAAATAGACTTAATATGCTTTCTCTCTCTTAAAGACTTGTAATATTTAAGAAGACATATTCTACAATGGATATGCTATTATTCCAGAAGAAAAAAAGTTAATTTCCATATACACTTAACTAAAGTATTGACTATCAATTAATCTTCCTTTTATTAATTGGCTTTTTTTTGACCTTTGACTGATAAGTGTATCTTAATTTCAATTTTGAGCTTGAGAAATTCTATATTTAAACTTAAAGCTCAAAAAATAAGGTGGGTTTGAAGAAGAAAGTCAGCAAAGGAAAGGAAATGTTCTGCTGATCATGTTTTCTCCCACAGAAAATAAAACTGACAGTTTGGGTGCATATTACTGTCTCTTGGCCAAGAAACATGTCCAAGTCAAAACAAGACATGTCTAGGTCCATGTGTATAAGGTAGGACAGTGATAGCAAACTGGTGAAATTGTTCCCCCACATTTTTATTATGGTGTGAAAAGATATTTTAAAACATGTAGTTCAGAGTAAAACCTACATCCCCTCTACCACTATGAGGAGTTATTTTGGGAGTTCACAGTGGGAGCTCTGGAGCCAGATTTATTGAATTAAAAATCTTATCCTGTTTGTTATCTCTGCAGCAAGATCACATTTATAACTATACTTTTGCTAAGTTTATGAAGATACTGATAACTAACTGACATGATGGTTTCTGGAAATTCACATAAAACTCAGTAATTCCATAGTTCATGGGAAATGTTGCTGTCATTGGCTTTTTATAACAGGTGCTACACTATCTGGGAAAGGTGTAGAGGCTGTGGGAAGGTGGGAAAGCCTTCCGATGTTGTTCTAATCTTCCTGCATTACTTAGATGCAACATTATTGTCCCTTTAATGGCTTACTATCTGGAAAGATCTCATGTGTTCATAACAGCTAAAAATGCATGTATTTACACATGCTTACAGTATTTTTGGCCACCAAAATATGTAGAGATTTCTCACCCTGTACCAAAATTTTCTCATATCTCTATTTCTGATGAATAAAACACTAACTGTATATTCTACAGTCTAAATAAATTCTGACAGTGTCTCTTTGGAGATATTATGGTTTGGGTGTGCATGTCACCCATAGGGTCCAGTGTTTGAACACTGTTATCATTTGCTGGTGCTGTTTTAGGAGTTTGTGAAACCTTCACTGGAGGAAATGAGTCACCTGGAAGCAGATCTTGAGGTTTTTTTAGTCTCTCCTACTTCTTGTTATCTTTCCCTCTCCCCAACTCGTCTTCCTGTCCAGTCTATGTCTCCACTCTTGCTCCTGACTTCCACTGGAACATGATCATATATCTGTCTCTGCAACCATAATTTCCTTGCCATGATGGGCTGTATCCTCCACCTGGAAGCCAAACATAAACTCTGATGTTCGTTGAATATGAAATGGATTTCATAATGCCATTGTTTAAACAGTTGGCCCTGGGTGGTGCTGGTTTAGATGGGTCAGAAACATTTAGGAGTTAGAGAGTGCTTCATTGGAGTGGATCATTGGAGATGAGGCTTGAACTTGACAGCCTAGTACCACTTTCTGTTCATGCTACCTTTTTATCGAGATGTGATAATTGATGTATGCATGTATTCAGAAAAAGCTAATCAGAGAAACAAGGGTATGTGTCTTCTTAAACTTTTGACACCTTTATCCTCTTAAAATATTTTTGAAATTAAAATATAGTTACATTATTTTTCCCTTTCTATTTTCTTCCTCCAACTTCACCCATTTTTATCTTCTGTGTCTCTGTCAAAGTCATGGCCTCTGTTCTCTTTTTTCTTTAATTGTTGTTGCCTGTATTTATGTATATAAGTATATAGTTTTATTTATATAAATATAATCTGCTCAGTCCATATAATGTTATTCGTATGTATATAAAGTCAGTAATGACAATTTGGTACTGCCATTCTTTATTTTGCATATCTATGTTCAAATGTCTCTCTTCTTGCTATTGAACATACACTACATTATTATGATTATTATATACTACATTGTATACCACATTACATTATTATACACTAAATTACATTATTATTATAATTCAGTGCTACAGAATTGTAGGTGTAAGGTTATTATGTAATTCAAATGCTAATTTTTGGTTTGCCCCATCCCCATATCTGGTTGCGGTCCTTGTTCTGAAAATCTTATGTCTCAATGTTCTGTAAACACTGCTTCCCAATTGTCCCCAAATATGCCTATAAAACAGCTTACAGCATAAGAACTGAGCAGTTATTACTCTATTCCTAATCCTCTAAGCTAATTTGACTTCCTCCCACCTTACATCCCAGCACTTTGTAGCTTTTGCTGTTCTATCTCTCTCTACTGATCATGTTGGACCTCTCCTGTAGCTGATAATGCCCTATTTCCTCCTCTAACTCCTCCTCCCCTGGCTGGCAGGAAGTCCAGCCCTATTCTCTCCTCTGCTCAGTGATAGGCTATAAGCTGATTTACTGGCACACAAGGGGACAATTGGGAAGTAGCATTTACACAACATTGAGACAGGAGATTCTCAGAAGGACTGCAACCAGATATGGTGGGGGAGCAGAACTCTGCATTTGAATTACATAATAACCTTATGCCTACAACAGAACACAGAATTTATTATTTTTTATTTTACTATAACCCTGTTGACCAATATCTCTTATATGAGTATCCTAGTTAGAGATTAATTAGTGGTCTCTGATTTGTGGCTGTAGCAGTTTTTAGGTTCAATTATTGTTTATATTGCACCTTTTAAAATTCTCTTATTTGTAATTTCTTTTCCTTTTTTTTTTTTTTACATTTATATGTCATTTTCACTTGACTTCCTGGAGATGGCTAAAGCTAAAAAAATATATGAAAGACTGGAGGGCTAGCATGTCTGTTAAAAAGCCTCTACTACTGTTACAGAAGTTCTGTGTTTGATTCAGAGCACACATGTCACCCATCTCAGAACTATCTGTAATTCCCATTCTAGGGGATCAACGCCTCTGGCCTCTTTGGACACCTACACTCATGTGCACACATTCCAACCTGCACTCTCCTCACATAATAAAGAATATTCAAGATAAATTAAAATTAGATAAATGACATAAGCGACTCTATTCAAAAGATCTCAAGTTTGAAGCCAGGCTAGGGGACATAGGGATGTCTACTCTCTGAAAATAATAAAGAAGAAACTGCATAGAACCTATTTACATCATCTAGTACATTCTTTGGCTCTTTTCTTATCCTTTAGTGACCAGCTAGACTTTCAGATTTCAACCTAGAAATATTTTACTATATTTAAAATTCCAAGAAACTTTTACTGTTAATATTAAAGTTTATAGTGATGAATATTAGGAATCTAAATTTGTGTCTTTAATCTCTATTAATGTGCTATCTCCTCATTCATGTGCCTTCATTTATTTTTAATTTTTGTCTTTGTTTTTCTGACAGGCCAAAGTACTTTTCTGAATATAAATTTACTGAGTTATATATTTTCTCTTCAAAGTGCCTTAGATCTTTTTTTGCTGTCTTCTGGATTTTAAGATTACATTGAAATATGATAGTCTTTGTGTTTTTTTTTTTCTTTTTTCCAGAATTAATGTTTTTGAGACTTTTCTTCTATCTGTCTGTCTATCTATCTATCTATCTATCTATCTATCTATCTATCTATCTATCTATCTGTCTGTCTTTCTATCTATTTACCTACCTCTCATCATTATTTATTTGTATTGAAAATAGATTTTTCTCTTATACAATACATCTCAGCCACAGTTTCCACTCCTTCCATTCCCTCTACTCCTCCTAGCTGTTCCTTAACTCCCACTGCCTCTCTGCCTCTCTCTGTGTCTCTCTGTGTCTCTCTGTGTCTCTGTCTGTCTCTGTCTCTGTCTCTGTCTCTGTCTCTGTCTCTCTCTCTCTCTCTCTCTCTCTCTCTCTCTCTCTCTCTCTCTCTCTCTCTCTTTCTCTCTCAGATCCACTCCCATTTCAGTTTTCTCTTGAGCGGGCCTCCAGTTGATGAAAACCAAACAGTTACAACAAAATACAATAACACAAGGCAACTCAGCAGAAGGAAAAGAGTCTCAAGAAGAGGCAAAAGGCTCAAAGATATACTCACTCACACTATTAGGTGTCTCACACAAACACTTGCTAACAGCCCGAGCATATTCGCAGAGGACCTGGTGCAGAACCATGAAGGCACGTTGCTAGCCCAGCTTCAGTCTCTGTGAGCCCATGTGAATCCTGCTTAGTTGATTTGCTGGGCCCCTCTCCTGGTGTCCTCCACCCCTTTTGATTTCTGCAGTCTTTCCTCCCTTTCTGCCGTGGGGTTCCATGATCTCCAAGTGGATCTGGCCCCTCTACTTGGAGATATTTCTTTATATTTTATATTGTAATAGATTCAGAAAATCCCTGTTGCATGATCTCATTTCTTCCGTCTTGTGTTTTCTTCTAGTCTAGGGAGCAGTGCTGAAGTTGTCACGTTAATGCTTGGTTATTCTTATGAAGTTTCATTCTTACAGTCAACACAACTCTTCACTCTGTGTTTTTATTTGAAATCCTATTGGCTTGTTTTTTTTCATTCAATCTGATTTTGTTGCCTAATCAAGTTTTTGTTCAACTTCATGTCTTTTTCAGTCCTGAATATGAAGTTTTGCTTTTCTTTCAAAGAGTTCACCATATATTTATTTTATACATCTTTACAAAACTTTTCTTTTATTTAAAAAATATTAAGGAAATTGGTTGATTTTAGAGTTTGTTCTTCCATATTCTGAAGTTATTCTAAAAGTCTACAGTTGGTTTGTGGTCTGGGTCCTTTGTGGTTTACAAATACCCACTCAGACACAGTGTCATTTGATTGTCCTTCTTGCTCATTGCTAGTGTCTACCAATGTATTTTCAGATGATGACTAAGGGGGCTTTTGATGCTCTTAACTAACTTCACACCATGTTGCTTGTTTCAAATAAGCTTTATCTTAATCTACCTTTTGCCTCTGTTATCCATTTTTTTTTTTTTTTTTTTTTTTTTTTTGGTACCCAAACTGGCATAGTATAGGAAAACATTATTTTCCAACTCATTTTTCTACCTCTGAAGTTCCAAGACTATATGTGACCTGCTGTATCAGTTACTTTTCTTATTGACCTGACAAAGTATCTGGCAAAGAAACTTAGGGAGGAATGGTTCACTTTGGGTCACAGTTTGAGGGAATACAGTTCGCTGTGATGGATGAGGAGGTCACGGTCGCAGGAACTTGAGGCAGTTTGCCACATAGAATTCTCAGTCAAGGCTCACAGACTGATGAGTGCAACTGCTCAGCTTCTGTCTCCTTTCAACTCACTTTGGTATTCTAGCCTAAGGAATGATACTAATTACATTTAAGGTAGGTGTTCTCTTTTTGATTAATTTAATCTAGGACATCTCCACACTTATGCCCAGAGGTTTGTTTCCAAGCTGATTCTAAACCTGTCAAATTTACTATCACTGTTAACCACCATATATACTAGCATTTACTCCTAGTTTCTTGTCAGCACTTCCCAGAATGCACTGCATTACCATTCTTCCCTTGTTTCCATGCCAGTCATCTGCTGAGATTTGTACATGTAAGATGGGGGAGAATTGAAACATCTATTTTTTTCAATAGGGGTCAATTTAAAGGGTAAGATAGCATATATTTTCCTTTCTATATACAACAAGTGTTAAATTTCTGTGTCAGAATATATATTTGGAAGTATTAACAAAGATTATTTATTCAATCATACTCTAGTCAGGTTTTTCTGGACTCTTCCTAACTATATATTGATGTTTGAACTTCCGTTCTCATCACTATATTGTATAATTTTAGCAAGGACCCTGCAGAATAGTTTAGCCAAGATCCCCACACTTTGGGTAATGACTGGTTCCTTGTCCTCCACCTTAGCCATTATGATCAGACCATTCCATCCTGTTTATATCAAGAATCATCTCATATTGATTTTATATATTATCTACCATTAGCCCTGATATTTCTCATTAGTAACATTCTGTTCGTTAAACTCCTATCCAGTCCCACTGACAAGCCTCTTATCTCTAAATACTCCGTTTTTTCTGAGCTTTTTCCTCTAATGTTTTCAGACATTTTATTAAAAACAATTAATACAACAGAATTCTAAACAAATTATACCCTAAAGAAATAAATAGCAAAGCATATAAATGTAACTATATTAATATTAATAATTGACAAAAGTTTTCATAAGTTGATCAATCGATCAACCATTATGTGGATAGGTAGGCATACTGTGTAGTGACAATAGAGGAAATGCAGCAAGCACAGAAGCACATTAAATCCATGAAAGAATTAACATTCATGTCTGAGTAGTTTGAGATCAGCTTTTGATACTCACTTCTTTTCTCCTAGAAGACATTGCACATAAAAGGGAAACTGGGTCAACTATAAAATTCACACACTCATACCCAGAAGATAAAACAAAATAACTTCTTAGAAAAAGATGGCTATTTGGGAAAATGAGAGCCGACATAGTTTTTCCCCCCAGGAATCATTTTTCAGGTCACTAAAACAAATATAAGATCCATCTACACAGCCCAGTGTGTGTACACTTGGTTCACTTACTTGGTCTCCACCTAACTACAAGAAATATGGGAAGCTGTAAATTGCAAGGTAATCTGCATTGGCCAGCAGAGCACTTCATGGGCTATTTCATTCCTGCTCTATGGTGTCCTTCATGTTCTTTGGAATAATAGTTAAATGATTTATCCTTACATAAGTCATTGCACTGATACTCATTTTGATAATTATTGTAAGACATACTTAGGACCAACAAATTCCAAATACAGTCTTTTATAAAGCATCTTCCTCACATTTGCTTTTTTTCTTAATTTTTGACAGAATATTTGTGATATGACATTGGCCTATTAATTTATTTTCTTTCTATTTAAGTATTTATACTTGAAGAGCATACTAATATTGTTTAGACTAAACATTTTTGGCAGTATTTTTTCTTTAAACGATATGATTTTGAGATGATAATATACTTATATCATTTCCCTCTTCCCTTTTCTCCATCCAAACTCTTCTATGTACCCCATCTTCTTTTTTTTGTTTACTGTCTCCTTTCCTTTTTTGTTGTTACACACACACACACACACACACACACACACACACACACACACACACAAACACAGCCTGTTGAGTGCACATAATGTTATTCCTATGAGTACATCATCAGGGCCAATCATTTGGTAACGGATAACCAATTGGTGTGCTCTACACTGAGGGAAGACTCTAACGCTCTCAGCATTCCTTAGTTTTTCCTCAAGGTTTGATGCCTCCTGAGTCTTCCTGCTTCCTTATGTCTGGTTCGTTTTTACATCTTACCAGAGGTTAAACCTGTGAAGTCTCATCAATATGGCCGCCTAAACGTGACAGTATTATTTGGGCAACATAATAACAGATATCAATTATTTGAATTCTGATTTCTGACTTAGTTTTCGAACATTTGCAATACAATCAAGAGAAATGAAATTACTTGGTTTAATAGAGAATATATTATACTTTATAATTCCAGAAGTAGTCATTGTTTCAAGTACTTCTTGATGATGACTGTAAAGAAATTGTTGGGCATTTGCCCAATTTCATAACTTGGTATTGCTTTCTTGTCTGCCGGACATGTCCATAAACAAACTTGTCACTTAGGGGACAATTGTCAGCACCTCCAGCTTAAATATGGATAATGTCAACTTCCCCAAAAAGTTGTTTCTCCTTCCCCTACATTCCTCAAAAGATAACTGAAATTGGAATGACTATTCCTCTTGGCTAAGCTGAAGGTCAACATACATCAATTTTTTCTGAGCCATGTAGACTTAGAGGGAGGGAGAAAATTTTTCTAGGTTAAATCAGGGTATAATTCTTAAAGAAGTACAAAGTTGCATGAAAAAAATCAGAATGTGCAAATACTTTTTTTTAGCATTAAACAATCGATTAAAGAATCATGAAATAAGCTATATTTTATATGACATAGCTTCTACAACAAACTTCTAATCAATCTTTTTGTTTCTTTTCTGACCCCTTCTACCCTATTTTCCACATTACAAATTTCAAATATTTATTAGTTTTTAAGATTATTATTCTTTATCATGTGTGTTATAGTGTGTTCTGTGTGTGAGGTGTATACATGTAAACCCATACATGGGCATGCCAAATAAAAGATACCAGGTGTCTTCCTCTGTTTCCTACCTCATAGCCTTGGGACAGACCTTTTCACTGTTCGGGCAAAGCCGGATGGTCTGCAAGCTCCTTAACCTCATATTGTCTCCACTCACCAATGGTAGAATTACAGAAATGAGTGCAATAATCAGCTTTTTAAGAGGCTATTAGGGATTCAAACTCAGGTCCTTGTGCTTGCTGAGCAGGTGCTCTCATCCACTAATCCATCTCTCCAGTCCAACAACCATTCTAAATTGGAAATCAGTCACATTATTCCTTGCTTCTTGTTGCTCTTGAGAAAAACACTATAATCCTCTATAGATCCTCTCGGCATTGTCTGGTCTTTGCTTGGGCTGTCTTGTTTTTTCTACTGTTTTCTCTGTGCCCCCATATGACAGCTTTATTTCATCAGATATGCAATGTTTCCTAAGACCACACTTCCCAATGTGCATCAAGTTCTTTAGTTTATTCTCTTCTTTGGGTTTCTGCCTGCTCAGATTTAAAGTCTCAAGTGTAGCTTTCTAAGCAAATAGTCCCCAAAATCTCTAGTCAAAATCAGATAAATTTTCCTTTTTCATATCATTTATTTCAATGTTAAGACATGTATATACTGCTAGATGAAAGCATATCTCGTAGGACATGAGTCTTATGATAGTAAGTACCATGAGTGCATTTGTTTATGCATCTTGTACACTGTAGGTACTCATTGGATTATCATATTCATTGCACAGTTATAAATAAATAAATGATGGCTGAACAAAGCCCATGAGTAAGGGCCACACACTGGGAGCAAACCTAGGAGGGAAGTGTTTACATATTTACTAAAGTTACTAAAGATTATATATTTTCCTTATAAGACACAAAGAACGAGCTTTTGCTTCATGACCAGAGCCTTCAGACTTCACTCCCAAGCTTGTATAATTTCAGCTGGAAATCAGTCTCTGTTGAAACAGTGTGGGAGATAACTCCTATGGGTCATTTTGGATTTTTTTTTGTTTTATCTAGATCTTTAATTTAATTAGTAGATTACTATGGATTGCATTCCTGGAATTCTTTGATGAACAGGGTTTGGTTTATAGCTGTGATAGCAAGAGGTCAAAGAGACAGGAGGCAGTTAGATGTTGATCGTTTGCCTTCATCTCTGAGGATTCTGAATGGATGGTGCACTCCCGAAGTACCACAGTTTTCCAGGTTCCTCTGCAGCTCTGGCTTTAGGTAATCTCTTCAACCCCTCCTAGTTCTTTTAGACCAGAAGATACTCATCGTTTCTGGGTGGCAGTGATTGGGCACTTCAGACTTTCCTAGCAAGGTGTTCCACATTGAACACACCACTGTCAACACTGTCATTATTAAACACTCTTTACATTACTCAAATTGATCGACCATGTGTTTTCTGCTAGAAGGTCCGACTGCTATAGTCACTTCTGTTGTCCTTGGAATAAAATAATAAAGTCAACTCTCTCTACTCACGGCAGTTGTCCAGAGACATGTATAGTGCATCTTAAACTGTTGTAGATAAAACCCTGTATAAAATCAGCAGTTGCAGTTAAGTACACTCTCAGAGCTCACACATGGCTATCCATTTGCAATATAAAGTATTTAATTTATTTAATGCTTACTGAGGTAACGTGTCTTTGGTTAGCCAAGTTGGTCCCGTGAATAGCATGAATTAATTGGCCTTTTCAGGAGCACTAAAAATACCTCCCTTACTAGCACATCTCAAGTTCCTGAAACCCTCAGCAGAAACAATTACCTGCTATTATTAAGCTCCCAGGACAGAACTAGCCAATAAATGTGGCAGACACTTTGCAATCAGTGTCTCCTAGATACACAATCTTATTTCGCCACTGAAGGAACACTGGCAATTTTAACAAGTTGATGGAAGGAGGGAGGCAAAGATTAAAACAATGGACTGCCCACTTCCAAAAGCATTGTTCTGTCTAAATCTCATATACTCAGGTCATGATTTGATATAACTTTTACATTTGAATTGACATGTTATCCAAAGAAGGTACATTTATTTTGTTCATGAGTGGAGGGGAAACTGACATACATACATACACATATCATACATACAAAAGATAGATAGAGACAGGTAGATAGAAATAAAGATAGATAGATAGATAATCAATGATAGGTGATTTATAGATAGATGATAGGTAGATAGGATTTTAATACAGGTGTTCTCTTCTGAATTCTTGAACACATAGTGGTAGAATGAAACATGAAATGCAATGTACAGAGTCTAGTTTGCATGCAAATCAGGTGTCTGATTTCTGGAACCATCCAAAGAGGCACCAATATTGACATAAGCTTTGGTCTCTTTTTCCTATCTCAAAGTGTTCAGACCTTATCTATTGAATATCTTTAACACTGAGGTAGTTTGCGATTCTAATATAAGAAGATGATCCCTCATATGTTTTTTATATTTTATTAATGTATTCATATTACATCTCAAATTGTTATCCCATCCCTTGTATCCTCCCATTCCTCCTTCCCTCCCATTTTCCCCTTACTCCCTCCAATGACTCTGACTAAGGGTATCAAGTCTCTTCTTGGTAGGCTGCTATCCTTCCTCTGAGTGCCACCAGGTCTCCCCATCCAGGGGACATGGTCAAATATGGGGCACCGGAGTTCGTGTGAAAGTCAGACCCCACTCTCCACTCAACTGTGGAGAACGTCCTGTCCCTTGGCTGGATCTGGGTAGGGGTTTGAAGTTTACTGCACATATTTTCCTTGGCTGGTGCCATAGGTTGAACAGGACCCCTGGGCCCAGATCCACCCATCATAATGTTCTTCTTGTAGGTTTCTAGGACCCTCTGGATCCTTATATTTCCCCATTCTCCCATGCTTCTCTGACCTAGCATCCCAATAGAATGTCCTCCCCTCTATCCCACTTTCCTGGTAGTGAATATTTTCATGGGACATATCCCTTGGACTACTGTCCAGATATAAATGACGATATACAATTTGACTCTTTCTGCTTCTGGGTTAACTCACTCATTATGATCATTTCTAGTTCAATCCATTTGTCCACAGAACAGAGTCCATGTTAGTGTCATGGGGCTCAAACCACTCACACACACTGAGTCCAGTTCATGTCTCTGGACCCAAACCGGTCTCTGGACCCAAACTGGTCTCTGGCCTAATCCACACACTTAGTCCAGTTAGCGTTGAGTCCAACCAGGGTCACTGGCCCAAACTGCACACTGAGTTCAGCTAGAGCCTTGGGACCTGGACTGCGCGCTGAACTCAGCTAGAGTCTCTGGGCCCAAACTTCCCACCAAGCTCAGCCAGGGACTCTGGGCCCAAACCACACGCCGAACTCAGCTAGAGTCTCAAGAGCCTAACCGCATGCCAAGCTCAGCTAGGGACTCTGGACCTAAACTATGCGCTGAATTCAGCCAGGGATTCTGGGCCCAGGACTGCACCTGAGTCCAGCCAAAGTTTCAGGGCTGGAACTATGCGCCAAGCTCAGCTAGAGTCTCTGGGCCCAAACCACCCGGCAAGTCCAGCTAGGCTCTCTGGGCCCAAACTGCCCACCAAGTCCAGCTAGGTTCTCTGGGCCCAAACCGCGCCGGAGCTCAGATAGGGACTCTGAGCCCAAACCGCACGCTGAGCTCAGCTAGCATCTCAGGAGCCAAACCATACTCTGAGTCTAGTTTGGGTCCTAGGGCACTAGTCGTGTGCCGAGTTCAGCTAGGGTCGCGGGGCCCAAATCTCACACTAAGTCCCCTCTCCCGCAGCAGTTCCCACCAGTTACCATGCCAATTGCCTCTGCTGGATGGTTCCCAACTGCAAACCTTAGCCGCCGCCACTGCCACTCTGGTACAAGAAAATCCACGCTCCTCCCGTGTGCAGGGCTATGCAGGTGTTTATTTTTGTCCTTTCAAACTGTGGAGTACTCCCGTTGCAGTGAGGTGGGGAGCTTAGTGTTCCTGGTTCAGAAGTCCATGCAATTCCTGGAATCATTTACTGGAGCTTCTAAAGACAGTCCATGCTGCTTGCCGCCATGTTGGATCTCCTGTCCTCATTTGTTTAACTTGAATTACTTCTCAAAAAGTGCTTTTGGATGAAGGTAAGGCTGGCCTTGACATACGGATTCTCCTTCCTTTCTCTTCTTAGTGCTAGAATTACAAATGTGTACATCACCCCCCATGGGAAACATTTAAAAAGGCCTTGTCTCCTATGTTCTCACTTTATTCTAATTTGCAAATATTTTGCTATTACTTAAGTTGCTACAAAATTAAGTTTACTTAACTGAATGTTCTTAATGAGAAGAATGGTACAAATTAGAATGAGAAAGTATATATCACATTTAATGTCAAATTACAGACCTAGTCTGTATGTCTTCCTAACCAGGAGGGTGTATGGAATTTCCTTCTGTTTCCTAAGCTGGAAGATGTTTGCTTTTACATTTTTGCATGAAGTAAGTCATCTGGGAAACTGTCAAAGATAAGATAAAATAAAATTTCAGTTTCTTATAAAAGATGGCTATGTTCCAAAGATGCAGCTAATTGCCAATTCAGTTTTCGTGCACCCTGTGATTAACTGGTGGAGTCAGAATGTGAACTTATGCATAACTCTGAAATCATGTCCTATCCTTCATACTGCTTCTATAGAACAAGCCAGAAAAAATGAATTGCTCTTCAACTCAGCTAATACTCTCTGAAAGGAGAAATGAATACATAGGTACATGATTATTTCAAAGATCAATGTAGCCTAAGTAAAAACAGTAAAGCTGAGGTCTGGTCCATGATGCATGTTTAATGTTTCGTGACTCTATAATGTAGAACTATGGCAGATTGTAGACTGAATCAATAAATACTCCAAGCAGACATTTTCATTACAGAAATTACAGAATTACAGAATTACAAAATTCTCCTTGCCAGCTGCCCAAGGCTCTTTCCTTTGGTAACTTTCTTAACCAAGTGCAAGCAACAAATATGTCCGCATGCTTTTTCTATGGCTGGGATTTTAATGGTGATGTGGCTTTGGGTAAGATTATTTTTTCAGAGCTTTCACTTTTGAGAAGGCAACAGCAAAGCAATGAGGAAACACCATAAGAAGGGCTCAAGTCGTCCATTCACAGCAGATTTCCAGTTATTAACCATGTTAGTGAGATGTTTAAAAGCAGAGATTCCCATATCATCCAACCCTTCAGTGAACTGCAGCCCCACATGACATGTCGATTAACTGAAAAAAAAAAGCAACCCAACTAAAACTTATCTATATTCCCAGGCAAAGAGACTATGCTAAAAACACTGACTACTATTTCAAGTTGTTAAACTTTGGTAAAGTCTGCTATAATAGTGAGTAGATTATAAGTGCATGGTCCACTATCAAGTTGTCAATTAAGCTCCATGAGAAAATTGAAGTTATGCCAATGCAGGTTCCGAGAGCAACAAAGGACAAGTTATTATTCCTAGAGCCCCATTTCTATTTTATATGATCAAATAGAAGGTAATGTGTACTCATATCCCTTAGTTAACCTAGTAATAAGGCATCAGAAAATGGTTCTGATTAAATTGTTCATATCTTGGGCATTTGATATGTCTAAAGGAGTTTGAATACAATTGTCTCATGACATTTGAAAGTCAGGAAAATTCTATTATTTCTTACAGTATTTCATGTAGTACGTTCTTCAAAATACATATGTCAATATTAATGAAATGAACATAAAATAGAGCCAGTTAATCAATTACTTGGTATGCCTTCAGTCCATATATTAAAGTTGTCAAAGTGTTAGAATTCTTTGCATTAAGATATAAGAAATGACTGGATAAACTGAGCATAGTAAGTCAGTGTATAAGCCCATTTAGAGATATTTCATACTGGAAAGATAAGAAGAAGGAAGGGACATCATAATCTAGAAGAGTTTGAGACAATATTATTTATAATTGGGAACATTATTCACAATTCACATATCCAACAGAGGACTTTTATAGAAAATATATTAATTTATAACCAAAATAATGAGCAGACAATAGCTAGTTACCAATGGTCAAATTTTAACAGTTTCTTTACAATAAAACAAAGCAATAAATATGGTGTGTAAATAACTAAAGCATACAAAAATGTGCTCATTATTCATAGTAACTAAGATAATGAAAATTAAAACTACAAGGGCATACCATTACAGATCTACCGGAATGACTAAATAGAAAAGTTGATCATGTCAGGAGTTGGCAATGAGATAAAACTACTGTAAGTCACACATGTCACCATTGAGACTATGAGATGGAATGGCCACTTTGGAAAATTGTTTGGAAGTTATTTGCAAAGTTAAGTAAATAGCATATGATATAGCAATTCCACTTGTAGTTGTTTATAAAGGAGAGATAAAAATTAGTTTTCACAAATATATATCTAGGAAATATTCTTGACAGCTTTATTTCTAATAGCCTCAGAATGGCATAGGGAGAGTCTTATATCACACTGATAAATAAATAATTTCCTAAGGTGAATTTGATGACTCGGGAATGAAAAGCCACAAGTTACTGGAGCACTCACAATGAGTGAATGTCAAAAACATTTTTCTAAGCAAACACAGCCATGAAAAGGGACTAGATATATACAATTCAGTTTTACCAAACTCTGAAAGTGCCAAAGTGAATCTGGAGTGACAGTGCAGATTAGAAGATGGTCTAAGCTCTAGAATAGTGTGTAGTGTGTGTGGGGGGGGCAGTTGTGTGAGTGAAGTATTGGGCTGTTTTAACTGAGAGAAGGAATAAAGAGAATTTTGTGGGATGAAAGAAACATTATTTTTGATTGTCCATGTGGTTTTTTCATAACATACATTTGTCAAAATTCAAAATCTCTAATAAGTACGCAATACACAAATAAAAATATTCTTAAGTGAGAGACAGAGCGAGAGAGACAGACAGAGAAAGAGACAGAGGGGGGGGGGAGACAGAGAGACAGAGTGAGGAGAAAATATTTCTCCCCCACAGCGCCAAGGCCCTAACACTGAGCTCGTAGTCACAGGAAGGCATGCATTTGTGCCACTGCTTGAGATAGCAGAAGAAAGATCAGCTGACTTGACCGCAGTCAGTGGGTGCCAAAGGCAGATAAAAGACCCATCCTTTCCCCTGCAATTACTTTTCCCAGTCTATCCTAATGAACACAATCACTTCTCTCTTCTCTGAGCCAAAAACAAAGCAAACAAGCATAAAGAAAACCACTTGATTAAACCACATAGTCAGTAATCTCTCATTTGATAGAGCTACTGGGTCTTGCATCCAGCCATGGGTTAGTCAGAGAGTGAGGTGCTACCTACCTCCCCTGAGAAATACTGTCTACTCTTGCTGACTGTGTCAGTCTAAATTGTTCTTTGATGTTTCCTCTTTCAAATTTAATTCTCACACATGTTAGCAGTCACTGGCATCAAGCTTGACTTCAACAATATGGCCTCAGTTTAATTGAATTCCAGGCTACACTTATACTGTGCTGTCTCCTGAAAATGTGTGGGGCAATAAACTCCAGATTGGAAAAAGATTTATGTACAATCAAATAAATTACCTCAACATTATATTTTATTAAAACAAATTAATTTGTAGATTGAATCAATCTTCACTTTCTAATCACCTCTCTGAAGTTTTTAGAGATATCAAAATTGGTAAGAGCATCTTCCTCATTTATGGCAGAATAAGGGAAGGATAAACCAATTTTTGAAAAACACCAGAACACTCTGTTCCTTTGCTAAGGGCTGCCTGCCCTTAGGGTTTTCTCTGAGCCAACCTGACCTGTGAGAAAAGACTCCAGATGACAGCTAGCTCTAGCCCACTGTGCAGAAGAAATGTAAAACACAAGTTCAGGTCATTCTTTTCCCTGTTTCACCCCAGCATTGTGTGCATGACAAGGGGTTGGGAACAAGAAATATATATCAGTTTACAGCCTTATCATTTGTCTACAGAATCTCCACCCCACTTTACCAGCACAACATCAAAAGCATGTTGACAGTTTTTCCCATAGTTGGATACAAAGTGTCCAACTATCAAGTGTTGGCTCTGTTTCTTAACAATTAAACTTTATTATACAACCCAACTAGCTTACACAAGAAGGAAAAAAGGTTAAAGGGACAAAAGAATGAACCTTCCGGTATCTGTTCCACAGGATGGGTACTTAGATGTCTCTCTGGCCCGCGTGTTGGTCCGGCTTGTTCACTGCTCTACATGTGCTCAAGCCCGAGTTGAACTTGTTGTTCTCTCCTCCCCACCTGCCTGAGTCACATGGGAAGGGCAGTCTCCTTCTCCCCTTGAGGGTCAATTAACCCCTTACCATTGACATGATGTTTTTTATGAAATTTTGAGGCTTTGAATACATTACCTATCAATAATTTGTCTTTATTTCTTTGTGCCAATGGACCTGGTAAACCTGTATGAGATCGAATACAAGTAATATACAAGCAATAATTTCTGTTTTTGATGACCTGTTGCAGTTCTATAAATAAGGTAGTCAATTCTGTGTTATCAGGAGTAAATTCAGCCGTTTTTATATGTAAAACAACTCTTTTAGCATATTGAGAGTCAGTAATTATATTAAGAGATTCAGTAAAATCTAACAATACCATAAGGATTACATATAATTCTGATTTTTGAACTGATGTAAATGGGCTTTTAATCACCTTGGTCATTTTTTCAGACTTATAACCAGCCATACCTGATTTATTTGTATCAGTGAAAAAGGTGGGTTCCCCTGACATTGTTGACATCTTTATAATACTTGAAGGGATCTAATTAGTTTGTTTTTTATAAACTGTATATGTTTGCTTTTTGGGTATCTATTGTTAATGTCTCCCAAATAGTTACTACAAGCTCTTTGTCAGTCTTTATTAATTACCCATAATGACATAATGTCAGAATCAGTAAGAGGCACTACAATTTCCACCGGGTCCATCCCTGACAGTTGGCACAACCTTATTCTTTCCTTTGTAATCAATTTAGAAAATTTCTCTATGTATGTTTTTAATTTTTTGTTTTGTTTATTTGCCAGGAATATCCATTTTATGATCTTGTCTTCTCTTTGCATGGGAAGCCCAGTAGGAGAATGTTTCAAAGGCAAAATAACCAGAATGTAACCAAGTTCAGGATCAATTTTATCTACATATGCCTTTTGAAGTTTTTGCTCCACCAGAATTAACTCTTCTTTTGCCTCAGCGGTTAGACACCTAGGACTGTTTAAATCTGAATCTCCTTGTAATGTTTGAAACAAGTTACTTAACTCATAGGTAGCTAACCTGATTGTAGGCCTTAACCAGTTAATATCTCTCAATAATCTTTGAAAGTCATTAAGAGTTTGCAATTGATCTCTACAGATCTGTACCTTTTGTGGTTGAATTTTTTGTTTAGTTATTTTATAGCCTAAATAGGTAATTGAATCTCTTCTTTGTATTTTTTTCACAGCAATCTGTAATCTCCAGCATGGTAGAATTCTTTGTGCTTCCTGAAACATTTTTTCTACAACACTAGGATCAGAATCAGCTAGCAGAGTATCAATCCATGTAATGGTATATGATAGATTGAGGAAACTGCTACTGCTTACAAATTATTTTTAAAGGTTGTTGCACAAAATACTGGCATAAAGTTGGGCTATTTAACATTCTCTGTGGAAGTACCTTCTAATGATATTTCTTTATTGGAGAATTACAGTTTAGAGTAGGTACTGAGAAAGCAAACCTTTTCCTGTCTTTCTCATGTAGAAGTATGGTGAAAAAAAAAAAAAACAATCTTTTAAATCAATTGTAATTATATGTCAAGACCTAGGTAGCAAGAAAGGCAAAGGAATTCCAGGTTGAAGCGAACCCATGGGTTGAATCACCTTGTTTATGGCCCTCAAATCCATTATTATTTTCCATCCACCTGATTTTTTTTTTTTTTTTTTTTTTTTTTTTTTTTTTTAACCACAAACACAGGGGAATTCTAGGGACTGGAAGATTCTTTGATGTGTTGAGCCTCTAGCGGTTCTTTTACTAAACCATGAAGCTCCTGTAACATTTTTTTTTTGTTAAGGGCCACTGCTCCTGTCATATAGGTCTGTTTGAAATCTATTTTAGGGGCAAGGCGGTTGGTATCTCAGCAGTGGCCCCTCTTATAAACTTTGACACTCTAAACCTGAAGAGTTTTGAGGTTGGACAATGGGCATAGTTTGTGGTCGCCCCTGATCACTTACATGAATCTCTTCCCCAGCAGCGCATGCCAATTTACTCATAGTTATAACCTTGTTTATCTCGGTATTTGTAGGAATAGTAATCTGAGTACCCCATTGTTGTAAGAAGCCTCTTTCCCATAGATTTATGGGAATGTCAGCCACATAGGGTTTCAGCCTCCCTATCTGTTTGTTTGGGTTTACACACTTAAGTTACTGTACACTTTGTTTTATTTGAGATAGTTTATCAATTTTTACAATCTTTGTATAAACCTTTTTAAGTGGCCAATTTTGGTTTCAAGACTTTTGGCAAATGGTGGAGACATCGGCTCCACTGCCTACCAAGCCTTTTATTTTAACACCATTTAATTGTATAATTAACTTAGGTTTCTGATCATTAATTACTGTTTGTAAGAACACATGTGTCCCTGTGCTTTTGAATGCACCAGTCCTTTTTACTAGAGCGGCTTTGTCCTTAATGTAAGGAAACAGTAGGAGTTGAGCAATTTTATCCCCGGCATCAATTTTTATCTCTTTCTATACACATGTCATGATTTTTATTTTTTCTTTAGAATCTCTATCTCTAATACCGGGATGTACAATAAAACCATGAGAAGTTAGCCCAGTTCTTTTCAGAACCATTTTTACTGTGTCTGAAGGCAAAGGTTCGAAAACACCAGTATTTAATTTGTAACATTCAACCTGGGGAGATAGGGTAAGAGACATATTTGAAGCCAGATCCAAGGCTGCACTGCTTTCAGTAGCATGCATTAGATCACTAACACTTAGTTCTCGTTTTTTTGTGGGTTTGCCACTTCCTGACTGGCCAAAGGAATTCGGCTAGCATTGTTTACGGGGGCCCGAGCCGATGGCCCCCTCTTGCCGTTTTCCATCGGCAAGATATTGCCTTGCACATCTCTCTTAGACTGACAATCCCGAGACTAATGTTTCCCTTTTTCACAGTGACTACAGTACTCTGGGAGTCTTAGTATCTCATTACCATCATAACCAGAACCTCTTTGTTCTCTCTTACGAGTTACATTTTTTCCTGGGTTATTGCGCCTTTTATCTCTACAGTTTTTTTGTACATGACCAATTTTACCGCAATTGAAGCACCAAGTATTATGATATCTGGGCTCTCTGGCTAAAGCTTGTCCCACAATATTATTTTGATACTCCTGAGAGTTGATATTAACTGTCTCCTTTACCCAGTCATCTAGTGGAGCACCCCTTTCCTTTAATGGTCTAAGCACCCTCTTACATTTAGTATTTGTATTCTCATAAGCCATGATAAGTTTTAATGCCTGTTTGTTGTCAGAATCTGGCATCACCTTATCCACAGCAGATCCTAATCTCTGTAAAATTTTGTAAAGGGCTCCAGAGGTCCTTGGAACACTTTAGTAAATGGAATAGTTGTTTTTTTTCAGGTTTTTTTTTTACCAGCTCCCAAGCTCTCAAGGCTGCTTTATGACATTGTTCAATCACTCTATCTTCAGCTTGAATTTGTTCTCTAATGTTAGTATATTGTCCTTCACCAAGCAATTGATCTCTATTAATATTTATTTCCTGTGACGTATTTTTTTGTTCTATTTTTATAGCCTCTGTTCGCCACCATGAGAACCACTGTAACTGTTGTGCTGCTTCCAATACCGCTGAAACTAAATTTTTTCAATCTTGGGGAACAAGTCTATTCTTAGTGGCCCAGCTATTTAACATTTGTTTAATGAAGGTAGAGTGCATATCATGTTTGACAATAGATTCCTTAAAATGTTTTAAATCTATCATGTCTACATGATGCCAGGCCATTTTGTCATAATCCTCAGCACCATTTTGCTTGGGCACATGTCTTACAGTGACTGGAAAAGCTGAAGGTATCTGGGCGACTATAGAGGTGTCTTCCACTGGGACATTTACTTCCAAAGACCTTTTGGTCTGTCTGGCTTCCTTTGCCTCTGGTTTTTTACCTTTTCCACCCTTTTTAACCAAAGGTGCCTCCTGCTTTTCCAGCCCTTTCAGGTTTTTGTTTTTGTTTTTTTTTTTTTTTTTTGCATTTTGCTCATTTGTTCAGTCAAGTCAGTAAATCTTTCCAGAAGGCTAGAGCTAATTGACTCTTTTGGTTTTGTCTGGCTTTCTGGTCTCTCTATTTTCTGTCCTTCATCACTACCAATTACCAAAAATTCTATCCGCTTTCCCATCCCTTCATTTTCTTTCCTCAGCCTTTTCATCTGTCCAGTCAAATCTGTAATCTTTTCCAAAAGGATAGAACTTACTGACCCTTCTGGCTTTTCTATGTCATTAGCCTTTCTTCTCATCCTTCTAAGCATGAAATATTGTAATAAAAGGACAATGAAAAAACAGAGAATTCCCTCTAAGTATAATGCAGGAAAGAGTTTTGCAACACCCGTTGCAACTTTGCTGATACCCTGAAACAGCATTTCTATACCTTCGAATACTGAATCATCCCTCATACCATTAGGGACTGTGGAATCCATCGGGCCCTTCGTTGGGCACCAGATTTTGGCTCTGTTTCTTAACAATTAAACTTTATTATACAACCCAACTAGCTTACACAAGAAAGAAAAAAGGTTAAAGGGACAAAAGAATGAACCTTCCGGTATCCGTTCCATAGGATGGGTCCTTAGGTGTCTCTCTGGCCTGCGTGTTGGTCCGGCCTGTTCACTGCTCCACACGCGCTCAAGCCTGGACTGAACTTGTTGTTCTCTCCTCCCCACCTGCCTGAGTCACATGGGAAGGGTGGTCTCCTTCTCCCGTTGAGGGTCAATTAGAAAAACAATAGCCCAGTTGGGTTCCCAGGTCTGCTTCCTGAATTCTAGGCCCAGGATGGCTCCACTCAGTCTGTCACAAGGTATTCATGGGGTGCCCCAAAGGTAAAGCCCACCAAGACTGCTTCCACCTGTGACAAAGCTTAATCTTTCCCACAATCAAGAAAAAGTACTAAGACATAACAGAAGGCAAAAACAAATAAATAAATAAATAAATAAAAATTTACTGCCATCATTTAGGGGTAGAAATTAAATATCAACAGGCATAATTTAACATCCCACTAACTTGGCTTCCTAAACATGAGCTGAACATGAATGATACCAATAGATATAGCAAAGTGCATAATGAAAAGTCCCTGAGGTCTCAACCCTACACAAAGAACTGCAGGCAACTAAGGAAAGCTGAGAGAGAGTGAAACAGTCTTCCCCAGGGAAGACAACAGCGATTTGTTATGCAATGCCAAATGGTCATCCCTGAAAACATATGTAGAAGTAACACTATACAGATTTGGCAGGTATATTTAGGAATATATGTGTATATACATATATTCATGCAATAAGAATTAATGAAAAAGGCCACAAATTTAAAAAAGAGTAAGAAGGAGTATATAGGAGGTTTGGAGGGAGAAAAGTGAAGGAAGATATTTTGTAATTATAACTTCAAAAATAAAAAATTAAAAATATATTAAAACTAATAAATTCAGTGAAGGTGTAGAAATTTTTAAAAATCAACACTGGGACTACAGGAAGGCTTCTTAGTATTCAGGTGTACTTGTACATAATCATGAAGAACAGAGTTCGGAAATCCAGTGCCTTCTATGGACTCTTCAGGCACCAGAAAACGTACGTGCATTAAACTCACACAGACAGACAGACAGACACACACACACACACACACACACACACACACACACACACACACACACACACACAGAGAGAGAGAGAGAGAGAGAGAGAGAGAGAGAGAGAGAGAGAGAGAGAGAGAGATGTGCACGTACATGAACACACATGAATAAAAAGAATAACATCAAAATTAACGTGAAAACATCATCTATAGGTGATGGAGAGATAACTTAGATGTTAAGAGAGCTAGCTGCTCTTTCAGAGGACCCAGGTCAGATCCCCTGCATCCACATGGTATTTCACAGTTGTTCATAACTTTGGTTCCAAGGTATCCAACTCCCTCTTCTGTCTTCTTCCAGAAAAAAATTAAAATAGCAATGAAAAACATTTAAAAAGACAGATGCTTTTCTGTATATAAGTAAGTGATATTCTGAAAAGAAACATGAAAATAATCTCATTTATAGTAGCATCAAAAGAACACAATATTTAGCAATAAACTTAACCAAGGAAATGAAATTTTCTGTTTATTAAAAGCTAGAGATCATTAATAAAGAAAATTGAAGACATAAGTAAATTGGAAGATTCCTATACTCATGGTTCATAAAAATTGATATTTTAAAAAGGTTTGTCCACACAAAGTGATACATAGCTAACACCTTCAAAATACCAAATGCATATTTTGTTACAGGAATTAGTCCTAAAATTAGTATGGAACCACAAAAGACATCAGCGCAAGATTAGGGGAAACAAGAACAACTCTCAAAAGTATTCACAGTAGTAATATTATAATAGTGATTCATAATAGTTATTTGGCATAAAAAAAAAAACCAGACACACAGAGCAATGGAAAAACATAAAGAGCCTAGAAATAAGCCCAGGTGTCGCAGTTAACTCACCTTTCACAAAGGATCTAAGGATACAAAGTAAGGAAAAGCTTATGTTTTCAAGGGTTGATACTGGATAAACTGAATGATCAAATGTGGAAAGAAATAAGTTGGTCACCTCTGTATACTACATGCAAAAATCAAGTCGCTTTGGATTGAGGGGTTTAATGTATTATAAGACAACATAGGAGAAAATATTAGCATTCACTTGGACTATGGAACCAAAGCACAGCCAACACGGCATCAGCAAATCTCTGTCAGACCACAAAGTTTCACACTAGGAAGATACTTGAACATAAAACAGCAACCAAATCAGGACAAAGTGTCCCATGCCATAAATCTCAGTACTCAGGAAGCAGACGCAGACAAATCTTTGTGAGTTCAAGGCCAGTCTATTTTACATAATGAGTTCCAAGACAGCCAGAGCTATATAGTCAGACCCTGTCAATAAAAACAAGCAAACAAAATCCTATCGTCAATTATGAAACTGTAGACGAGATTTGCTGATAAAGGGTTAATATCTCAAACATGAAAATAGTTGATATCACAGAATAATGAAATGAAAACAACAAAATAAATAAATCTGACAACAAAGTCATTAAAACAGGCACCTGAACACCCATTTTTCTTCTCCAAGTAAGAGATGTAAATGTCGGTTGTAGGATGGTTGTTGAAAATAATTTGTTTTCAGTGAGATAAAATAAAAATGGCAGGGATGACTCACACTTGTTAGGGTTGGTTTAGGGAGCGGGAAGCCTTGTTCTTCTGAGGAGGGTAAAACAGGGAGCAGCTGTGGAAAGTGAGGTAGAATTCTTTTTTTTTTTTTTCTTTCTAAGCAATCCCACTTTGGGTGTTTATATTCCAAAGAGCTAAAATCAGGATTTCAAATGCCTATATGAATCCTGGGATATTGTAGCACTATTCAAATAGGTAAGATAAGTAGATAGGTAAGATAAGTAGAATGGATAAATAAAATGGTGCGTGCCCATGCAGTGGCTTATTACATAGTCCTGAACAGGAAGCAGTCATGGCATACTATTTGTGAAAAGGCAGACAAACATGGGATACATCACACTAAATGAAATAAACCAGACACAGAGTGACTAATAGTGTGTGGTCTACTTTATATGAGGTTTCTGAAGCAATTAAATGCATGGGAGCAGAGAATGTCATAGCGGAAGTTTGGGGCAAAGGAGGAGTTTTTTTTTTTTTTTTTTTTTTTTTTTTTTTTTTTTATCATTCATAACAGTTCTGCTAGGCTAGAGAATACCCTCTGTGCCATATAGCATGATGCCTAAAATGGAAATATGATACTGTGCCTTTCACCATCTGCTATGAAGATTGAACTCATGTAAAATACTAGTATAACAATCACATTGAGAGTAACAAAGTGGGCAAAAGGAAACATTTGAGAATGGTTTCTATCCCAGCTACATTTATGATGTTAATGGATGCTTGCATATGCCCAGACTCATCAAATATGCACCTAAAGCACATACAGACAGATCTTTGTATTTCAATTTTAACCTCAGCAAACCTGTGCAATACGAAGGGATGTACTTTCGTATTTTAAATGAGTTGTGGCATGGGGTAAATTAATATTTGTGGGAAAGTTTTAGTCATCAGCCTAAAATTTCCAGTGTCCTTGGACAGACACAGATAAGTAGTACAGAGAGACGTTTAGCCTTGAGAGCAAGACCATCACATGTTTGAGTGAAAGGTGGGGAATGGTGTAATCTTTAATTTCATCAGCATGGAGGCCCTTGAACTTTATGTTTGGATATCTCTGGCTGAACTTACACACAACCATCTGTTGCTGTGAGGTTTTCCCACAGTGCATGAGTGGTGGGGTTTTCTAGAATGAGCCAACTCTGTTGGAAAAACATCTTTTGCTTTTCATATCTTCTGCTACTACTACCAATAAAAACAGCAACTAATTCACTTCTGTGGACCAAAGTCTCCCATAAATTTTTATCATGGGATCATGGTACTTCTTTGAGGAGAGAATTTCATACTACTATATATGGGTCTGTCTTTACCAATCTTCAAAGAAGTATATCAAAACCTTCTTTTTAAATTTTTTGAAGGTGTGTGTGTGTGTGTGTGTGTGTGTGTGTTTGTACTTGTGGGTGAGTGCTGATATGGTACCAGAGCTGCCCGATATATGTGTTCAGAACTAAGCTCTTGTCCTCTGGTAGAACAGCAAGCACTCTTAACCACTGATCAGCATACATTTTAATAAATATAGCTTATATATTTAAGTGTTTCTTCCCACCTTTCAGATTTTTGAGAGTATTTATTTCATTATTTTGTGTGTATGAGTGTGTTGCCTGAATGTACATATAGACAGCATGTGCATGCCTTGTGCCTACAGAGGCCAGGAGAGGGTGCTGGATCTCCTAGACTGGAGTCTGAGATGGTTGTGAGGCACTATGTGGGTGCTGAAAATCAAATTCTGGTCCTCTGCAAGAGCCACAGGTGCTCTTCACCACCGACGCAACTCTTTAAGTCATACCTCCCTATTCTTAATGGAAAAAGTTCCCAACTGATGGTTGTTGCCACAGTAAATTTCATAGTTTCTAAGCTAAACTGGGTCTCAAATATGACTCAGTATTTTTCCCATACCAATTTCCTTCTACACATCCTCATTGCTGTAAAACACTTAACTTCTTTTTGTTATCTCAAGTTCCTTTACCAGTGGGAAATGGCCTTTCATTGTACTAATTTAATGGGTTTCCTTTCCATATCTATGCAAAGTTCACTGGCTCTTAAAAAAATCTCATTTTTGCTGCTTCTTCTTTTGAGTCTTCTTGACCACTACAAGTGGAGTTGAATGCATTCTTCTCTTTCAAATAGCATGGTTTCAAAGCCTTTATATAGCACCATAATTAATATGATTGTTTTTTACCTGCTTGTGCTTTGCAGAAGTTAACAAATGGAGAGGCCACTGTGTTTCATACTTCCAGCTTTGCATCCTTAGAATTGAAACATTGCCTTGCTTGGTGTACACAGAAAGTTCTAGGAGGCAAGACATGCCTTTTGTTAGCTGAGAAACTTTCTTTATGGAAACCACATCTAATCCATTTACTATTGGTTTGGGGGTTATTACTTAGAGTGTGTCCTATTTTTCCTTCCATGCTTTGGACAGTTCCATTCCTCTACATTTGTTATGGCAGTGTGATGTTTTTCTGAAGTGGCTACTGGCTTTCTTTGCCTGACTATAAAAAGTATGGATATAATGGAAGAAAAAAATAATGAAATTGCATGAAATAAAGAAATATACGGGATCAATAACAAGATACAAACCATGTGGGTAATTCCATCTTTTCCTGATGGACAAAAATCCCAAACCTCATGAATAAAGCATTCTATTCTCAGAGTAGTCAGAGGACAAGTTCTGGAATTTTCCATGGCTTCAGATACTATTCAGAAAGGAGAGAGGTGAACCTCTGTGTTGTCCTCCCACTTGGAGCCAGCTTCCCCTTTGTCTTGGGAGTGTTAAAAGTGAGTGAAAACAACCTTTCATACTTCCAAAATTTTATGGATGAAAATAATTAAAACCTATTATTTAGCAGTTTTTCAAAACAACATATATTATCAACTATAGTAATTGTATTAGACAATAGAGCTCTTGAACTTTTTCTCCTGTGTAATTAAAATTCCGTGCCCTTTGAGCAAACAAGAGAATAGCTGTTCTAACATGCTAAAATCTGAGAGTGCAGCTTTGAGTCAAAGGGAATAAACAGAACAGTGTAATATAATATAAGAGACTAGACTAGGACAAAATCAAAGCATTGGTAACGGGTGTGGGAAAATGGCTTAATGAGGAAAGTGTTATCTGTGCAAGTGTGAGGACATGAATTTGTATTTCGAACACTTTTGTGAAAATATGGGATAGGGGAGGGTATTGGCCAACCTTGGCCATTCCTACTGAAGTGAAATGAAGTCTTAGAAAAGTTTTAATTTGCATTTTCCTGATGCTTAAGGATGTTGAACATTTCAAAATTGTTTCTCAGCTATTTGTGTTTTATCTTTTGAGAGCACTCTGCTTAGTTTTTTACCCCATTTTTAATTCAGTGATTTATTTTCTTACTCTGTGTGTGTGTGTGTGTGCGCGCGCTCAGTTTTAGTTCTTCATGTACTTTAGATACTAACCCTCTCTAAGATGTATAATTAGGAAAGATCTTTTCCCATTCTGTAAGCTGATGCTTTGCCTAAGTCATGGTGTGCTTTGCCACACAGACGCTCTTAGACTTCACAGGGTTCCATTTGTTAATTGTTGATCTTAGTGTGTGTGCTATCAGTGGAAGTTCTGTTCAGAAAAATCTTTCCGGTGCCACTGAGTTCAAGCCTATTTCTTAGTTTGTTTTCAAAAGGATTAGGTGTAGGTTGAAGTCCTTGATCCATTTAGAGTTGAGACTCATGCAGGGTGAGATATATATATATATATATATATATATATATATATATATATATATATATATATATATATATATATATATTGTATTCGTCTACATGCAGACATCCAGTTCAACCAGCACCACTTGCTTAAGATATTATCTTTTCTTCAATATGTGCTTTTTCTTACTTGTCAAAAATCAGGTGTCCACAGGTGTGTGGATTTATGCCCGGTCTTCAGTTCTGTTCCACTGATCACTGTGTATGTTTTTATTTCAGTATAATGCTGCTTTTATTACTGTGGCCTCATTTACTCAACTTGAAATCTGGGATGGTCATACCCCCAGCATCTTTTTTACTATTTGGGATTGTTTTTGTTATCATGGGACTTTCATGTTTCTATATGAAGTTGAAGATTGTTTTTCAATTTCTAAAAAGAATTGTGTTGAAATTTTGATGGGTATGACACCTAATCTGTAGGTTGCTCCAGGCAGGATGGCCATTTTCACTATAGTAATCCTGCTGATGTATGAGCCTGGAAGAAATTTCCATTTTCTTGTGCCTATATAACAAGTGATAGCACATGCTGGTGAGATTCAAAGTAAGGATAACACTCACTCACTGCTGGTAGGACTGCAAACTGGTACAGATGCTAAGAAAATAATTTAGAATGTTCCCCATAACCTGAAAATTGACCTACCACAATATCCAGCTGTACCACTCTTGGACATATACCCAAAAGACCCTACATCTTACTGTGAAGTTGGATGCTCATCCATGTATTTTACTCTACATTTATAATAGCCATAAAAAGGAAACAGGTTAGCTGTTAATCAACTGTTTATGGAATGAATATGTGGTATATTTACAGAATATATTGTTATTCAGGTAAATGGATGGAATTGAAAACAATCAACCAGAGTAAAGTAACTAAGACATAGCTGTTAAGCTTTAGATATTTGTGTTTCCTATCCAAATAACAACAGAGGTTAGGTAGCTTATAAGGAGGCAGTGGGGAAGAAAGCTTCTTCCATGTACTGGGAAATGGGATTTAAAGTAAAAAAGCTTAATTGGAAACTATAATAAGAGGATTAAATGAGGAGAGGAATGGAAGGACACGGTAAAAAATGGAATATGAGAAAGAACAAGTAATACTGAAGGCCTTTAGAAAAGGTATAAGAAAACACACTACTGTTGAATAATCTATATGATATATATATGAAAGTTCTTTAAATGGACTTGCCATATAACTGGGGATACAATGCCTCAACTATACATCTAATGCCACTAAGTGAAACCTCAAGTTCCAGGAATGGGTTACATCCTGTTCAATCACTGACCATAGACCTGCCTCCCAAACATTATAGGCTACAGCTGGGCTGTTGGTTAGCCTCCATTACCTGGTATTCATGTTTAATTGCTAAAGAGACATTTACATATGCTGTTGAACATAGAGAAATTAAGCTGTTGCTCAACTAAAAGCTTTAGTTTTGCTGACTAGCACTCATGGTGCTGGAAGGTCTCTGCACACTGCTGGAGGAGAAAAGTAATCATCAGTATCATCCACCTTCAAACTGTGCATCCTACGATAACATCATCCCTGCAGGATAAGCTGGTGCACTCATGGCATACATGTTATGGGAGTATATAGCCACTTTCTGATTGGATTTTAGCTTCACTCAATGAGATGCAACCCCTATCTGAAACTGCTAAAATAACCCAAACCTGAGCTTAATAGGTCATTGGCCTAGGGGAAAACCTAGTATTCTTATTTAGCTAAAGGGTTATAGAAACATGACTCTTAATGACAAATCTGTTACAGCCAGATAAAAGCATCAGTCTTCATCACAGAGGCTTCTTCCTGCAGTATACAGTAACTAACAAAGAGATCCACAACTGGACAATATGCAGAGAATGAGCAGTAGGTCAGGAAAACGATCCGGAATACTCAGTTTAGTTTCATTTGTACATAGGTATGCTAATTCCCAGCAACCTCATGGTGACTCACAACCATCTATAATGTGATCTGATGCCCTCTTCTGGCCTGCATGTGTATATGCAGGCAGAACACTATTTATAATAATAAATAAATCTTTTAAAGAAAAAACAATATAGCATAACGTTAAGGAGACAGTTGTATATATATGTCTGAAGTTCAAGAAAGAAGTCTTTGAAAAACAGAATAATTAATTTTATCCTTTGATTTAATACAAAGTAGTAAATAAGACATGGTCTGAAAAACTTCTTTCTTATATTTATCCCCAGGGCCTTTATTGACTGGGATTAGACAAGATGGGTTTCTTTACATGAAATCAAAGATATTTGCCTCAAGAAAATAAATTGTATTATATCTGTCCTATATGCCCAGGTAGAATTTAGTTGCAAGAGACTTTTAACCTTTTCCCTGAATTTTAACTATTAGATATGGTTAAAAAAAAAAAAAAAGAAAGAAAGAAAGAAAGAAAGAAAAGGCAGTGAGTCTTTCCCTTTAGTTTTGATGACTTTACACCCACAACACCAACTGTTCCTTTCTTGCATTTTTCTTAATTGTTTATTTATTTATTTATTTATTTTTACTTATTTGGGCTTTTTTCTGAAATGAATTCTTTTAAACCCCAAGCTTTCCCCTTTATATCTATTTATAGCACTTCTTGACAGCTCTAGGGGATTACTGACAGCTTTGTAAAATAAATGTTTAACATGGAGCAGTGGTTTTAGAAACACTGCTTTTAATGTAAAAGCTTAAAACTTTTGGGACTTTAAGAAGATGAATTGATTTTGTTTAAAAAATTTACAGATTTGGGTGCTGAGATGGCTCAGTGGGAAATGTGCTTTCTGCCAAGTCTGATAACTTCACCATGATCCCTGGAATATGCATGCACACACACACACACACACACACACACACACACACACACACACACACACATACACGGGGTGGGGCATAGTAAGTGCAATAAAAAAAAACTTTGCTTAAAAAATTCAACATCTACTATCTATATTGGAAAATGTGTGTTTAGAAAGTACTTTTGGCATATTAGTATTTATTCATTCTTCTAGGATATGATTCTGTTTATCTTTAAAATGGAAGAACTGTGTGTGTTTTACTAGTAGGAACCTGTGTATGAGGTGCTTAGTACTAGGTGCCCTGTTTTATGAAGTGCTTTATACTAGATGCTCCATCACCTTCGTTGAGTAGCTGACTTATTGTGCTTATTTGCTGCTGATTATTTATTTCATTTTTCTGAACATAAAATAATTCATTGCTTTCTTCTTCTTCTTCTTCTTCTTCTTCTTCTTCTTCTTCTTCTTCTTCTTTTCTTCTTCTCCTCCTCCTCTTCCTCCTCCTCCTCCTCTTCTTCTTTCCTGCACATGAAATTCTTATAGCTCTTCACTGAATGGAACAGAAATCTGAATCTTTTGTTTTGAAGGGCTATAAAATATCATGGTTTCTCAGGCATGTTGAATTTGAATAATTGCTTCTATAATGTTGCTAAGAACTTTCTCAAAGCTCAGTAATATCACAGGCTCCTACGCATTCATTCCATTCATGGAATTAATTAAGATTATCTTTATATTGAGAGTGGAAGGGAAAAGACAGCTTAACCATAAGTAAGCAATAACCATGAACTGTAACTGTAAATTTTATTTCTGGAATACCTACAGAGCATTTTTTGATGTGTTCACACTATCTCTCTTGAGCCTTGGCTTCTAGCCTCCTCATTGCAAGTGCCTAACATCTTCATGTCTATTCACATAGCAGCAGTTCTCCTTGAGTATAATCTCGTTCTAATTCTAAGCATTTAAGTGCAAACCAAATTGAAATTCCTCAGTAATTTACCATCAATGATGTCTTATCCTGGCATAAGTGACTATGCAAATAAGGACCCAAGCTTAAGTTCCAGCTTTATCTTCAGACACTTTATTCAATATATGTGTCATCAGACTGAGCTACTCATTACGAGTTTAGATCATCTTTTATCGTTGTCATTGCTATGGTTCAAGTGTATCCAGTTTTAGCCTGATGCAGCCTGCATGATCTTTCTCTCCTTATGTATTGGTAAAAATTATTTTCAGCTCAAATGTTCATGACTGTGCAAAAGTCTGTAAGTTTCCCAGAGAAAATTCTTTCTCTTCTTATGGTTAGGAACCTTGTAAGTCACAGAAGTCTTATGAGTAAATAAAATCTTAAGGAAGCCTAATTCTGCATCCTCATTGGTACTTCAGTGGTAGTTGACCTAGGGTGAATTTCATCAATTACTTAGTATATCCACAAGTGCTATTAACCGAGCTCTTAGTACATGATGGGCACTGTAATCACAAACGTGGGAAGCACAAGTATAAGACATCACTATTGTCTATCTTTAGCTTTTATTCACTTGTGAGATGTTTAGTGGAAAAATTGTCCATTTCTTCCAGAATTTGGGGAAGAGCCTTGTTTTTTAGGGAAGAGTGTCCATCTGTGAGAAATGCAAAACTGAAACTGATCCTTCCACAGTCACCAGCTAAAAGAATTGTTTACTACGTGAAAACTTATGTAATCCTCCTATCAATCCTCTTTGAAGACGGATGTTCATACTCAGCAACTACAGTAGGCATGGTAGATGTTGGCATGACATTAATTGTTACATTCAGTAGATGGCTGTTGTGACACGGGCATTACAAAGCGGACATCCCTTTACCGTAACAGATTAAAACATACCAACTACTTCTCCCAAATTTGTGGATAATTTGGTTTTGTAGAGCTGGTCTATGTGGGCCTTACTCATAAGTCTGTGGCATGCTTTGGGATGATGAGGTCATGCTGTTATTACTAGCTGACCTTATTCACTAGTCTAGATTTGCCTATACTTTGCCTATTGTGTTTCAACATCAGGAAACTTCCAAGAAATATTGACATATTCTCAAAGCAAAGACGGAGAGGCAGAAATGTGTGTGTGTTTTTTCTTTTCTTTGAATCAACTTTACCTTTGTTCCCTTAGGCAAAAATGATGAGTTGGCCAAGCCTCCAAACAGAATATATGCTAACAAGTATAAACAAAGAAAGACATGAAAGACCCTACCCACTATCACAATCTCCCCTGATAAACTAACTAGCCACTGAGAGGTGGGGTCCAAGCTAAAATAAACAGGTCTCTCATGGGAAAGAGTCCTACTCCTCTCCTGGAGTAAACCTCAAGATGTGACATAACTTTAAGGAAATTCTCAAAACTTACTCTGAGAATTCCTGGAACTTCCCACTTTGTACCTGTGTATCAGAAGTGCCCACTGTAGTGATTTCAAAATGATGGTTCATGTGATTTTACTGTGACGTATTTTCCTACTTACCTAGCTTAAACACACAACACTGTAATATCTGATCATTTTACTTTTTGTTTTTGGTAAGACCATTAGTTGGTTATGTGCAAGTAAGTATGTAGTTTAGCTATCAGTCTTGGTCCAAGTCCTGTCTCCCCTATAGCCTGGCATCTCTGTACAAGCACCTGCACTCTATCTAAGTCCTTCTGTATTGTATTTAATTTAAGTGCACCCAAGGACACCTGTCGTCTCATCTTGTTCTCTAAGTATTATGAAAGATTAGAATTCTTACTTAATCATCAAGATTCTCATTTTTGTTGTTGTTAACATCCTCAAAGTGCTTAGTGCATTGTAGAGAACATGCTGATGCTGTTAACTGGCCGGTTAACTGATTTTTAACTTTTTCCTTAGAGATGTACCTATTATAAATACACGGGAAAGATTCTCTGTGCGTTTATTGGGGGTGGATTCCTGTGTTGTGAGGCATGTAAAAGAGGTAAAATGAATTACACAAACCCACGAAGGCTGCTGTGTCTATGAGCCAGATGCGTTGTGTTTCAGCAGCCTACCAAAGAACAATTTCCATTCAAGACACGTACTGATTTTTGAAAGAAAGAGAAAATGTCATGTGACAATTGGGAGATCTAGTACTTTGGGGACATAGCAGAGGAGAAATTTACAAGTATTAATTCCTTGTTTCAGTTGTAAAGTCTGTATGTACTAGAAGCTGGGGGAGTGATGTTCCTTGGTGATGAAGTCATCTGCTTAATCTTTGTCTGCGTTAGGAGGGGCCCTTGAGATGGCAGAAAGACAGAAAGGAGAATAGAGGTTAATCAATAGGAACACAGCAAAAGCCAAAAGGTAGAATTAGAAGATGTGGAACAAAATACTTTGTCAGTGTCTTGAAGCTAAACCCCATGGTGGGAGAAGTGAGGTATCCATAATAAAGATGATATTTACCTCATGTGGTTGCCCGAAGTTCTGATAGGTAAACAGACATATCTGCATTCCTGTTTCATTTGTTTTTATATTACAGAAAATAAACTATGTGTGTGTGGGTGAATTTAAATAAAACTGAGGAACTTTCATAGAAGCAGTTAAAAGCATCTTCAGCTTTGATTCACTCCTTTGCAATATTTAGTTTTAAAATCAGACACTTCAGTACTGTATAAAAATAGTAAGCCAATTTCCTAACTGAAAATATAATTTGAAGCTAAATATCCTCAAATTATATTTAGGATAAATCAGGATTAGTTTCATCTTGTAAGTTTTTAAAAATGCTTACAAATTTGAAGATATTTTGATTTGATGTCATTAAATGATCTTTTAAGGTAAGTGAAGTATTTTTATACTAATATAAAACTTAGTGTTAGAAAAAGTATATTTGGTGCTAATATTTTTCTTCATGTTTACATATGAAGAAAAACTAGACTTTTGAAACAGCAGGCAACTTCCAAATTAATAGCACTACTCCCAAGGAAATCATATAGTCATTTCAGGTTTGGATTGATCTGAAATAACTCCAAGAACTTTGGACTCTGCAATTGAAAGAAGCTGACCCAAGGGTATTATAATGTTTACCCGGATCTCTTTGAATTATGGAAAGTGTAGTTTGAACCAAAACTATGGAAATAAGACAAAAACCTTTCGATTTTATAAAGACTGAGTAAATAAGACTCCATCAATCCTTAGACTAGCAATGATGAGTAATGAGCCTTTTGCCACGATCATTTTATGCTGTCCATGCTCTCTTCTTCTAACTAAAATATTTTTTTTTCCTGAGTACTGCAAGCAACTGGAGAATAACATTGGATGCTTTTAGTTTTCTCTCAGTATTCAATCAGGAGCCAAGAGCCAAACTAAGGTTTATTTCTGGACCTATCTTTAAAAAAAATCTCCTCAGCGATACAAGTTTCAAAATATTCTCTTGGAAATCACTAAGAAAAGTAATGCATCTTGTTTTAGAAATGATAGAGCCCAGTGTATGTATTTAATAGGCACAGAGACACATTATTCCATAAATTCAGCCCCTGATCTGATGTTAGACTGCTGATGCTAAGCAGACATGCAGTTTCACTGGTGAAGTTGGCCGGCAGCTCAGAGAGAGAATCCCTTCTGGCTATTTTGTAAGCCTAATACAACTCTCTCTATTTCCTTGACATTTGCTTTTGACACTTCAACCAGTTTCTTGTCTTGTTTGGTATCCCCATGGAGTCCAGACACAGGAAGACTGAGGGGGAAAGGGAGTCCAGCTGGTAGGTTCTGGACAATAAATATGACCTACATTCCCACATTCAGTGTTAAGCCTATAAACCTGGGGTGGGTCTGTGTGGGGACTTGTCCGCCACTGAGGAATTGTCAAGAGACTTTGGGAATTGTTTTTCTTCTTCTTTTATTTTATTTTATTTTTTAACTGAAATCAATTTAAGGAGGGAGGGAGGGGGTGAGAAGAGAAGAGGACCCCTTTAGGAAGACCACATAAACTCCCTCCTGCGCATTCAGATTCTCAAGCTTGCAGGTAAACAAGGCAGCAGGGAACATTTCCACACAGTGTGAAAAGAGAAGCAAGCCAGGGGATATCGCCACTTGTTGCAGCACTTGACATTAATTAAACCAGTTTTAAATAAAGAAGGCGTTAGGATATTTTTTCTATTGCATGCAATATTTAGATTAATTATGCCAAATGCCGAATTTTATTTAAAACTAAGTTATTTGTACTTTTAATAAATTCGTTCCTTTCGGAGACTAACAGGGTACGTTATCAGAGGATTTCTGCATGGCTTTTCTTTGTGCATGTAAAATTTAAATGCCCTGCCAGAGAGAGACCTTCCTTTCCACATCACACACTACTCCTGTTTTTTGTTTGTTTGTTTGTTTGTTTTGTTTTTTTTCCCCTGTGGAATCATTAGCAAGTGAGCCGCCTCTGCAACACTGGGGGTAAGGAGTGATCGCTTCCGATTCTCACAGCTTGTGGCCTAGACGGCTATTGTTGGGGATAAAACTCTGACAAAAGGCTAGCTCCTGTTCCGATTGGTCTTCGGTATCTGTTGATTTCCAAAGCTAGTAATTTTGAGCCTCCTCTGATGAGATGGTAACGAACGCCCTTTTCAGAACTCCCAGCTTCTTCGTGCTCCCTTTCCCAACCAGTCACGTGCATCTAGCTCTTCTATGCGCTTCCATTTGCCTGTTCCTTCTCCCCAGGGGTCCTTTGCACAGGCATCTAGAAGACTATTTTCTTCATTCTTACATCTTCCCACAGTTCTACGGGCCTTTCATTATATATTTGTAGATGCCATTATTTGGTCAACTCTTTCTCCTATTAGAGTACGAACCTTTGAGGAATGTATGTAAGGTTTGGTTACCTGGTAGAACTCAGCTTCTCTCATTGATCTCAGAGAGCCTGACATAGGAAGATAAATCAATATATGTTTGCAATAAATTGATTGGAAATAAATGAATGAATGAACGAACACATTTTTTGCTTTTCACTGTTATTTGTCTCTTTGATTGGCCTATTGACCATGGGTAGTCAAGCCTAGCATGTTAGGGCTGTCATGGCCTTGGCTATGATCCTGATAACTCTAGTAACACTCCCATCTATCTAAATTTTAGTTTTCATCCCCTGCAGCGCCCCGGCTGCTAGTCTAGGCTACGGAGAGGATCTGCTGATTGAAAAGACGACATAACAGTGCTAAGAGAATGCCGTTTATTGGGAGTAACAGAGCTGCTTATATAGGGGAGGAATCAGCACGAGCAGCACTGTGGAAAGTCCCCAAGAGGAAGCAAACTAAGGGCCAAGTCAGGAGACTAAAAACAAATATATAGAGCAAGGTCAATAGGATCTGCTCTAATCTCACTCACCCTAGCTCCCAAGGCAAGAAGAACACAATAGCCTGAATAGCTCTCTGCAAGAGCTTCCTATTGTTGAATAGCTCTCTGAAAGCGTTTTCTTAACCCTCCAGGTGTTTCTCAGTAGGGACCTCCCTACTTCTTTCGAAGGTAAGTAGTCCAAGGGTGGCCTGGAACACAAAGACCTCCTCCTTCGGGCAGAGCTCAGCAGCTGGAAAGTCACAGCGTGCAGCCTAAGCATGGGATGATTTCTGACATGGCAGAATTTGGCATGGCTTCCCACAATTCCCAATAGCTGAATTCAACTAAAACAAGAAAATTATAGCTAGAAGACCTTTTGTCCCAAGAGGAGAAAATAGCAATGCAGAACATAGTGCGGTAGGTTTAGAGCAGAGAGAGACTAGTCTTCTAGTCTAACATGCAGCACAGAAGGCAAGAGATGGAGTGAGCATGCTTTTAAATCAGCTTCCAAGAATAATGCAGATTTTGTTAAAGCATACATGAGTGAAAAAAAAAAAAAAGGAAAGAAAAAAATGACTGCTCCTAGCAATTGCAGAGGAGAGGGTTTACTGTGGATAGGTAGGAGGGTACAGACAGAGGCAGAGACATCTGTGAGAGTCGAAAGTGTGCAACATCCTGAGCTGGGCCATGTGGGGCAAGAAGGAGGAGCAAGAGCAGAAGGGAGATGGGAGAGAGAGGCACCAGGTTCAACAGCCAAGAGGCCCAAAGGGAAAAAGAAAGCAAGTAACCAAAATGTTTGAATTATTTAGAGAATAGCAACCCAGGCCCCTGGTTGGAGAATTCAGGGTAGCAGAACAGGGTATGCCAGCCAGGAGGGCCTTGTAAGTGGTAGGGACTGAGGGATACAGGGAAAACCTAGCAGCCAAGGCCAGGTCCTCTTTGATATGTTAAATAGGCATCTCAGCCATTTGTCCTGGGTTTGAAACCTAACAGTGTACCACATTTATTTAGATGATAATTCAATGTAATATGAACTTCTATGTTGGAAATTTGACTACTGTATGTAAATCAATTTAAAATTGATCAAAGCCATTAATGTAAGAACAGACCCTTTGGAACTGTTGGAGAAAAAAAGCATAGTAAAACCATTCAGGCAAGGAGTGTCTGGATATGACTCAAATAGCTCAGGAAAACAAATCACAATGTAACAGAGGGATTCATTCAATTAAAAGGCTTCTACAGAACACAGGAAACAGTGACCAGGTGATGAAATGGCCTACAGAATAGGAGAAAAATTTGCCACCTATTTATCCCACAGTAGTAAGACCCTGAATATATAGAGAACTTTAAATGACAATCATCTGTGGGAGGAACAAGACCTGAACAAGGCCCACCTGGCAATAGGTATAGGGGGTCTTACTGTAGAGTCCGCCCAAGACCTGCCTGGACATGTCAAGGCATCCCCAGAGACTGACAATTCACAGTCTGGCAACAGTTGGCATCCAGCGTGGTCTCCTTACTCATCCTGGCATGGGCATTGAGTATGCTTGCGTTAGACTTTAGCTTTTCACTGCAGCTGTCATTTGGAGGAGGCATCATTTTCGTCTTTTGCTGTCAGTGCTGCATGGAACGTCGCTAACCATTTCCAGGACTCTTCTGTCTCCCACTGCATGGTCGAGTTCGAGTGCTCCCTTCAGCAGTTTTGTTGGTGAGTTGGCTTCTTTATGTTTTCTGTTCTTTGCGCTTGCGTGAGGTAAACGCGCTGGATCCCCCTCTCATTCATTCCCTTTGTGTATGTTTGTCTTGTCAGGGAGGTACACTCACTTTACTTTCAGTTCACCCAGTGTCTCCACATAAGGGTTGATAGCCCCCGCCTCCGCCGTCCCCCCCCCCCCCCCCCCCCCCCCCGCAGGAGACGGAACCAGCGATTGGCCTTTTGCCACTGGAGACACTATGTGAGCACTGGGACCTGGCCTTGTTATGCCAAGATTACCCAGATCGGGAGACCCGCCCCCCAAAAAAAGACCATCAGGACTCGATACTGATGCAATATACACAGGGTCCTATATTACAGGCCCAGAGCTTCGGATCATCATCCTTCCTGATGCAGCAGGATAGGAGAATGATACTGGAGCTTCAAGGGTAATGGGTTTATAAGGAAAACCTGTAATTAGGGGTTGGGGTTCACAGGGAAGTAAGGAAAAACCATAAGCGGGAGTCATGAGTTTCAGGAATGTAGACCTTCAGGCAGTTTGGGTCCAGGAAGCGGAATCTCCAGGGAAGCTGTTTTATCTCAGAAGCTCACTGGGTGTTAATTGTATCTAATTGTTCCGGTGCAGTATCCGGAGAGTTCTGGCAGAGTGCTGGCAGGCCCCGTTTATGACAGTGTGCCATCATTCCCGAAACATAGGAAGGAGTGGGCTCATCTGGAGACAAATGCTCATACAGAACATTGCATTAAATTTCAGAATATAAATTACATATAGGATATGGCATTAATTTTGCCCCTACAGCCTAACCACAGAAGTCCCCCACTAAGCACAAGACTCTCAGGTCTGACACATCTTCCCATCCTCTTTGTTTTGTCTATTTCCCCAAACGTGTTCGTAGATGTTGTGTAATTATGGGCAACCTCATCAGAGACTTGAGAAGGTCGAAAATTAATTACCTGAACGGCCAGGAAGCGCAGGTTAGCAGCTTTCAAAATGAGAAAATGACAAGAGACAGTTATAGTTTAGTTTTACAATTAAGTTTAGTTGTTTAGGGGTTAAGATATTTTTAGGTCCAGATAGATGTTTTCAGATGATAAAGATGAGATATGATAGATATTGATTTACAGTCAGAATTTTAGACACACTGAGATAGGAAAGATGTTTTCTTCAAGGCTGCCAAATACAAATAGCCAAAACACTATGAATGTAACATTTATATAATTCCTGATTGTTTAATCCTTCTTGCTGTAGGTAGTTTACTGTATATGTGTGTGTAATAATATAGATATATATGTAAAAATAAATAAATAAATAATACAAAATATGGGCAAAGTCCCTTTCGTTGCCACAAAGGAGAAGATGGCACAGAGGGCGGTGATGTCCAGTCCCCACTTGGGTTAAGCCTCCCCCCATACAGGAACACTCCAGCCCTCTCCCATCAACCACGGACTCCCCACCCCATGCTGGACCATGCTTTTTTCTTGCTCCTGCCACAGCACGTTTTGGCATTACAGCACTTTTGTCACTACTATTCTAGCAGGTGTTGTCGGGGTAACCACAGTGGCCATTGCTTTGGCACAGACAGCTACAACAGCAGGGATTGTCAATGATAGTTTCTAAATCAGCTGAAGCGCTCCAGGTGGAGGAGTTACTAAATCAACACTTTTACCAAGCCATATTTATTCTCCAAAAACCAATTTGACCTCTTGGCTGAGGAATTAGCCTCGGTTAGGGACATGTCCTGCTGCCCTGTGAACCCTGATTCCATGCTTACCTCTTTCAAAGTGCGCAATTTCACTGAAACTAGCCAGTGGTTGTCTGGCTTCATCTGGGAGACCTGGTCAAATATGTTCCTCAATTGCTTTATGCTACTCAGAGAAAGCATATCAAAACTCAATGAGACCAGGGCCCTGGTACTTTCTCTTGATACAGGGTTCATGAACCAGGTATGGAACAATATCAAAAGATATTCTTCAATCCTTCCTGGATAGCCACCTTTGCCATTTTGGGAGGAATAATGATCATATTAATCACTTTGTCTAAGTGTCTAAGTGTTTCCTGCACTTCGGCTAAGTGTTTCTGGCAATGTTTTATCAACAAAAGTACCCTATATGTACTCATGGCTTGGGAGCGCCCAGACCAGTCGACCCAAGGAGGTAATATGAGTCTGGCTCACGGAGATCTGTGAAGCCTCTGTCTAATATCCTACACACCCTATGCACTCTCCAGGAATGCTACCCTTTGAAGACTTGTAGTCAATGACAAGTTAGAAGCTGTTTCATAGGTCAACCTAAGACAGTCACAGTCCATTATACTGGGGGTCCCTGAGGTGGGGTTAACAAGATCAGAGCATAAGAACTCTAGTTCCCACTGAGTCTCAAAACTAAAAACAAAAGGATGGATATGCAGGAGGAATGAGACCTTCCTTGAGCAGAAACAAGGCCCGGCTGGGATCACCCATGCACAGAAGGGGGCCTTCACATAGAATTGGCCCAAGATCTTCTTGGACATGCCTAGGCATGCCCAGAGACTGACTGCCCCGAGTGTGGTAACATCACAAAGGGAACCAAGGAGGAGGAGCCATATCAGCAGCTCTCAGTTTGGGAGCCAATGTGACACTGGGAGGAGGCATGCCCTATTTCAGTATTAAATGAGTCTGCTTCTGCCACTTGCCTGACTCCTGGATTCTGTGTTGTTGACTCCCTGCCAGTTCACTCTTGTCCCCAAGGATCCTGGCCCAGCAACAATAGTCAAAAGAACAAATAATACAATCAAGTATCAGGCAAATAAATTGAATAACATTTTTGTAAATATCAACGTATAAAAGGCCAATATATCCATGTAAAAAGATGTTCAACATTCTTATCCACCTGGGAAATGCAAGCCAAACTATTTGACAATTTCATTATAGTTAGGAGTATCATCAAGAACATAACAGATGCTAGCACGTGGAGGAAGAGTTATCCTTATGGACTACTGCTGGGAACCTGAACTGGTGTAGTCACATGGACTCTGGGCCCAAACCACACACTGAGCTCTGCTAGGGTATCCGGGGCCGAATCGAGCACCGAATCCAGTTTGGGTCTCAGGGTGAGAGCCGCGTGCCAAGTTGCACTTGGGTCAAAGGACCCAAACCGCATTCTGAGTTCAGCTAGGGTCGTGGGGCCCAAATCTTGCACTGAGTCCCCTCTCCCGCAGCAATTCCCACGTCGATACACCAATCACCTCTGCTGGAGGGTTCCCAGCTGGAAACCTCAGCAGCCGCCACCGCTGCCGCTCTGGTCAGAGAACATCCGTGCTACTCCCAGGTGTAATTCTTTATCTCTGTATAGTTTTCAATGATGTTTATTCTCCTATTCCTACCACCTGAGTGCTAAGATTATAGGCAGATGCACCATGTCCAGTTTATGCATTGTTGAGAGTTGACCATGGGGCATCATGCATGTGATACAATCACTCTCTTAACTGAGCCATGTCCTTAGCCCATTGCAATAAATTTCTATAATTAAGACTTTATTTCAAAGCACTGGCAAACAAAGAGCAGAACATGGTAAGAATAGCCAGGCCTCTGTACATCACAGTGTACTTCTATACATCAAGAGCAGCCATTCTGTAGCAGTGGCACTTCAGAGTGGATTTTATACTTTGACTATTAGTTATATTTTTATACACTTGTATTCAGTTCTAAGTGTCAGAAATTCATACCTTTCAAAATTAACAATAGTACATAAAATGATAAGTGGAGGCTATATTGACATATGTATAAAGAACGCTAAGTCCAATGTGTGTTAAGAGTCTGTAGGAAGCAAGAAAAATGGAGACATATTAGGACAGGTTGTCTTCAAGCTTGGTATTATACTTAGATGTATGTTCGGGATTAGAGGGGCGTCAGGGTAGCAAAATCCATTAAGTTCTAAGAGAAGAAAAGCTGGTTGAAACAGAGGTAGGAAAACAGGGAAGTCATGTGTCTTCAATTTAATTATGCATAACCCACCTTGGAAGTGAAGAGACCACATGTAGAGAATTTGTTTTGCAGTAGGATTATGAACTGTGCCTTAATTACTCCTTTTTCTAATCATAGTCTCTTGCACTGGGCAAGTACATCTTGCAATACAGAATAAAAATTAGAAAAACAAGAATATAAGGCAGTGTTCACAAAGCTAATTTTTAAGGACTAAAACAAGAAAGTCAAGGAGAAGGGGCAGAAATGCTCATTTGATCCAAAAGCAAGATCAGGTACACTGTCTAATCAGCCTCTCCTATAGCAGGGAACTCGTATCTTCATGTTCTAAGAATGTTGGATGCTGATGGATTTTGGATGAATCCCTGCACAGGATTGGTTTTCTGAAGGAAGATATACAGGGCCATCTTTTGAGGGTAGGTGGTCTGCATTTACTGACTATTCGAAGGTACAAAGTAAGTCATAGGTCCCTTACTTTGATTGAGGACAACTATAAAAAGCCATTCTAATTCTGGAGACTGTAGAATCTACTGAGAACCCTCCTAATCATTGTGGGTCATTTCTGTGGGCCAGTTCTCTTTCAACTCCTTGTTTGTTGTTTTTTTGTTTGTTTTCTTTTATGAAAGAACCAACTTTCTTCCTAGGATTGTTATTTGTAAGACTTAGACTGTGAAGGAAACGCACAATGACGAAAGTGTAGAAAGCATTAAAGAATGAGAAAAATGGAAAGACTAAAAAAGCTGACAAGAGTCTATAAAGAAATGTTTAATTATATTTAATATCAGCCAATTATAACATGGACCAATTATAGCATGACTGTTTGCCTTCACACAGTCAGAGTGAATAGTTGTTTAATGAATAAGTTTGGCGCAAAGGCCACAAAAGAGTTCTTCAAACATAACTTTTCTTGAGGTTGAATGATAAAACATTGAGCTTGTTGGGTCAACAAATTATTTAAATACCCAGTCTGGATCACAGGAATAATTCAAAATATATAAATGGCTCATTACAGATATCAATTTACCTTTTTCAGCTTCTTAGTCTGAGATGGGAATAGAAATACAGATTGAAGTAGAGCTAGCCTAGCCTACTGTTTAATCATTTTCTTTTTATTGGCTACCATCAGTACTCAAGGAAAAAAGAGGTATGATGGCCTTTTCTCTGACATCTATTTTTCTTGGCTCGATGATTCTGTCTTAATGGGATGATTTAGAGTGTAAATAACTAACAGTGTAAAGTACATCTAAATATATTACATGAATATTAGTAGGAAATGTGAATAGTAGATCCAAAAGAGTAATAAAAGGTAATAAAACTAGAATAGATCTTCTGGAATATAGTCACTATTAATTGTCTCATTGTTTTCTTGTAGTTTAGACATCATTCATTTTATGTCATTAGTCTCCAAAAAAATAGTTTCGAAATTTGTCAAGTATAGCTCATTTATGTCTTGTGAAACAGTCTTTCTGGCTGGGTCATAGCATCAGACAACAAAATATTTTCTTTCTTTCCTCTGATCATATTTTGGAGCTCAAAATGGTCATTGCCTTGAAGTAAAGCTGCTGCTCTTCTCAAAGCTCCCATTTAAATGCTGGTGCTGGTGCTCATGAGGTTGCCTTTGCCTGTGGTGGCTGTAATGAGATCTCCCCCAGGACCTATGCCTGTACACACAGTACTACACCTGGTAGCTATAGAAGCCATTGAGCTAATGCTAGATGGCCACTACAGAGTTAACATTTTATTAGGGTCCTTCTAAAACTCCAAAATGAGCTCAGGGTAACCAGCATGGGTCTATTCTGAAGATGTTTGTAAATCATACTGAAAATATTCATCCCACTCAGTCTTTACCTTTGCCAATGAGTCTTTCTGACCTTTTATTATTGTCCTGTGATCCATGGAGTTTGACCTTTGACCATAGTTATGAATATGGTTTTATACTCACTGCTGCTGTTGACCAGCTGCCTGTGTTAAGATGTGGGGCAAGGAAGATGGCTCAGAGGGCACATCAGCAGCTGTGCTGAGGATCTAAGTTCAAATCCACAAAACACACATAAAGCTAAATATGGTATCAGGCATCTGTAATCCAACAAGAAGTTCATACAGCAAGAAGTCAGGCAGAGACTGATGACTTCCCAGAAGCTGAAGGGCCAGCTCACTGGGATATTTGGTGCTGAGCAGTAGATAGTCTCTCAAACAAAGTGGAAGGCAAGAAGTGATATCTGAGTTTGCTCTCGTACCACAAACATACAAGTACCTGAACACATGGCAGGAACATGTACACATGTGCGGGTGCAGACGCACACACACATACACACACACACACACACACACACACACACACACACACACACACACACAACGTTTTTAAAGGTCTCTCCAAGATGCCAAGTCCCAGTTATCTACTTGTAAAAGGGGCACAATGATTGTTGTAAAAGTTACACGAAGGATTTAATAAGAATGTATTAGAATAGGTTGCCTATACATATTCATATAGGCTTAATTGATGACTTAAATAACACATAGACAGAAAAGGAAGAATAGCAGAGTTTTGCCAAGATTATCAGCTATTGCTTCAGTTACATGATAAAAATTACATACTTGTAGTAAATTTTAAATTTTCTATCATATATTATATCCTGGCTGCAGTTTCTCCCCCTTGCTCTTCTCCAAGTCCCTCCCTCTACCTCTTCTCTCCCCTAGATACACTAGTCCTCTATTTCTCTTCAGAAAATGGCAGGCCTCCCAGGGATTTCAACCAAACATGGCATATCAAGTTTTAATAAGACTAGTCACCTCCTCTCATATTAAGAATGAATAAGGCAACCAACTCAGTAGGAAGAAAAGGGTCACAGAAGCAGGCCAAGGAGTCAGAGACAGTCCCAGGTTGCACTGTTAGGAGTCGCAGAAGAAAGCCACTCAACACAGCCATAACATATATGCTGAAGGCCTGGGTCAGACCTATACAGGCTCTTTGGTTGTCGGTTCAGTCTCTGTGAGCCCCTATGAGCCCAGGTTAGTTGATTCTGTGGGTTTTCTTGTGGGTCTCTTGCCCCTTCTGGCTTTTTCAATCCTTCCCTCCTGTCTTCAGCAGGACTCCCTGAGCTTCACCTAAGCTCCCATAAGTTTCTGGATGACAATTATGCTAGGCATATTATGAGTGCAGCAGAGTGTCATTGGGAATTAAAGAAATTATATATTATGTACAGATACCTAGATTTAGGACTGTGCTCACCAAAAGCATATTGGAAACTTTGTGTTATACTCTGCATCTCTGTTGAATATTTATATATTTTTTGCTTTATGTTTGTCCTGATGCTTTAAAATAGGACATAGATGCATGCTCCCTGTGCTGCTCAGATGGGTAGCTTTTAATAAATCCTACATTCTTCTTTTGGCATCATGGTTTTGCTTTGCCAAGAACCTTAGATTTGGCTCTCTCATGAAGTAGCCTGACTACTCAAACTAACTACTAGCTATCTGAGTACAACCAACCATAGGCCTTCCAAGTGTGAGGGTAAAACTTGAGCCAACTGGGCAGAATGAGGCCCAGGTACAGGCATATGCATGCAAGCTCTTCTGTTGGAGGGAAGAGAGCGATGCAATTCTATTTTAATTAAAAGTATGTTAAAAAAGAATAAATACAAAATATTATTTTTAAAGGAGTAGGACCTCTTTGGGGGGAATACTGCCATTCTTCTTGTAGACTGAAATCATCTAATTTGGTATGCTACTTAATTTTGTCTCCAATAAAAATCTGCTTGTTAATAGGAAGAATTCACACAATTTGTTGTGGAACTCTCTCCTCCAAGCACAGTCCGGGAGACTCTTCATGAATTAAGGTTGTTGATGTGCCTTATATAGAACATGGTGGATGGTGAGGATGGCCATTGCTTCTCTACCTGGCATTTTAGTCACTCCCTCCCTTCTGCAGACTCGGTTTTCTGAGCTGTGTGTAATTCTGTCCATGAATATGTTTTTGTGGAAGGTGGTAGAGTGCATATACGTGAGGTGAGAGGTTAGCTAAGGGGAGACTCCATGAATGCACCTGTGGAAAGTTGGTATCTATGCTGGAATGAGAATTTTTGGTGACATGGCCTTTTAGAGTCACCCAAGTAGCCACTCACCCATGTTACTGTAGACTGGCTGAATAAACTCATTGGTTCAGCACACTAGACCAGTGTTCCTCATCTGTTCCACTGCAGTAGCAATAATGTCGGCTGCAACCACCAGAAAAGAAGTCACAGCTGGCTGTAGAACTACATGAAATAAAAGAGCCTCACTGTATTGAGGGCATAAATCACAGGTGTGGACTAGGTATTGATAATGCATCAATTTATTTCCCAATAAATAAAAATGCTTGGAGGTAATGGAGTGCTTTCTGTCTTGAGAGCATTTCATAAAGATGGGCTAATTTATCATTATTTACAAGCCAATTAATTTTCACCACCTTGGGTAGAAATTGTAATTATGCCAAGACTGGCAGATGGGAGGGGGAAGTAACTGAGGAGAGAATCAAAAGAGAATTGTAAACTTGATAGTCTTGAATTAAGTGGATATTTACTGCTCAGTTTAAATAACATAACACAACTGTTTAGTGGATTAGCTTTTGCAAAGGCACTGTTCAAACACTGTTGGGTCATTGGTCTTTTTACGTTCATTTACTTCTTTATTCTTTCATTCATTTATTCAATTCATCCTCTTAAACATAGTTTTAAGAATCGTATAGATCCTGAAAATATAAACCTGGATATGACACAGTAGTAGTTCTTTCCCCAATTAATTAATTAATTAATTAATTTACTTTACATGTGGTTTGCAGCTTTTCCTACTTCCTCTCCTCCCAGATCCTCTGTCTCATCTCCTTACCCTCCAACTCCTCCTCCATCCTCCTCAGAGAAGGTGAGGCCTCCCACGGATATCAACCCATCTTGGCATATTAAGTTGCTATAGAACTAAGTGTATCTTCTTATTTTGAGGCTACACAGGCTAGTTAGGGAGAAAGGGAACCAGAGGCAGGCAACAGAGTCAGAGACAGCCCCCACTCCCATTGTTAGGGGTCCTACATGAAGTCCAAGCTGCATGTCTGTTACATATATATAGCGGGCTCAGGTCCACCCCATGGACTGGTTGGTGGTCCAGTCTCTGTGAGGCCCTGTGGATCCAGGTTAGTTGATTCTGTATGCTTTCTTGTGGTGTCCTTAACCCTATCCAGTTCCCACAATTCTTTTCCCACTCTTCCACAAGGTTCCCCCAGCTCCACCTAATGTTTGGCTGTGGGTTTCTGCACCTGTTTCCATCAATTGTGATGAAGCCTCTAAGAGGACAGCTATGCTAGCCTCTTGTCGGCAAGTATAGCAGAACATCAATAATAGTGCCAGAGGCTGCCTCTCTCTCATTGGATGCGGTTTAAGTTGGGCCAGTCATTGGTTGACCATTCCTTCAATTTCTGCTACATTTTTATACCTGCATACCTGCACCTCTTGTACCCAAAATAAACTCTGAGTTAAAGGTTTTGTGGGGAGTTGGTGTCCTCATCCCTCCATTGGAAGTTTTGCTTGGTCACAGGAGGTGGTTGTTTCAGGTTCTGTGTCCCCTGTTGCTAGGTCACTCTCAGACATTTCTGAGAGTTTCTCTTGCCCTAGGTTTCTGGTTTGTCTCAGAGATGCTCCTCTCCCCCTACCGATATCCTCTTTAGTAATTCTTAAGAAGCTTCTTGCTACTTAGAAAATAAGCATGCAAGCAAATAATGGCAACATAGCTTTATAGAGACTATCAGATAAAGAAAAAGCCAACTTTCAAGCTGAGCTGGTACAAGAGAAGCAGATCCTTACTTCCTAAGCAGACCCCTGGAGACTTAGAGAAAGCTGGACAGTTTATGACACAACAGTGCAAATCCAGGAGTCAGCCTAGAATGGCAAGTGAGCTTATTGTAAACAGAACATATTTTTCTAATTTATTTTTAAATAATAAAAATAATAAAATACAAAAAGCCCACAATGAAATTAGATAAAAACAGAAGGAAAAGAGCCCAAAATAAGGCAAAATGAACAAACAAGACACAGAAATAATGGCTATAATTATTATAATAAACAATAGAGGAAAAACTTGGCTGATAGATATATTTCAAAAGAAGAATTGATAATATTTTGTGACTACATAGGTATGGTTAATGGGGGAGGTAAGAGATGAAATTAATACTAAGTAAAATTGGGAGGGAAATTGGAATTCATTGTGTGCTGCTGTAATTGGTCAGGAGGGCAGGTTGATGGATGGGCTTAAGGTAAGATTACTTACAAACACAGTGACATGCAGATGAAGGTCAGGTATTCCTGTAAGATAATGAGGAGTCACTGAGTGCTTGAAGCTACTACAGTGCAACTCTGGCAAGAGCCTCTTGCACCCTCAGAGTGCGCCCCGCCCTTATTCTTGCTGTGGATTTAGAATGAGAAACTACACTAACTTTAGTTGTTGCAGCGACCACTTTGTTGCCTGTTTATTTGAGGCCATTGCTCTACCCAAGGCTGTGCACTCTGCTTCTCCTGAACTGTTTCTTATAGATGAAGTAAAAGAAAAGTGCAGAATATTAATCAAGAATGTGAATATTTTGAAGGTGAATCATTTCTCTTCTAGAGAAGTGCTGAAACGCAAAGTTCTTGTTTGTTTGCTTGTTTGTTTGTTTGTTTGTTTGTTTTATTCCACCAGTAGTAGTAACTGAGTAGCTGTCTCAGTAAAGATCTTCGAGTTTAGACAAGCAGTGCAGGGCAAAAGGCTGGCTCAAACCTACAGGGATAAACGTTAGATCATTTCCTGTTTTTCCTCTTCCAAGTTAAAGGGTGGTCAGAAAGAGTTACCTCTGTAGAAGTCTTCTGGCGTATACTTACATAAGAACACAAATGCAGCTCTGACCACTTCTAACTTAGTTTTCAGCCATGCTTTCTCTAATTCCAAGTTGAAAGCTTTATCCTGCGTAGATTGAAAATGATAAGATATGGTGCCAGGACCTTTTGACTGCTAATGAAACTTAAAAACAACAGTTCTAAAAAAGGCTTTTTAAAAACTGTTACCTTGCATTTTATTTATTTATTTTTTTTCCAAGAGCAATCTTAAGCCGGAGAAACATTAACAGTGCAAAGACACACTGGTACTTTAGGTTTTTCTGCTGATAAAATCTTTGCCAGTTAATTCCAGTTTTTCTTTTCAGACCATTTTGAGAGAAATGTAAATCTGTTTGATGACGTCTGCTTCAAAAGTAGATTCTACCAATTTATTTCAGACCAAATTAGGGCTTTTGGAGCTGAATGCTCTGTGGTGCTGTAACTTCAGCTATCCACACAACTGACCAGTGCATTGTCAATTGCCGCAGTCAATTAAAATAAATTACTGTCGTTTTCTGGTTTTCTGTCAGGAACATCTGGTCTGTGAGTCAGCCATGAAAGAGCTTTCTATTGCTCATGCAATTGTCACCTACTTACTCTCTCTGCTGACAAGCTGACCTGACATCGCAATGGGAGTTCTAGCTCCTAATCAGGACTATGGTTCTCTATCTATATTTATGGGCTGTGGCCAGATCATATTCCCCTTAGTGTAGTAAAGCGTTGTCACCAAGGCTAGAATTTAAATGAACTTGCTGCATTTCATACGGAAAGAACTGATTCTTTTTCTTCATTTTTTCTTTTTAGTTTTTGTATGTAGCTCAGCACAAATCCCTGATTTCATGAGAAAGCAACACAAGAATACATTGTTTTCACTTACGATAGTATGTGCCACTTTCACATATGCACACCCATTTGGGCATTACTTGATGCTTGACATCCATAACAGTTATCAGTTCTATAGCTGGAAATTTTTGTTGCAGGTGTTTCCCACATTTCCCTGCAGACATCTTCACTGAATGATCACTAATATGCACTCCAACATTAAGCATTAGTGCATTATTATTATTAATAACTTTGATACATTCTCAGTGACTGTCAAGGAAATAAAATAATGGTGGGGTGTTTCATATACAATAGCATACTGCTGGTTACATTTTTGAGCGCTGACTGATTTAATGTTACAGGTATGGATTAAAAATGCAGCTCCTAAGGTTTGGAAGAAGATGGGTAGTGTTTGTTACTATGCCTTTAAAAAGGTTGAGAACTATTGAACTGGTTACATAATCCCTTCTATGAAGTACAAGGAATGCCTCCATCCTGTACTTAGTGAGTCAATAACTATATATTAGTCTATTTAGTTTGAACAACTGTTATTAGAATTTTGATGGATAACAGGGGGTCAAGGTGGACTCATAGTCCACCTTTTCAGTTTTATCTGCCATTTTAAATATTTTTACCATTATGTTTAGAGCATTTACTATAAAAGCCTTATGAATTTTTTATTTTCATAAGAAATATATGGTCCACTTATTTATGTCAATGACTCTATTTATATCAATTTCAGGATCACAATTTTTATTTTATTAATATGTTGACCATGATTTTACTCCTACTGTAATTCTTCCCAGACCTTCATACTCTCTACCCACCCAACTTTATATCTTTATCTACTCTCTTGCTTTAAAAAAACCAAGCACACACACACACACACGTGCACACACACACACACACACACACACACACACACACACACACCTACAACAAAGAAAGAAGGAAAGAAAGAAAGAAAGAAAGAAAAGAAAGGAGAAATCCACAAGAACAGAAATCAAAACAAACAAGTAAAAGACTGGCAATATCAAAATTGAAAAAAAAAAAAAAAAGAAAGAAAGAAAGAAAAGGCAAAACAAGGCAAAATGAAATGAGAGGTCTACAAAAATACCATGGAGACTGTTTTGTGTGGACAAGCTACTCTTGGCTACTGTGCCTGCCTTGAAGTGTTGATATACCAAGTGAGACTCCATTGGAAAAAACTGAATTTTCCTTTCAATGCAGTACAATTTTAGATAGCTTCTTGTTTAGGGGTGGCAGCCAATGTCTGCTAGTTACTCCCTCTCAGTGATGGTAACCTGTCTGACTTGAACCTGTGTAATACTTGGGGTGTGGCCATACTCTGTGAATTTTGATGTGCATCCGTCCTGTTCTTTCCAAAAGGCAGAGTTTCCTTGGATTCATCCGTCACCACTAACTCTTACAATCTTTCTACCTCCTCTTTTCAATAGATTCTCGAGCCTTGAGGAAAATAATTTGATGAAAAAAAATCCTGTTTATAACTGAGTGCTTCAAAATATCTCACTCTCTGCATATCCAGGTTTTGTTCTAATTATTAATTTCTACCTAAGAAGAAGAAGCTGCTCTCATGTGAGTAGAGTCAGGCAGTATGTCATTAGGAGTCATTTTATCACTATGTTCCTTTAGTAGAAAAATAACATTAGGTTTTCCTGTAGGCTCAAGATCTATTTAGTCTCAGGTATTTAAGTGTTAGGTATGGGTTCAGCCTCGCGGAATAGTCACTAAATCTTATTAGAAAGTAATTGGTTACTCCCTTATCATATGTGTGACTATTGCACAAGTATTATCTTGCAACCTGGATTCTGGTGTAGGTTCCATGGTTTGTAGCTCCCAACAGTGTAAATAATGCAAAGTTCAATGTCCAGCACCAACTCACAATCTTCTGGATTCCTCAAAGGGGCTCGGGTCACTTCTTTGGCTCACCCTTTGTGACACACACAGCTATCTTCTTGGCTCTGGCTGGCTCCATTCCACTGTTGCTGCTTTTCTTGGTGGTCATTCCATGGTACTGGTATCTCCAAAATACAAGATCTCCTGCTGTAACTGGTCTGCTATTTTACCTACAGCCTCTCATAGACTCTCATGGTGCCAAGCTTCAACTTCTCTGCATGACCCTTTCAATCCCACCAACTGTCACTGAGGCATAGTCTTCCTCAATGGCCTCTTGTAGCCTCTCACAGTGGCAAACCTCGGTTGATTTCCTTGACTGCTTTATGCTTTCAAAAATGGTACCACATGGATGACTCTTAAACTGTCAAGTTCACCTGCCAGTGTCAGGTATGACCTTGACTGCTTCTGGAACATAGCTCCAGTGTGGTAACCCCTAGGAAACACTGCCCAGAAGATTTCATCTTACTGATCCTGTTTTTTCTTAATCACAGCTGATTCTTCAACCCCAGCTGATCAGAATCCATTGTCGCAACAAAGGTTTTACTTACGTTGTTCTGTTCATCACAGACAATTATTCAGGTGCAGGTCACCATGATAGGAAGTCAGGATGGAAACTCAAGCAGGTCAGAAACCTGGAGGCAGCATCTGATGCAAAGGTCATGGAGGAACACTGTTTACTGGTTTGCTCCTCATGACTTGCCCAGATTGCTTTCCTATAGGACGCAAGACCACCAGCCTAAGGATGGTACCTCAATGGGCCGGGCCCTCCCCAATCCATCACTAATCAAGAAAATGCCTGATGGGCTTTTCTTCAGCCTGGTCTTATGGAGGTATTTTCTCAATTGAAGTTTCCTCCTTTCAGATAACTCTACTTTGTATCAAATTGACATAAGACTAACCAGCATAATATAGAAGGGAAAACATGTACTATTTGTCTTTTTGTGGATGGATTACATCACTCACAATAATTTTATTTTCTGGTCCCATTCATTTATCTATGAATTTCATGACCTCATTTTGTATTGTTTTTTTAGATCTGGATAATATTCAGTTGTAGTTGATGGACAACTAGACTGTTTCCAGTTTATAGCTATTAAGAATAGTGTAGCAATTAAAGTATATAAGCAAGTATTTCTTTAATAGGATGTAGGGTATACCCCCAAGAGTAGTACAGCTGCATCTTGAGGGAGATAAATTTCCATCCTTCTGAGAAACCATCACATTGATTCCTATAGTGGCTGTACAAGACTGCATTCCCACCATCAATGAAGATGTGTTTCCTTTTCTGCACATCCTCATCAGGATAAGCTGTCAATTATTTTATTGATCTTGGCCATACTGACTACATAAGATGAAGTTCCAAACTAGGTTTCATTTGCATTTCCTTTATGGATAAAGGTGTTGAACATTTAAAAACACATTTCTTGGCTATTTGCATTTTATCTCCGGAGAACTGTCTGATTAGCTGTGTACCCTATTTTTAAATTAGGTCATTTGTTTTATCTTCAGGTTTTAAAATTCTTTATATATTTTAGATACTAACCTGATATCAGATGTATAATTGATAACAATCCTTCTCCAATCTCTAGGCTTTCATTTTGCCGGAATGATGGCATCCGGTTTCTCTGCAGAAGTTTTCAGTTTCATGAGGTCTCATTTTATCAGTTGTTGGCCTTAGTGCCTGTGCTAATGGTACTCTGTTCAAAAAGTCCATTCCTGTGCCAATGAGTTCAAGCCAATTCCCCACTTTTCTCTAAAAGATGTAGGGTATCTGGTCTTATATTGGAGTTTTTGATCCATTTGAGGTTAAATTTTGTGAATGGTGATGGATTCTTCTACATTCAGCCATTCAGTTTGACCAGCACCATTTGTTGAATATACGGTCTTTCCTCTATTTTTACCTAATTTGGCAAAAATCAGTTGTTTGTGGCACTTCTGTTTGATTCTATTGGTCAATGTGTGTGTTTTATGCCAAAATCATGTTGTTTTTATTACTATAACTATATAGTACAATTTTAAATCTGAGATGTGATTTACTTGATTCACATCAAGTTCAGCACCCCAATTTTTAGAAAACTAAAAAGTTATATTGTAGGTGAGCTAACATAAATATTTGACTTTATTTTCAGAAACTCTTTATACTAATAATTATTCGTTAATGCTGATAGAGGAAACTGACAGGTACTGCCCGACTGGGATAACCCAGGCGCTCTCCCCTGTTGGTAATGTGCTTATCACTGACATATATCCATAGCAATAAGAATCATATAAAAACAAATATTTCACAGAGGAAGGTTTATGTATATAGAATAACTAAAGTATAACCATGAAATTGACATTAAGATGCAAGTACTGGGCAACTAGATAAACATCCTCTTTAAGCTCAGTAGTTTGATTTAACATATTATTCTTAGGTCCTTGTAATATCACAGTACTGCATAAATTTTTCGCCTCAGAGCAAGTGCATTTTTAAGGCTCAGATTCTCTATGTTCCATAGTGGAAAATTTAAAGGTAGAGGCTGTTGTGGTGGCACACACCTTTAATCCAGACCTTTGGAGGCAGAGAGAGGTGGATCTCTGAGCTGGAAGTACTATTCCAGGTCCGCCCAGCCTACAGAGTTAGAACTGGTCACAAACAAACAAATAGCCACACAAAAATGTAAAGGTGGAATTCAGAACAATAGCCCAGATTAGTGATAGGCCATATGTGGTAGTGTGGCCCTGTAACCTCAGCACTGAAAAGGAGTAGGCAGGAGGAGTGTCAGTTCAAAGGCAATCTAGGATATGTACCAAGGGTACACTCCACCATAAAGATTCAGGTGCTTGAAGGAGAGAAACCTGTTCTTTAGGATCCCAAGTGTGGGATCGGAACAGTCTAGTGAGAGAACAGGTGATGTTAATTCACTAGAAGAGCAACCACCTCGTGCAGGAGCTTAATTGCTACCAGATGAAAAGATCCCGTGAACAGACACTGGGAGAAGATATGTAAATGAGCCCAGAACTGGCGGCGGTGGGGGATTGGAGATTTGGGATAGATTTGGCTATTCATCGCTTCCCTTCAAGAAGCTCTTCAAGACGCTCCTAGAGAAAACCGCTCGAGGGAAGGCTTCAGAGCTCCGGCTCCTGCTGAGGCTCTGGGGTCTGGTTACCCCAGGTTCCAGTGGAAGAAATCCTGTGGCTCCTGACCAGAGAATTGTTCCTTGGGACTGATATCCTTAAGGTTTTGTTGTGTCAATAAATCTTCATTTCCTACTGTTTTGGTTAATCGAGTTATAATTGATGTAGGCTCGGTCAACAAGTTGTTAATAAAATATCTTGGTTAAGAAAATTGAGTCTACAGGTGCTTCCTAGGTTTTGCTTGGAAGAAGAGTACATGTTTGAATATGTAAACAATAGCTTGTATAAATTAAATTATTCTAAATATGTTGTGAAAGTGTATCATAGCTTTTCAGAGATTGATGGTAACTTCTCCTGGCAGGCTTGCTTGCTTGAAAGCTTGAGAGCAAACATAAGGATGAAGTTGGTCTATGTTTTGATTGGCAGAGTGAGGGGCTACTGTGAAGAATCAGGGATGTCTTTCTAGAGTTAGAAATAGAGTGAGTTGCCACACTGAGAACGGAAACTGACAGGTACTTACTGCACTGGGATAAGTTTGTTTCAAGCTTCTTGTGTAGGAAAGTGAAATAGATACAGATACAGCTATGGATATAGATGGATAGATAGATAGAAAGATAGATAGATAGATAGATAGATAGATAGATAGATAGATAGATTGTGTTTCCTCATCTTCTGGGCTCAGTTCAAGATCATCCTTGTCCTCTGACATCTGGCAACATTTGCTTTTGTATTATTCACAGACATTTATTATTTATAGTCTTTTGCCATCCGTTATCTTTCCACAGGCACTTACCATTTCCCCAATTAGATTGTAAATTCTTAAAGGGAAGTACGCTTTTATCTTTCTGCTAAAGCTGTATGACACCTAGTTAAGTTTTTGTCATATTGCAGTTAATGAAAAAAAAGTGAGGATAAAAAGCTGCCTGGTACTTTCAAAAAGTTATCAATTTTGTAGAATCAATCTACATAGGGCAATCTTTTTTTTTTCTTTTTGTCCTCTCCAAATCAAATGCTGGAACAAGTGAGGCATTACATATCATAGGAAAAAGAAATTACAGGCTTAGATTTATATTCTGGGTCCTAATTCTAGTTAGATTGCTGGCTTTCTTTTGGACCCAGGCTTATTGGATTCTCCTCTGCTCTCTCATTTATAAAATTGGGTTATTGCTATCTGCCTTTTTTCCCAAAAGAACTTCATCATATTAATGCTGACCAGCAATGAGGAGAGTGTAATACCTTAAAAGCAGGAAAGAAGATGAATGGCGAGGAGCCCAAGAAGGCATAGAAAGGTCTTAGCATGGATGATCACCTGGAGCCTCAGCAACTTACAGATTTCACAATTTTATTATTTGAAATAGTAAACATCAAACTCTCAGCAGATACTGACAGGAGTTGTAAATCAAAGGGCAGTCCTTTGTCCAGCACTGTGATAAAGAACATTTGAGCACTCTTTGGTCTGTTAAGCCACACTGGCACAAAGACAGCAGCCGTAAAAACACATACAGTTTGGGGAACAGTAACAGTTGACCACTCTGGCTGATAGTAGCTTCACCTATAACATGGAAGCGGCATGAAGGTGACCTTCAAAGACCCCTCCAGTGGTAGGGTTTTACACTCTCTCAGCTCCTCATTCATTTCTGTTAGAGAAATGAGGCAAAGCTAATTTTGCTTCCTGGGATGACAGGCAGATGTGGTTCATAGGCTAAGAGGAGACTTAATTTCTAGCAGTTCCACCAACCGCCTGGCAGTGTGTTGTTAGGTGAAAATCAGCCACTCAGCATACTGGATTCCTCAAGAGTACCTTGCTATACCTGGTGTGGCATGGTGGCTCATGCCTTTAATCCCAGCACTGAGGAGGCAGAGGACGAGCTCTCTCTAGTCTAATCCTGACTAACTGGTGCTCCATTGAGACCTTGTCTCAAGAACAGAAAATAAAAAGTAGATTGCCAGGCTTTGGTGAGCTTCTCACAGAACTTACTACATCATGCTACTTTGAATTGGAAATTACAACAAAGCTATTGAAAGTGACATGAGTGGAAGAGACTGGGAAATGTCTTGAATAAGATACTATCAAGGAATACCAAGGCTGTGTGACTAAACACACTGGTCCATAAGTAGAAGCTTGTGATGTAGCCCATTCATAAGCAGGATGTTAAATGACATGAGCTGTTTAGACAAAAATGTTTGATGCCTTCAGTTCACACTCCCCTACGACTTTTCCTTGATATGGATTAATTCAAATAGCTTTTGGTGTTTTAACAAGTTCTTTGTGCCATTCTACTGTGAGATGTTTCTATGCTTCTCAGTTTCAGTTTATCCAGAAATGTGGGGTACAAGTTGTGTTCACATTATTTAAGTCACAGGTTTAAAACACACACACACACACACACACACACACACACACACACACACACAGAGTTTAGAGAATTCTCAATAATGACAAGTTTAAAAAACCCTTTATGAGTTAGTATTTGAGTCTTACCACTTAAAGTAAGAGTTAAACTGTGCTTAACTTTCAGCAAGTAGATCTATTATGTAGTTTTCAAATATTCAGATTTTAGATATTTGGTAGCATTTATATTTTTGCTATTTCTGATTATCAGGCATCCAGAAGTATCTAGCTCAATTTTGGCATATAAACAACCACCTTCCTCCCAAATGACTTATGATACAGATGTTGTGTTTTCAACTTTGCTAGCAAGCAGCCTGCCGTATAAAGTGCTCTTAGGAATATTCTATAGTTAAAATATATACATAAATTCAGGGCTATCACATTTGCTCAATGCTATTATTAATTAGCTTTTTGTTACTCTAAGGTATTCCTTTTTGTTGTTGTTGTTTCACTAGATATAGATATTTTTAATTTAAAAGATATTTTCATCCAATATATTTTGATAATGTTTTCCCCTCCATCAAATCCTCCCAAATCATTTCTACCCTTCCATTCACTCAACTCTTTTCTTTCTTTCTTTCTTTCTTTCTTTCTTCTTTCAAAAAACAAAAACAAAAAAAAACAACAGGAGTAACAAAAAAAACCAAACAAACTAATAAAAAAATCCCCACAAAACCACAAAACTGAAAATCAAAACAAGCAAAAGACCCATAAGACAAAGAGAGAGAGAGAAAGAGAGAGAGAGAGAGAGAGAGAGAGAGAGAGAGAGAAGCCAAAACAAAAAAGAAAAGTCTGAAAGCAACAGCAATTGCAGCAAAATAACAAATGAGGGAATGGAGTTACTTTTGTATTGGCCAATGACTCTTGGACAGGAAGACCTACAGACAATAATGGCTACTAAAAGAACAAGAATCAATCTTCTCCTGGGACAAGGGACCTTTGATAAATTATCTAATCCCAAAATTTTAGGCTTACCTGTATATACACATGTCAACACTGTGTGGATTGTACAGGTTGTATTTACACACACAGACACACACACACAATCTTTTGTGTATAATAATATGAGTTAAAAAAGATGTCATGAACTTGAAAGGTAGGAAGAAGGACAGGAGAGAAGCTGAATAGGAAGAAAGGGATGGTGGAGATTATGTAAATACAGTGCTCAGGAAACTCTCAAAGATTAGTTTTAGTTTTAAAAGTGAGAGACTGATAAAAGGAAAAACCCATCTGGAGTGCGGTTACTATACCTGGTGGCACTCCCTTGGATTAACAGGTTTTTGCTTTTGCCAGTGAGTATCAGCTTCAGGTAGGGTCTTGGGTAGGGGTGGTACTGAATGTCCACGTCTCCTCCTCAGTGCTGGGACCCCATCTGGGTTAGGCCTGTGCAGGTGTTATGTATACTGCCATAGTCCATGAGTTTGTACCTGCACCAGCCCTGCTGTGCCACCCTATGAGACCTTACATAAACGCCTAACTGGAGTGGATATTTTGCTTAGTGTTTCAGAGGAGGTAGTCAATTGTGGTGAAGAGGATGTGAGGAAAGCGCACAATTCCTAACATGGTAGGCCAGGAAACAGGAATGAAAATTCTGGCCCTCTGCTCTCTCACTTTTAAAATGAAAACAACTTTTTTTTTTTTTTTTGAGAATTTCATGAGTACTGTATTTACATAATTTCAACCATTTCTTTCTTTCTCTACAGTTTCTCCCTGTCCCTCTCATCCCCTTTCAAGTTCACGACATCTTCTTTGTTGTCCACACCTGTGCCTTTAAATTTAAATGGTCACAAATTCCTTATTTTTCAAATGTAATAAATGTGTGTGTGTGCGCACGCGTGCGCATGCCTATGGTATGTAAGTGTGGGAGTGTATGTGTTATAGAACACACATGGGGGCAGAGGACAACTTTGTAGAATTGGTTCTCCAGTTGCACGTTTATCTGGGATCTCAATATTGAATTCAGGTGGCCAGGCTTGTATGCCAAGAGCCTCCCACATAAGTCTTTTTTATTTTTAGCATACATAGAAAAAACACTCACAGAAGGAACATGCTTTGTGAAATAAGAAGATTCTAATGGTTAGTCCTATATTTGCAATTAATTACTCATTGAATTTTAAAAGTCGAAGCAATTAAATTTTATATAATTATTTTCAAATCTGATACCTTTCTATTCAATACAAACCAAGACTTCCCAAAGAGCAGTTTAAACTTAAATGGCTGAATGTTACGAAAGCTTCTCTGAATTAAAAAATAATTTAGCAAAACAATTTTATGCGTGGTTTTAATAAGTTGTATCAAACTCATTAACTGGAATGAAAAAGTATGAACATTTATGAAATAATAAGGGCTGCAAATCTGGCTCAGTGGCACACCTCTTCTCCAGCATCTCACCTGTACAGGATTTGGTATTTCGTCCCCAGTATCCAGAAAAAAATAAATCATGTAACATAACTTTTACACTTTTCCATTGCACCTAACATCGTCTTTAGGTAGACGAGAGCAAATGAGTATTTTTTAAAGAGCTAAATATAAAAGAATTGTGTGGGTTAATTTTTATAGAAGATTTTTATTACAAGGACATGTTTCTGAGCCATTATATATATTAAGTAGAGCTGGACAAAGGACAGGACAATATTAGTAGTGTGGTGCATTGCTAATTTAGTGGTTCTAGTAATACTCAGTGCTCCACTGTCTTCATGCCTGCACCCACAGGCACAAATCTCATCTCACAGGCGTAAAAAAAGTGAAGGAAGGAGTCAAGATTATTTGCTTTAGGGACTTGAGAGATGGTTTAGCAGGTAAGAGCGGTTGTGGAGTTTTCTCAGGACTGACTCAATTTAGGCAGGTCACAACCACCTGTATAGGTTCAGCTTTTGGGTAGCCAGCATCCTCTTTTGGTCTCTGAGGGCACTGGCATGCATACACACACAAACACACACTCACACACACACACACACACATGCACACACACATACACACACACAAACATTATTTTAGAAGTTTATTTTACTAGTATAGTGTTAACTTAAAACTTTTGGCAGAGTCTTTCTATGTAATCCAGGCTTGCCTCAAGTTCACTATTTTCCTTCCTCAGCCTCTCAAGTGCTGGGACTAGTATTACAGACGTGCTTCATCTTGCTCAACCCAAAACACCAAAAACAACAAACAAAAAAGAAAAACAAAACAAACCCTATTTTAGAGATGTTTCAGGTAGTCAATTTTCTTTAAATGTCCTTTCCAGTATAGAAAATTTGGCACACAACTTTCTAAAGAAGCATTTGTCAAAATAAAGTGTGGTACGTCTGTCTGATGACTGGAATTTGCCCACATAATCACTTAATTTAAATTATATTTATCCTAAAGGATACATGAACTAGTTAAGACCATTTAAGGTTATAGTTATTTGGGGTCATAAATAAAATAATAATTAGTGATAATATAAGTATAAATTGTGTTCTTTACTATGTTACAATATCTATACATTTTAAGGGGGAATTAATTTGAAAATATTTTAAAAATACACCTTGATTAATAGGAGAAAAATTTTCATACACACAAGTAATTAATGTCTTCTAATTCAGTGGGTGTATAATATATGCATGCATATAGATCAGGAGATGCTAATGATGTGACATTAGTTGTAAACAATGTTCTTATAAATATTAATAATATCTAATCAGAAGATAAGCTGCAATTCTTTAGATTATTTGCCATTTTAATAAGCTATAAGGTACTGTATATTAGATAATGATTATGTGTAAAGCATAATTAAATTTTATCACTTGCTGAACTCAGATATAAAGTAATTTTAAACATAATTATTATCTTATTACCTTTCCAAACTTAATCTTATTTATTAATGTGCTTACTTACATATTGGCTACATGCATGTAGAAAGAGGCATATATAACAGTGAAAAGGACTATATAGCAAATTAAATATTTGCAAATCTAGTTACATTTGAAAATACTAGAATGTTAACAGGAAATTTGAAGGGGTGTTTTTTTAAAGTAAGTTTGCTTTGCCAGGGAAATTACATCTTTTGTGCAATTTTATCTTTAGTTTTATCTTTTTGTTTCTAAGTGCTAGAAAATTTGACTAAAATATTGTTTATTGATTTAAAAATTCTTGGTAACATTTCCAATGTGGTGGATTGCCAATAGGAAGCTATTTGAGGTGGGGTGGGTTGGAAAACAGAGATAGACAGGTCTTTAGTGTCTAGAGATTATAATATTAACAATGTATATTGTCATGTGAGGAGGTGCATACTTGTGCAGACACATGTGGAAAGCTGAGGTTGTTGTTGAGTGGCTTCCTTGATCACTCTCAGAGTACTGGGGTGGAAATCTTGTGAATCCTGGAGCTCATGAATTCTGGCTAGTCCTGCTAGACAACTTGCCTTGAGAAATGCCTGTCTCTGTCTCCTGAGGGTTGGAGTGGGTGGTGCCATATCTGCTAGGCTTCCGTTTCGGTACTTACAGATCTGGACTTCAGTGCTCCTGCTTGTGTGGCACACAGTTTATCCCTTGGACCATCTCCTGAGCTTTACATTTTTGCTTAGTTTGAAACATCAGATTATATGGGTTTAAAACGAACCAATGAACACAAAGTAAATGGCTCTGAGGTTCTTTTAGTTGTAGATTAACTATAAATTTCTCTGTCCATCATTCTATTTTAGGGTAATTACTTTTTGCCCTTTCTGTCCATTGGCAGCCAGTGCCTTCCACAAGAGTCCAGTATTTAACTACTCACCTCTGCAGGCTAGTACCCAGAGTCCTGAGCTGCAGGCCTGGCCTAAGCAGTCATATCTCCCCCTCTTACAGTCAGCTGATGGAGAATGGCTGCTTTATTAATCAGTAATTGATTTTTCTCTGTTATGATTTATTGACTCTAGAGATCATGTACACGTACAGCTGTCTATGGTCCCCATCAACCCCGCTGGAGGCATCAACCCAGATCTGGAGCCAGAGAGAGTAGGGAAGGACTGAACAATAGAGAAGAAGTCCTTTGAGGTTTCTTTGAACACCTAGAGTCAACCGAGGCTTGAGGTACTGCAAATCCAGGACCATCCTGTTCCATGAACTAAGCCAAACCCAAATGAAACTGCAATAGGACAAACAATCCTTTCTTATTTAAGCTGGCTGCATCTGGAGTTAATTCCCTTTAAATCCACAGTCCTAGGTGACATAGGTACATTTCTGGACACCAGGAACTGGAAAGCAAATGTGAACTCAACAAATATTTGTTGAATTTCAAAACATGTTCTAGGCATCATTCCAGGTACACCAAATTGAAAATGTTTCTGACTTTTTGAAACCTATATTTTGGTTGGGATAGATACCCAATAAAACATAATCATAATAAATTGGTAAGTTTTATTGCATCTAGGAAGATGAGGATTGCTACAAAAATTTTGAGCAGGATAGTCAGGCAGGGAGCTATGGAAGGCCAGAGTAAGAATGACTGAGGATTTGTGAAGGAAGGCAAGATTACATTTCATTGAAAGAATGAAGAAGATGGCAGAATTATAGACAGGGCCAAACGAATGTCAATATAGTGCTATTCACACTATATCCAAGGGAAAGCAGGGGGATACAGTGGTCAGAAAGAACATGAGAGAGACAGCCTCCATAGCTCATGAGGAAACGCGGATCAACAAAACACTTTGGATATGGTTGGGGTAGAAGTAAAAACTGGTGACAATGGGAGAAGGACAGAGTTGCTTTCCAAGAAGTCAGTAACTGATTTGGTGACTATAAGAAAGCAGAAGTCTATGAAGGAGACAGAGAAGTTCTGGGTACAGAACAGCTGGGCTCCTGTAGACAGGTGACAACCACAGGTGGTCATCACAGAGAGGATGAGAAAGAAGGGATGGTGGTTGCAGGACACAGCGAATACAGGAAGAAACGAAACCTCTATGAATTCAGGAGAATGAGTGAGTGTGGTGGTTTGAATAGATTCTTCCCATTTTCTAGAACATCTAAATACTTGGTTCACACTTGGTGATACAATTTGGATAGGTTTAGGAGGTGTGGTCTTGCTATAGGTCATACATCATTGGAGCTTTGAGGTTCATAAGTCACATGCTATTTCCAGTGAGTCCTGACTGTTTCCTGTTTGATGCTCCAGATGTGAGCTCTCAGCTGCTCCTGTTGCCGGGCATGTTGCTTGTAGCTAAACTTCTACACCTCCTTGATGATGGACTGACTATCTATCTATCTATCTATCTATCTATCTATCTATCTATCTATTTATGTATGTATCTATCTATGTATCTATCTATGTATCTATCAATCAATCATCTATTTATCTATCTATGTATCTATGTATCTATCTATCTATCGATCAATCTATTATCTATCTATCTATGTATCTATCTATCTCTCATCTATCTATTATCTATCTATCTATCTATGTATCTATGCCTCTGTATCTATCTATCTATCTATCATCTATCAATCTATTATCATATATTTATTTATTTATTTATTTATTTGAGACAGCTGTACAGGCTTAGGCATAGGTGAAGGCAGGAATCTTAATTTATTCAAATGTATTTATCAGCTATTCATGACTAAAATTTAGTACCTGAGACAAGCTACTTTATTTAGTACATAGTTTTTGAACCTTAAGTACCGATATCTTGCTGTCCACTGGTTTAACCTCTGGTGAGAGCCAAATAGCATTATACCATAGTGGGAATAGCTGCTGAGGGAGTATCACCTTGGAAAATGACAAGTGCCTTATGCAAGAAATAGAATTTTTCAACAGTTCACTGTGACAACTACTTTACTCCTATCTTACAATGACCTACAACCCTATTTTGATCCTGCTTCTAAAGGTTCTTCCTGTTCTTAAAATCGCCACTCTGGGAACCAGCATTCCAAACATGTACCATTAGGGGACTCTCAAATCCATCAATGCCATAGTATTACAGTTTTGGGTTTGTTAGGAAGCTAAGAGATTTGATATGAGAAGAGACTACTACAAAATTTGAGAATTTCAAACCAACTAGAAGTTTACTGGAGTTTGTTGAGATCAAAGATCAAGGAAGAGCTTTGATACATTAGGAGTACATGGGAAAAACAGGTGGTAGAGGCCAATGCAATGAGATTATGGGCTGGGTGCAAGTGTTTCTAATTGCAAGGAATTGAATGTGACCATTATGGTGTGAGAGAGTATTGGAGAAAAAAATTAAAAGGAGGAAGTAGAGAAAGAGGCACATATTGGAAGGACTCCCAGACAGTGTGAGAACCCATTCAGTTTCTGTGAGGTTCATTTGGTTAGACCTTATGTGGCGTTGGTAAAGGCATTCATTTAAAGTAAAGCATCCAAGCAGGTGAGATTATCACTTCTGATAAGACTATGATTCAGAATCAGTGTCCCAATGTTAGACTGTATGTTTCTATCATTTGCCTTTTTTCAATGCCTTTTCCAGGTGAGCCCAATTCTAACTGACACACAACAAACTGGTTGCTGTTACTGACATGAGTTTCTTTCTCTCCTCCCTTCATGCCATTTATTACCGTAAAACCCAGGATTAGCTCCTGAAAGTCCCCTTTATCCTTTAAGACCCAGAGAGTAAGAGTTAAAGCATTACTTGGGTCCCACAGGAAGAATTAATCACTTCTCTGTTCACTTGTTTATGTGTCTCTAAATTCCAAATTATAAATACTAAGGGCTAACTCCCTCCTACATGTAATCCTTGACCATCTCTTAGTGTGGTGTTTTGTGGCTAATATGTGGTCCAGGACTGGCTGAGTCAATGACTGAATGGACACAAGCCAAGTGGAATGAACTCCCCTCAAATCTGATATTATATAGGGCAGCCTGGAGAAAGCCTAGCAAAGCCCTTGCAGGATTAGTGATCAAAAGTGAAATGGACTCTGACTTCACAGATGTATATCAGAGAGAATTCAGGAAGAAGACTACTTCAAAAGATGGAAACTGTACCACTGAGATTTGCTTCTGAAGTGAGACAACTCCGATCTGTCTCTGGGGGCTTAGGGACTGGCTGTAATAAAATGCCAATGTAGAACTTGACCAAGGGCATTTCTGAACATGGAACTCTTTCTTAGTAGGGTGGTTAGTATAAAGGCAACAGCAGTAGAGAACTCTCCCTGGGATACTATTAAAAGCCAGCTATTAGCAGGCAAGAAAAATGCGTTCTAAGACACGTTGGAGGAGCTAGGGCAGGCAATGTTTCATCTGAGAATTCCTAGCTTACAAAGACACAGATAAAAAGTACGTTAGGGCAAAGCCTAGGTTTGCACACAAAGTATTTTGCTGACACTGCTCTATTTAGAGGCTATTCAAGGCTATCATACTGTGAATAAGAGACTCTTAACCATTTAAAAGGTTTTAACATTTTATTTGGGATTATTGTGTTGTGCGTCTGCCTGGGCATGGTCCTAGTGTGGATATGGAGCTCAGATGACCATTCTCAGGAGTTGATTCTGTCGTTTCTCTGGGGATTTTTTGGGCATGTGTGGCTAGTTATTTTCCCCACTGAGCTATCTCTGGTTGGCTCCTGTGTTTTTGTATAGGTTTGTGACTTATTATAGCACCATGGCAACTGGGAATTCAATAAAAGTTGGGTTCCTGGGCCTGGTCAACTGCCTTCTTTCTAGTAACAAAGCTAAGTGCCCAATGGCTGCTCTGTTTACTGCTTTGTCATTAGTGAGGGGTTCATTTTGTGTGGCTCTGCAGTATTTCCAGTAGATCACTCCTAGCTGTGTTAGGGCTTCTCAGCTTTATCTAGAAGATTGGTGCTCATTTTAGCTGTTTTGCCTCTCCAAAGGGAAGGGTTTATTTGTCTCTACTTCAATAAAAACACTGGTTTTTAACTTGTAGTTCAAATAAGGACAATTGTCTATTCCACACCACTACAGGAATGTCATAGCATGGCTTCTAAAACTGTCAATCACTTTTTTTTTTATCTTATGCAAAGAGAGTAGACCTTTTCCAGCAATTGCAGAAAAATGAACAAATTTGCACCACTATCAAGAAAAGAAAACCACCAATGTAATGTAAATGTGTTGGTTTTAAGTTATGTATGTACACTGGAATAAGGAGACAGTATAATTATGAGAGCTCTAAAATTCCACTTTTTGAGAAAAATTGCTGCTTCTCCAACTGCCACTTCTTGCCACATTTGTTTTTTTCTTTTTAATAAAATTAACCTTTTTAGTTCACTGCATCTTTAGGTAAGTGAAGGTTTATTTTCAAAACACTTTCATTTGTTAATTCCGTATATTTACCGAACAGCCTCAGGACACACAGCATTATATCATACATTCATGGGAGGGATCTTATGTTCGGGCAAACACTATTCCCTTTGCTTAGAGAGCTCAAGCTCACCGCAAGCATGGTAGCATAAAGAAGAGGTTGGAAAATAATAAAACATAGCATTTCCAACTCTGGCCTGAAAAAGCTGAAGATAATTTTGGTGGCATGCTCTAGGTGGGGAGCATTTGATCCATGTCTTCTAAGGAATTATAAATGCACAGTCCATGGAGTACAGCTCCAGCTTACACTGCATTTTCACAAAGCCCAGTTTGCTTCTACTTAATCATTCGTCAGTCCAGATGCCACTCAGTTCCCAAGAAACAGAACAACAAATCACTAGCAGACATGTTTTATGAGAGCATAATGCACCTCACCATTAATGACAGCTTTGTAAAAACATCCCTCAGTCTTTAAGGGTTTCATTTCCAGTAAGCCATAGTAAAACTAATATGAGTTATTCTCAGATTTTAATAAAGGATATGTAAATCATGAAAATGAACCCTATCATATCAATATCTTTCTACAAATCCAATATAAATTCAACTAGGTGGTCAATGTGAGTATACATTGGTCTGTGGTGTTTCCATGCTCCCCCACATCTACACAATCTACACATGCACACATGTGCACACACGTACACACACACACACACACACACACACACACACACAGAGAGAGAGAGAGAGAGAGAGAGAGAGAGAGAGAGACTGAGAATCATTCCTATAACAAAAAAGCGTGAAGAAATGGTTATCTTTCTGTTTGGGTAAGTTTGTAGTAATACTCAAGCAAAATGTACTGAGAAGCTAAAACAAATTTGCCTCTCACAGCTCCGAAGGCTGGAAGTTCAGTATGTCCTAGGGCCACTTTCTGTAGCTTAGAAATGAACAGCTGCCCATGGTCTCAGATGGGCTTGTGAGTGAAAATGACCTCTGGCATCACTCCCTCTTTTCCAAAGGAGCTTCTCATAATGAGTTAATGACTGAGCTTTAAGACCCACATTTAAAGCTCTCTCTCTCCACATAAAGTCACATTATGAAGTCCTAGAGGTGAATCCTTAAGCCTACGAGTTCTCTTTCTCTCTCTCTCTCTCTCTCTCTCTCTCTCTCTCTCTCTCTCTCTCTCTCTCTCTGTGTGTGTGTGTATGTGTGTGTGCGGTTCAGTCCTTAATACTGGCTGTTTAAAGTGGCCAATAAATCAGAAGCTTCTTCAAAGCACTTCTAAACATCACTTTGCAACATAACACTGCAGTATGTTGACAAAACTCTGCCAAACTGTTCAAGTGATTGACTAACCCTTAGGCATGACCTTTCTCCAGCTAACAATTACTTTGCACAAGAAATGAAGTTCTTTATTTCTGAAATAAAAGTTCATTATGATTTATTGCTTCAAAATGTGCCCATAGAACACCCATCTGAGGCTATGAAAGACACTGTTAACACACATTTGCCTTCTGATAGAAAGAACTAGAAGGACAAAAGTAGCTTTTAGTCTATAATGTAGAGCTTGTGGACTTTGGTTCAAGCTAAAACATCACCCAGAGACATAAGAGAACACTGTGGTAGGATGCGCATTTGAACAGTGGATTGCAGGCAGATGGGGAGCCACTTTTAAAACCTAACAACTGCATGGGTTTCAAGTTTAATTTCAATCACGTCAATTGAAAAAGTGATTTTTTTTGATGTGGGGGGAAGTAACATCGTTCTATATTCAAATGCCTATTATCTCATTTTCTCCTATCTGTAGCAACATTTAAAAAGAGTTCATTTATTGCATGTGCATAGGTGGTTTGCCTGCATTCATGTATATATTCCACATGTATGCTTGGAGATGTCAGGAGAGGGCATTGAATAACCTGGATCTGGAGTTGTGGATGGCTATGAAACACATTGTAGCTTTCAGGAACCGAACCCGGTTTTCTGCAAGAGCAATAGTTCCTCTTGATGGCTGAACGATCCCTTTGCCCCCTCAATAGCATTTTCAACTTCATTTTTATACCTCTAATAACTTTGCATATTCAACTAGTAGAAATGGAATATAATTGTGTTCCTAAATATTACTTGAATGTGCTCTGTTAGGATTCAATGCCTCGAGAAATACTGAGTGGTTATGCCAGGTACTAGGTTAGTAACTAGAGTTATGAATCGGTGATGCCTTAAGAAATATCAACTTTGTCCTTAAAGGACTAGCTGTACAAAGTTTAAATACTTCTAAATATAAACATGTTGAAGGTTGTTCACTGTTTTATAGCATATTTTGTAGGAGTCTCAAATTGATAAAATTGCAGAAGCCAATAATGCTGAGTCTGTCTTAAAGGGTTTATGCATGGGCACAATTAAAATTAACATTACAGTCATATGCATAAGAATATTCTACTTGTTTAAGGTCTTTTATCTTAGGGTATTTGTGACATCTACTTATATTTCTAGAATATCTGCTTTTTATAGATTTACCCCAAAATGAGTCCATTGTTCATTATAATATGAATCAACAATATTTTTACTCAGTTAATTTCCATTCAATTTATCTTATAGAAATAATTTTCTGCTATAGAAAATATATCAATATGTCAATAAATGTCTTCCTTGGAGTAGTGGCACCATTCCCTTATAGAATAATTCAACAAATACATCTTACATGTGTACTAGCAACTCTGTTGACTGAAAAAAATGGGAAGAATAGACAATGTCTACCTTTATGGAAGATATAGTTCATTTTCCTCTTAAAAAACAATGAAGCAGAATTACTGTGACAGAATAGTTAATCATTTAACACAAAATTGCAAAATATATAATTTATTGGATGCATTTATAATTTTTTTTTTACCATTTTTGTTTTTGTTTTTGTTTTTTTTTTAAACTCAGTATGTAGACCTATCAGGCCAGCCTGGAGTCACAGTAATTCAGATCTGTCTGCCTCTGCTTTCCACATGCCTCCCATTTGCACCATCACACCAGCTCTATATTTTTCAAATTAATTTGATCTTTATCCTTTGTATTCTTCCTTCAAACTAAGTAAGCTCTTTGCTAAAAATACTGGTAGAGAACACCCTCTAGACAGGACTCCCAGTGGAGGGGTGGGAACACCAACCCACCCACAAAATTTCAACTCCAGATTTACCCTGCCTACAAGATGTGCAGGGATAAAGATAAAGATTGAGGGAATGCCCACCCAATGCCTAGCCCAGCCTGAGACCCAGCACATGAGGGATATCCAACCCCTATTAACTATTAACATACTCTGCCATGCCTAGCACAGCTGTCCTCTGAGAGGCTCCACCCAACAGCGGATCCAATAGACACTGAGACTCACAGCCAAACATTGAGTGAAGTGTAGGGAGTCTTGCTGTGGGGTAGATAGAAGGCCCTGGAGGAGATAGGCGCTCCACAAGAAGACCAACAGAGCCAACTAACCAGGGCCCAGAGGGCCTTGCAGAGACTGAAACACTAACCAAGGGCCATGCATAGATTGGACAAGGCCCCTTACACAGTTGTAGTCAGTGGACAGTTCAGGCTTCATGTGGTACCCTAGTAAAGGGAGTGGAGGCTTCTATGACATGGACTAGGTTGCCTGTGTTTGGTTACTCCACCTTGGTGGGGCTGCCTTGCCAGGTCACAGAGCAAGAGGGCATGCTCAGTCCTGATGCAAATTGATGTGCTGATGTGGGTGAGTGTGTGGGGCGGGGCTCCCCTTTACTAAGGAATAAGGGAGGATGGATGAGGGAAGTGGGAGAGAGGGTGAGATAGGGAGGAGAGTAGGGAGAGAGCTACTATCGGGATATAAAGTGAATAAATAAATTAATTTTAAAAAGATTCACCCTTACCACGTTTAAAATAAAAAATACTGTAAATGAGTGCAGAGTTCTGGCTTCCCAGCAGATGGCGATGTTCAGTGAGTGACAGCTCTTCTCAAGCCAAGCGGTCCCATTTTTCAGCCTCATTCCACTTTGTATGCTATGTAACACCACTCTAAAATTATGCCAGAAACTTACTAAATGCTTGAAGTATATTGAACAAATCTGATAGGGTTCATAAAGCTTTGTTTACACGTGTAAATGAATGTGTTCGTGTAGCCTCATATGAGAAGAGGTGAGCAAAGAAATAGATTTCTATTCTTCAATTTTCCAGGGTTTGTTATAAAAATCAAAATACATCTGGTGAAGATTAAGTTGAAGGCCTCCCTATAGTTTATTTTAAGGGTACACTGCTTTCGCATTTGTTCTGACAGCACAAATCCATATAAGAAATGAAAACCGTTGTGGTTAATGTAAAAGTCATGTAGTTTCCTTTTGGGGGAAGGGGGGAAAGAAACACTGAATGACATTAATGAAAGAGCTATAAAATAAATATTATAAAACTACACAGTAGCTATTTGATTAGGAATTGATCTTAGAAGGTTTGACCTACTTTCCTGTGAATTAAATACAACCCTGGAGGCATTTAGAGCTCATGCAGGCCTTTTAGAAACACGATTATCTGTTTTTAAATCTTTAACGCAGTTTTTCTAAAATGCTATATTTAACAAACTGCTGTTACAGACAATAGTATGTAATTGGGACAAGTGAAAGAGAAGTAAATTAGGGAAAACAGAGAATATTTGAAAACAGCATTATAAAAGTCCTCCTGAATAAGAAACATTAATGAGCCTCTGGGAGGATTTTTGTATTTAAGTGTAAGACTGCCCACATTTTGGGGCAAATGTGTTAATTATTGTATATGTCTAAATAAAAAGATTAGGTTCCTGTTTGATGGCTTCACAATTGAAGGAATATGTCCTGAGACTGGATCTGGAAGCCTGCTGCTTGACCCTCAAGAGGATCTGGAGTTGGGATCCATTACCTGATTTTATCAACACACCAAAAAGAGATTGATCTCTTTGAGATGCACTCATTAACCAAACCCCAGAGAGGGATGTATGAAAACATAATGCCAATTTGTTTCATTCACAATGAGAAGTTCAGCTGTCACAGCCTTAGCAATATGCATGCTGGATTATACATTTTATTTTTTCCCTGTAGGCAGAATTATTTTAGAGGCCACACTATAACAGAAGAATTCTTGCTGGTTATGTATTTTTAAGATGTTATTTAAATCAGACATAGTTCTAATCTTGGTTCTTCTAAAATAGCAATGAATTTGAAATTTCATGAATATTAGGAAACTGAATATCAGGAAAAGTAATTATATGGCTTCTTCATTTTCAATCCAGAACAATATTATCAAATATCATCAGCAAGATGCATAAATTGTTGCACATTCATGTTCTAAATTATGAAACACACAAATATCAAAATAAGGGGGCTGGAGAGATGGCTTAGTGATTAAGAGCACTGACTGTTCTTCCAGGGGACCTGTGATAATTCTGAGTGCCTACACGGCATCTCACAACTGTCTGAAACTCCAAGATCTGACACTCTTACACAGACATACATGCAGGCAAAACACCAATGCATGTAAAATAAAAATATATTCATTTAAAAATAAATATAAAAATAAGATACTGCTACCCCTAGAGATGCTGAGTAGTATAGGACACAAATGTTTCATATGATGTTTTTCCTTAAAAGAAGAGCATGAAAACTCTATCAATTTTGTAATGCATACTTGGGCTTACTGTGTAGGGACTGTGAGCAAAACAATAATTGTTACAAACCTAAGGGGAGTTGATATCTCCAGAGAAAAGTACACAATACACTGCTGTTCATCCTTTTCTTTTTTTTTTTTTTTTTCTGTTCATCCTTTTCAATGTTAACCAGGCAAGGGTTATGTGGTGCCCTCCTAAGCTATATATTTTTACATCATTTACACTTTTTTTTATATGCATTAGCTTGATATAAGACGTTTGACATAACAAATTGTGGTTTCATTTAATCAGGCCTAATTTATATTTTATTAAATTATATCTCTTAAGATAATACTGATAACTAACTAGATTTTATACATGTGTATATAAGTAATAGATAGAGAGGAGAGAGAGAAAGAGAGAGAGAGAGAGAGAGAGAGAGAGAGAGAGAGGAGAGAGAGAGAGAGAGAGAGAGAGAGAGGAGAGAGAGAGAGAGAGAGAGAGAGAGAGAGAGAGAGGAGAGAGGCAGAGATGGCTTAATAGATATGCATGGTTCCCTGCTCCTTTAGCTGAGCAGGCCTAGAAAGAGTAACACTTTAGCAGAACTAAGCTCACCTGACACAACTGGCTTGTTCTCTGATATAATTTTCAATGGATAGCAAGTAAGGCAAATGACAAATTCTGAGCTTCTTTGGGAAGTGCACAAGATGCAATATACAAGAGCCCGTGGGATTTTGTAGTGCTAGATAGTAAGGGACTGCCCCCAAAAGAAAACTAACAACATGCACACAAACACACACACACACACACACACACACACACACACACACACACACACACACACACACTGGACTGAGAAAAACGAGGAGGGAGAATGGGAGAGAGGGGACTAGAGGGCAGCACTGGGAGGAGAGGAGGGAAGGGGCTGGAATAAGACTGTAAAATGACTAAATAAACCTATACAAAAAATCTTATCATGATTCATTTTTATATTAGAGAGTAGCATGTTATATACACTTAACACTATGCACATAGAAGCATACGTTTTGGATTTCATGATACACCTCGAGGTTGCCTGGGCCTCTCATTTCTCTGTGTCTGGCACATGCCGTTTTTTTTTTTTTTTTTTAATTCAGTGCTGTTGTATTTTCTTCTTTCCGTTACCATTTTTAAAGCTTTAACTCATAGAATATTTTCATAATTTACAAGGAATATTTTAAGTTAGAATTGTTATGGAAAAATTGGATTGCAAGGGTCCATCCCTGCATCAGGTCCTCAGCATATCAATAGTTAAGATTGGTTACTTGGCAGCATATGTCTTTTTTTATAATTTACTTTTTATTTTATTAAAAATAGTTTTATTGTCACATAATATATCTTGATTATGGTTTCCCCTCCTTCTGCCCTTCTCATCCACCCACTTCACAAACAGGCTTCTAACAGGGTAATAATAAAATAAAATGTGATAAAACAAAACTAACACTTCAGAATAGGACAAAACAGAACAAAAACACCCATCAAAAAGGACAAAACCCAGATATGGACACATAGACTTATTTGTTTGCACATTCAGATATTCCATTAAAAAAACCTACTGAACTGGAAGGCATAATATGTACCCAAAGGACCTGTTGGGTAAAAGGAGAGAAAAAATATAAATAAAATTATTAAAGTAAAATATGATAAAACCCCTGACATCAGTTTATGAGACAAAGAACCTCCAAAGATGCCATTGAATTAATTTTCTGTTGATCATCTACTGGACGTGCAGCCTATCCATAAGAGTGGTTTGTATCCCTGGTGAGACTCCCTTGGGAAACACCTCAACTTCCATTTACAAGTCGTTATCCATTGGAGATTGCTTCTGGGTTATGGATAAGGCATGTGTTCACTTCTCTTCTCAGCTCTACGACTCCATCTGTTGTAGATTCTCGAAAGCCCTGCACATGCTGTTTCAGTCCCTGTGAGTTCACATGTGTGTCGGTCCTGTTGATTTTGAAGGCCTTGTTTCCTTGGTGTCTTCCATGTCCTCTGGCTTTTACACTCCTACTGCCTCCTCTTCTTCACGGTTCCCTGAGCTATTAGTGGAGGCATTTGTTTGAGACATCCGTTCTAGGGCTAAGTGTTCCAAGGTCTCTCATTCTGCATATTGTCTGTCTGTATTTGTTCCCATCTGCTGCAGGAGTGAGCCACTTTAGATTCCTGGGCTACCTTAGTTTCAGGCTCTTGATCACCAAAGCAATGTTGACTATGGGTTCCAACTCATGGAATGTGCCTTAGGCCAAACAGATATTGTTTGGTTTCCCCCACAAGCTTTGTGCCACCATTGCACTAGTGTATCATGCAAGGACCCTGTTGTGGATTGAAGGGTTTGTGGCTGGGATGGTGCTTACATTTCTCTGGTAGCATGCAGAATACCTTTTTGTACCAAAGATGCCTAGCACATGGAGGTGAAGACTCCACAGAGGCACTATCTCAACTTCTCTATATTCAATGTATTGTGTAGGTGTTGTCTTCAGCAATGGGGCTGTTTGAGGGTTCCCATGCGACCCTTTTGTACAAAACATCAATTATATATAACATAATTCCAGTATTGGAAGGTTCATTTGGTGACAAGAGATGGATAGTTGAGCCTCTGTAGCTCCATTAAATTGCATTCACATACGTATATATTTTAGGAAACTTCTACTACATTAGGTCTCATACTATGCCTCTAATGACCCTTAATTTTAGCTGTCAGTTAGAGAAGGTCTAAGGGTCCTTGCAGTCCATAGAAATAACTCCCTGTGAGTGGCCAAAGCTCAAACACTTAGAGTAGAGCCAATTAATGACAGTAAAGTAGTATTTGGTTATATCTCAAACTATAAAATAAGTATCTCTAACACTATTATATAAACAATTACTAAATAAATAGATAATGGAAGAGGAATAAATGTCACATGCACAGATTACAAATAATTTATGCAAACATTATACTCCTGGGAAGGCAGAACATAACTAAATCCCCATTTATTAAACATATTCCACACAGATGGTCCCTCACCTATGTGGTCCAACTAGTGCTAAGCCCTGTGGATTGTGTAGCCGAAATGTTGTAAGGAGAGTATCGCTTGTTCTTTATTCTTCCTCCCCTATACCCATAAGCCCTGTCTATTATGAGAAAAACCACCAAGAAAATCCTATTTGGTAGACATTACACAAAGTTTGCCTGACCACTATAAAACCCATCACTGTCACAATAATGACAAGGAGCCTGAGAAGCTGTCACAGCTAGAAAGAGTCTGAGAATGGATAATGGCTCAATAGAATGTGGTTCTCTGAATGACTTACTGGAGATGCATTGGGGACAGCTGCTGAAATCTGAGCAAATAGTGAACGATACTAATGATGTGTGAGTACTGGGTTACTGATTGTCATAAATGCCCACCCCCCCCCCACTAATGTAGAGTGTTAACAATAGTGGAGTCTGGGTCCTGAGATTATGGGATGTCTTTCCATTAGCTTTGCAATTTTTTTTTGTAGATCTAAAACTATTCTGAAATAATTTTATTAAAATAACAAAGTCATTGTATATTTTCTTTTTTCTGAAGTATCTAAAAATAAGTGATACTCACGTATGTAGGTAACACATGAAAAGTAATTCCTAATGGATACTTTTTTTTTCAAAAGGGAATGTGATTTTACTGTAAATTATTACATTTTTATTGTTTTAGTTACAATAAAATTTTATTGTATCTAGTACAAATGTACTAGACTTTGATCAGTTACTATGGTGAAGTCAAGCTGAAATTTCATTATTACACAGTTAACAAACAGTTGTTGCTAGTTGTAAGCAAAAGTAAACATTCCTATCCCACTAAGTACAGACACAGTCAAAGAGAGTGACCATGAATGATAAGATGGACTTGTCTGTGCTACTGGAGTTGAGAGAGCCAGCCCAGCAACTCTTCAGAAGGCTAGCCTGGTTAGGAAATATAAATATAGGCTCTGAGTAATCACTTCTGAATAAAGTATCAGAACCAAATTCCATTTGTATTAACTGTTGATAGGGTTAGTGTGCTTGTGTAAAGTAATTCTGAACTATGCCACATGTTTCTGAATACTGATCAATCAATATTTGTATCATCAGGCCACTGCTAGCCTATTGGAAGGGATGCCTGGGCCAGGTGATCAGAGTGTACTATTAGGTGTGATCAAAGGAATCAAAATACTTCAAGAAAAGATTTATATCTGTGAAGGACATGATATTTAGGATATTTATGCACCAAAAGGAGCCTGGCAGAGACTAAGTATACAAAACCACACGTTCCACACTGACTTGGTCAAAGTGACTTCAAATTCTTTAGGCACAAGAACAGCTCTTCACTCTTCATTATTCTGGTCAGACTGTAGCTGTGTCTTGCACTTATTTCAGGCTAAAACTATTGAAAACTGACACAGACACAATGAGTTGAGTGAAAGGAAATAAAAAATGAAAACTGGGTACCATAAAATTAAACAAGGAAAGGGTGATGTGCTTGGCTTGAAGGGAAAGCAGTTGTTCCTACTCAAAGGTGTCTAAGAGTTGTCATGATGAAGATGGGTTGGTTTCTCTTGCATTGTCTTAGGTAGATCAAAGTAACAGCAGGTCAACATCACAGAGCAACAGATGGTGCAATATTGTGAGTAAACTTGTTTTTTTTTTTTAAATTTCTTTTTTATTATTATAATTTATTCAGATTACATCCAGATTGTTATTCTCTCACTTGCATCTTCCCATTCCCCCTTCCCTGTTTTGCCCTAGGGGAGGGGAATAAGGGAAAGAGTAGACTAGTTTTAATAGAACTTCTGGGTGACTGGTCACTTTACAGAGTGATGAGTTCCTTATCATTACAATTTTATAGCAGAGGCCAAACATTTCTCAAAGAATTGAGTTAGTATGAGAAACAGAGCCAGTTGTTAACTCTGTGTGTGTGTGTGTGTGTGTGTGTTTGTGTGTGTGTATACATTGCATGTAAAGATATAAAGAACATTACTGTTCATCTGTGTGAATGCACAAAAGAATGAGCTGACTTAGGAGTTCACTTCAATAATTATGAAGCCCCAGGAGTGCTGATGACACAGTTCCGCTTCCATACTAAAGAGCTGAGAAATAAAGAATTAGCGTTTCAATTCAAGCCCAAAGGCAAGGAAATTATCATTGCTATAGCCAGAAAGGTGACAGACAGTCTTTTATTGTATTCTTGCCTCTAATTGACTAGAAGAGACCAATCTAACTTCCATATAGGGAGGATCCTCTGCTTTATCCAGTCTACCAAGTTAAAAGTTAATCCCATACAAACACCCACAGAAACCTTAGGGATAATGCCTAACCTGTAGGCTGGTCAAATTGATACATATAACCATGCAAGATGGGTACCACTGGACATGGAAGTCTAGATCAGGCCCATAGACCAGAATACTCAGCCACCCCAATTGGCCTACAGTGAGGGTACGTAGTAGGGTGGACCACAGTGAGGATGATACAAAGGATGATATGGTGTTGGGGTCTAGCTATCTATTACTCACGAAGCACTTACCTTAACACCTCATCAGAAATTGATTTAACAGAACACTGTGTTAGACAAACTTTGTTCTTCTGGGGGAAAAACCGTCTTACCCAAACAACTGAAGTAAGGAAAAATGAATATTGTTATGTTCTGGTCGCCATTACTCACCTGTGGTTGACAGAGTTCCTTCCCAAGAGGAGATGAGCAGTTTGCAAGGAAAGGGAGGGCTGAGTCAGGCAATGTGGGCAGGGGAATCTTCCAGTTCTGACCTACTAGCAGTCACATCGTTTCTTTACTCATATAGGCTTCACAGAACAAAGACAGACTAATGTTGATCCAACAAGTACATATTATTTTGATTTCTTTTGTCACATGTACAAATTCAGTCACAATTAAAAATACAAATACAACAGATTTTATTTTTATTATCAGTCCTATAACTCCAAATTAAAGAATCTGCAGAATGTCTCCACCAAAGCAAACATAGTTATTGCATGATAGCCTACTTTTTGACTGGGAGGAGTTGAAGTTTTAAAGCACTGCAGCAAACAGAAAATATTTGAATCAGTCTATTGGCAGTTGGTCTGTGTGATACCCAAATGAGCAGACTCACATACCCTAAAATGATGTTTGTAACCTTGCTTTAAAAACTTATTCCTGTTTGACCAATAAAAAGCCAAGACAGGAGATCCAAGATGGCGGTGCCGATCTCACATTGCATCTGACTAGCAGAACAACCAGGACTGCACAGCCACCTAAAGACCAAGCTGAGATCTACAAGACACCAGTCCTGCTGATTCCCAGACAGCAGCCTCATTGGAGGAGCCTCAAGGCCTGCTAACACCAGAGACAACCAGATACCTAGAAGACAATGCAAGAATAATAACAAGAAAACTCAGAGTCACATAATAACACCAGAAACCAGTGACCCTACCATAACAAGCACTGAAGAGATGAAGACCCACAAAGCACAAGGAGAAGACTTTAAATCTGAGGTGATGAAATGGATAGAAGCCTTGAAAGAAGAAAATAAATAACTCAAAGAAACACAGGAAAACACGCTAAAACAGATGAAAGAATTGAATAAATCTTATATTGAATTACAGAAAAATATATCTAAAGAGATTAAGGAACTGAATAAGTCCTATAAAGAGTTACAAGAAAATATATCCAAACAGATGAAGGAATTGCATAACCCCTATAAAGAATTACAGAAAAATTCCATCAAAAGGGAGAAATAAATGAGTAAGACTATTCAACACCTAAAGATGGAATTAGAAGCAACAAAGAAAACACAAGCTGAGGCAATCTTAGAGTTGGAATACATAGGGAAAATAACAGGAACAATGGACATAAGCAACACAAACCAAATACAAGAGATGGAAGAAAGAATCTCAAGTGTGGAAGATACAATTAAAGTTATTGATACATCAATCAAAGAAAACATTATAACTAAAAAGTTCCTGACACAATATACCCAAGAAATCTGGGACACTATAAAAAGAACAAATCTAAGAATAATAGGTATAGATGAAGGAGAGGGCTCCAAGCTCCAAGGCCCAGAAAATATTTTCAACAAAATCATAGAAATCTTTCACAACCTAAAGAAAGAAATGACTATAAACATACATGAATCCTACAGAACTCCAAATAGATTCATCCAGAAAAGAAGATCCTCCTGCCACATAACTATCAAAACATTAAATGTACAGAACAAAGAAAGAATATTAAAAGCTGCAGGAGAAAAAGGTCAAGTCATCTATAAAGGCACCTAATTACACCTAATTCTCAACAGAGACTGTTACAGCTAGAACGGCCTGGACGGAAGTCATGCAAATATTGGGAGACCACAGATGCCAACACAGACTACTATGCCCAGAAAAACTTTCAATCACCATAGATGGAGAAAACAAGATATTCCATGACAAAACCAAGTATAGTTAGCACCTAACCACAAATGCAGCCCTACAGAATGTACTAGAAGAAAAACTCCAACTCAAAAACGTGGAAAATAAATAACTCAACACCCACAAATCAAAAATACAGACACACACACTATACACCACCAACATCAAAATAAAAGGAAGTAACCACTGGTCATTAATATCTGTTAACATCAATGGCCTCAGCTCACCAGTAAAAAGACACAGGTTGACAGAATGGATCTGAAAACTGTTGCATACAAGAAACACAACTCAGCAATAAAGATATACATTACCTCAGAGAAGTGTTGGAAAGCTATTCTAAGCAAATGGACCCAAGAAGCAAGCTGGAGTAGACATTGTAGTATCTAATAAAATAGACTTTCAACCAAAACTAGTCAAAAGAGATGGGGAAAGACGCTCATACTCATCAAAGGAAAAATACACCAAGACGATGTCTCAATTCTGAATATCTACACCCCAAATGCAAGAGCACCCACATTTGTAAAAGAAACGTTACTAAAGCTTAAATCACATCAAACCCCACCCATTAATAGTGGGAGACTTCAACATCCCTCTATCTCCAATAGACAGAAACTAAATGGAGAAACAAGGAAACTAACAGACATCATGAAACAAATAGATCTAACTAATATCTACAGAACATTTCACCTAAACACAAAAGGATATATCCTCTTTTCAGCACCTCACAGAACCATCTCCAAAATTGATCATATACTTGTTCATAAAGCAAACTTCAACAGATATAAGAAAATTGTACTAATCCCTTGTACTTTATCAGAGCACCATGGATTAAAGCTGGAACTCAACAACAAAAGAAACTGCCAAAAGCATACAAACTCATAGAAACTGAATAACTCCTTACTCAATGACATATGGGTAAGGGAAGAAATAAAAAGAGAAATTTAACACATCCTAAAATTCAATGAAACTGAAAGCACAACATACCCAAACTTATGGGTCACAAGAAAAGCAGTGCTAAGAGGAAAGTTCATAGCATTAAGTGCCTTTATAATAAATTGGAGAGATCTCATGTTAACAATTTAACAGCACACCTGAAAGCTGTAGAACAAAAAGAAGCAGACACATCCCAGAGAAGTAGATGGCTAGAAATCATCTACCTCAGTGCTGAAATCAATAAATTGGAAACAAAGAAAACAATTCGAAGAATCAACAAAACCAAGAGCTGGTTCTTTGAGAAAATCAACAAGACAAACCTTTAGCTAAACTAACTAAAAGGCAGAGGAAGAGTATTCAAATCAACAAAATCAAAAATGAAAAAGGGGACATAACAACAGACACTGAGGAAACCCACAGGTCTTGCTTCAAAAGGCTATATGCCACAAAATTTGAAAATCCAAATGAAATGGACAATTTTCTTGGTTGCTACCAACTACCAATATTGAATCAAGATCAGGTAAACAAATTGAATAGTCCTATCACACCTAAGGAAATAGAGGGGGTCATCAAAAGTGTACCAATGAAAAAAAGCCCAAGACCAGATGGATTCAGTGCAGAATTCTACCAGACCTTCAGAGAAGAGCTAATACCAATTCTCTTCAAACTATTCCATAAAATAGAAACAGAAGGAACATTACCAAACTCATTCTATGAGGCTACAGTCACCTTGACACCTAAACCACAGAAAGACTCAACAAAGAAAGAGAATTTCAAACCAATTTCCCCTATGAACATTGATGTGAAAATACTCAATAAAATGCTCCCAAACCAAAATCAAGAACACATCAAAACTATCATTCACCATGACCAACTAGGCTTCATTCCAGTCATGCAGGGGTGGTTCAATATACAGAAATCCATCAATGTAGTTCATCATATAAACAAACTGAAAAAAACCCACATGATCATTTCCTTATATGCCAAAAAAAAAAAAAAAAAAGCATTTGACAAAATCCAACACCTATCCATAAAGACAAAGTACAGAAAGCATATATCCAACATCAAACTAAATGGAGAGAAACTTGATACAGTGACAAGACAAGGCTGTCAACTCTATCCATATCTCTTCAATATAGTACCTGAAGTCCTATCTAGAGCAATAAGACAAGGAGATCAAGGGGATACAAATCAGAAAGGAAGAAGTCAAACTATCACTATTCATGGATGATATAATAGTATACATATGTGACCCCCAAAATTCTATCAAGGATCTCCTACAGCATTCAGCAAAGTGGCTGGATACAAAGTCACCTCAAAACAATCAGTAGCCCTATTATATACAATTGACAAACAGGCTGAGAAAGAAGTTAGGGAAACTACACTCTTCACAATAGTCACAAATATTATAAAGTATCTTGGTGTAATTCTAACCAAGAAAGAGAAAGATTTGTATGGAAAAAAAAACTTCAAATCTCTGAAGAAAGAATTTGAAGAAGATCTCAAAGGATAGAAAGATCTCCTATGGTCATGGATCAGGAGAATCAACATAGTTAAAATACCATCTTACCAAAAGCAATCTACAAATTAAATGCAATTCCCATCAAAATACTCACACAATTCTGTACTGATCTTGAACAATCGATCCTCAACTTCTTTTGGAAAAACAAAAAACGCAGAATAGCTAAAACAATCTTGTACAATAAAAGGTCTTCTGAAGGAATCTCCATCCCAGATCTCAAGCTGTACTATAGAGCAACAGTAATAAAAAGAGCATGGTACTGGCATAGAAATAGTATGGTTGAACAATGGAATCAAATTGAAGACCCAGAAATAAACCCACACACCTATGGATGCTTGATTTTTGACAAAGAAGCCAAATCCACACAGTGGAAAAAAGATAGTATCTTCAACAAATGGTGCTGGTCTAACGGATGGCTGCATGTAGAAAAATGAAAATAGATCCATATCTCTCACCCTGCACAAACTGAAGTCCAAATGGATTAAAGACATCAACATAAAACTAGATTCACTGGCAATGAGACACATTAACTCCTGGCAACCTCAAAGATGATTATGAACATCAAAGAACCTTCTTATGGAGATGGCTTCAAATATGGCAAGCAAGCCATATGTCCTCATGTCTACCACAGACAGAATTTTGCCTAAAAACTGGCAAATTTGGATGCAGGCAGAGTCCTTGGCCAAACTCTGCCAAGACAGGATAAGCAAATCTTCAATAGTTCCTTCCTCACAAATATGTCTGTCAGGTATATTGGGCCAGAAGGCTGAGGATGAAGCTCCAGCATTATAGAAAGTTTTGGATGACTGTTCAGGTAGCAAACTGTCTCTGCATCTTCTCACTTGGAAAGCTACTAACTTGCACTCCTGGTATACTCAGGAAATCAATTTTTTTCTCTTTCTTTTTTTTTTTTATTAATTTATTCTTGTTACATCTCAATGGTTATTCCATCCCTTGTATCCTCCCATTCTTCCCTCCCTCCCATTTTCCCCTTACTCCCCTCCCCTATGACTGTGACTGAGGGGGACTTCCTCCCCCTTTATATGCTCATAGGGTATCAAGTCTCTTCTTGGTAGCCTGCTATCCTTCCTCTGAGTGCCACGAGGTCTCTCCCTCCAGGGGACACTGGTGCCTCAGGTAATCAATTTTATTCCTTCTCAAATCTCTGATGGGGTTGAAGACCAGATAGTTTAGTTCTACAATTAAATTTAGGTATTTAGGGGTTAACATGTTTTTAGGTCTAGATTGATGCTTTAAGTTGATAATGACAAGATATGATAGATATTGATTTACATTCAGAATTTTAGACACACCAAGATAGGAAAGACATTTCTTCACGACTCTCAAATAAAAATAGCCAAACACTAAGAATGTAACATTCATACAATTCATGATTGTGTTATGGTTCTTCTGCATATAGGTAGTTTATCGTATATATGCGTAATAATATAAATGTATATGTAAAAAATAAAAAATATTTTTAAAACCCAACACTCCTGGGTAGGGCAAATGGGATAGGCATGGCTAAGGTTCCTGGGCTTTGAGTGCCAGAGGATCTTGTGAAGAGGAGAAGGAAGGAGGCTACTGCCATAGGTTAGGTGGAAAAAGCAGTCCATGGCCAGCATGGATAAAAGATTTGGTCCATATGAAGAACATAAGCAAGTAATTAGGATGATGGATTGGAGATAGCTCTATAGAAATTATTATAAGCAGATGGCATGGGATGGGGGCAGGGAGATATGGAAGGTCGTTTAGGGGATTAATATCTGTCCTGCCCCAGGTGAAGCAAGGTGATTTTAAAATATAACAGGTATCTGTGCTTTTATTGATTGATAGCAGGTTAGAAAATACCACTCTGATAATTACAGAGCTAATAATAATCATTTATTGGACCCTACCTTTAAAATAACAGCAACAACAGTCTTTTTATGAATAGAAAATACTAATATCAAACTTCTTTTAATACATCATTTTATCATATACACTATACAGTAGGAAAATTTATTTTAGTCAATCTATCTTATTTACTGAGTTCTATTCTTCCACGAATGTACCCTGTATGACATCTATCTTTGAACTCCATTTTCAGAGAGCTCTAAGTGTATTGTAAAAAGAGGCCTTTAATCCGTAGCCTATTCTCCTGGTCAGTTAGAGCTCATAGATTGTCTCTCTTTACCCTTCACCAATTATACTGTTCGAGTTTGCTAGGGGTGGATATCCCATGAAGATTCCTGGAGTAATGGCCTAATCTAGCTATGTGTTTATCTGTGCTTCATAAGCTCTGGGGCATAAAGAAGACTTCCAAGTAGGACCAAATAATGTTAATTCTAGGAATTACCTAGTTTTTCTCAGGAAAAGACATATAATGAATCATAATGCAGAAAGTCTCTAAGAATGCAATACTCAGAGACCAAAATCCAAAATGAGAGATAAAATGACAGTGACTGTAACATTCAGCATAGCTTTGCTGGAACTGTGTCAAACTATTGTGCTTCATGACGTTCACCATTTCCAGTAGTTATGGCTGTGCCATTCGTGGTTTCAAATTTAGTTGATCATGATGGGGAAAGTGTGGTGAGCAGAAATCTCATGCTATGACCAGGGGGAAATAGAGTAAGGACAGGAAGAGGCCAGGGCAAGATATAATCCCAATAAGCTCTATGTATGACATTCTACCATTTTCCACTGAGGCCATCCTGTCATGAATCAACCAAAAGATTAATACAAGAGCTATGTAGGTTCAAATCAGACAAAATTCCCAATATTGAGGAGGAGATATTGACCCAAAGCCCCAACTCCAGCCAATTTATTCCTTTTCCCCCATATTCTTTTATGAGAGATGGGAGGAGGGAGGGAAGGATGGAAGGAGAGAGAAAGAGAGAGTGAGAGAGAGAGACAGAGATAGAGAGAGAGAGAGAGAGAGAGAGAGAGAGAGAGAGGGGAGAGGAGAGAAGAGAGAGTGAGAGGAGAGAGAGAGAGAGAGAGAGAGAGAGAGAGAGAGAGAGAGAGAGAGAGAGAGAGAGGAATTGCAGAGGACAGGAGAGGAGAAAGAATGTAATGTTCAGTGGGGGAGCATTTGGGAGGCGTTTTGGAAGGGCAAATAATATGTAATATGATCAACATATACTGTAGAAAAGTTTCAAAATATAAATTAAAAAAGAAGAATTTAATAAAAAGCAAAAATTGTAAGTGTATTAGTAGAGAACTCTAATGCCTCAGTTCATATATATATATATATATATAATATACTATGTAAATCACATTAAATATCTTTATATCCTAAAGATTCATTACTTCTTTATGGTGAAAACAAAGTTTTTAATGATTAATTTCTTTCTTTAACACTTCCCTTTCTTGTACCCTATTAATTTTGATAAGTTAACTCTCTTTTTTTCACTTGTTTCAATACATTATTCTTGAGTTCTCCCCTGATCTATTGCCCTCTAAGTTTTCCATTTATTTTTAAAGGTTTCTTTGTTTCTTAAAACATTTTCTAGCTTTATTTTGATTTGGTTAAGAAAGATAACCAGGTAGAATTAAAGTTTTAAAAGCTATATGGAGACTGTTTTGTTGACTGTCATGTACTTTGTCATGGAGAATATTCCTGTGTTTACATGAAACACACATGTCTAACTGCTATGGGATAGAACATTCTGTAGATGTCTGTTAGGTCCATTTGGCTAAGGGCTCAGTCAAATTCCTTTTTACATTGAATTCATGTCTTGATAGTCTCTGCCCATTTTTGGTATTGGATCATTAAAGTCTCTAGCTATTTATTTCAACTTCTTTAATATGGCTCTTTGTTCCTTGTATATCCAGAATTTCTAAACAGACACATTTTCTGAACCTGTAGTTACTTTTGTTATGTCAGCAATGGATGATGCCCAGATCAATATTCTCTGGGAGTCTGGCATTGATATGTTGTCACTGTTTCAGCACTAGTTGGCAATCCAAGCTCACGTTTGTCTCGAATATACTGTTGGTTCAGAAAGAAATAGGAGTGTAACTAGAAACAGTAGCGCCTTATGCTTCCCTTATACTTCTCCCTGAGGTCAGGGTTGGCCCAGATGCCTCATCCATAGTTAATGACTGATGGTTAGAAACTGCAGGATTCTGGCTGGTGTTGAACAGAGTCACCAGGTTCTTATGTAATAGCTCTGGCCAACAGTAATGACAAACTATGTCACACCCTGAGATCACCAACATAGTGGAGGAGGACCAAAGCCTATGGAACAATGGTGCACCCTTTGCTGATATATTATTGTGGCCCATAATTGCTGCAGCTGGTCACAAGTGACATTGGACTAGAAGTTCAATATACTGTGACCATGTATCTATCCCTGGCATTGGAGCCATTCCAAGGGCTCCACCCACCTATAGGCATGGTGATGAGAGCTCATAATATCTGTTCTATAGTAGGTTTTACTAGAATCACTTGGAGTAATTGGGAAGAGTTTTGCACTGAATCATTTTCCCAATCTGTTATTGACATATTGTGCCTTGTTATGCTACCCAAGTTTGGAAAAGTCTTAGTGAAGGAATTGCCTTGTGTACCTAAGTTGACTCCAAATTGGGTTGATCTGAGTCATCTCAAATGAAGAAGTAGACTTATAGTCTCGGGGAAAGGATGAGTGTGGCTACGGGTGAGACCAAGGTTGGAAATGACGCGCCCAAATTCAAATATTTTGCAAACACACCCATGGAGAAAGTGAATAAAGTCCTGAGTGACTATATATTGCTGACCTCGGCATGACCACATCAAGGACCACAACGCCTCAGACCTATGGGAGTGGCGAAGCTTTCCGCAGGTGAGGCTCAAAGGGATGGCAGAACCTTCCATGGATTCAGTGTGAATGTTGAATGTGAGCAGAAAATGTCCATAGTAGCGCTCTCCCTGCTGCAGGGTTGGCAGCCCGAAGATGGCTAGATACTAATCCTCTGTCATATGCACACCTGGCACAGGTTTCATTCCCCTTCTGTGCATTGTCTTTTCACTTAATTGGCTCTTTCCTTTGGTTTATAAAAGCCTCTTAGTTTCATAAAGTTCAATATGTCAAATGACCCTACTTACTAAGTTACTGAGCCTTCTTCTGATTCTATGCCACATATCCTCTTCAAGACTCAAGGACCATTGCATAAAAGGGATAGAAATTTACATGAGAGAGAGGTAAAGAAGACTAGAGCAAAACTGGGTCTTCTGGTCAAAGCAGGAATGTTGCACCCATGCACTCCCAACACCTATGGTTGCCTAGTCTCTATCAAGACAGTCATCATTGTAACATGGAAGAAGGAAGAGACCATTATCTCCTCATCCTTAACCAGAAGACAGGAAGTAGAGGTTGTGGTGGTGGGGGGTGTTGATCTGGGAGCACTTGGGAGAGGAGAAAGGGGGAACGAATATGATCAAAATATATTGTAAGATGAGGGGAACTGTGTAATTTTAGTTTTTTGTTTTTGTTTTTCTCTGTCTTTATCTGGTTTTGTTATCAGGGCAATAATAGTAAACAAACCCTGGAATATGAGCAGAGTTTTAATTTCTTTTCTTTTTTTGAAATTATGTATTTCATCTTGGCTGACATTTGAAATGTTGTATGCATTAAGAAATCTACTCACTACTTTTTAAGTATTGTAACTTAGTAGAATAGAGGTTCTTAAAATATGTGCCTATGATTTTCTGAATTTCATTGGTATCTTTTCTTTTGTCTTCCTCTTCATTTGAATCATAATGCTTTGGGTCTTCTCTTTGTTTCTCTTGGTTAATTTATCTAAGGATTTGTCAACTTTGTTTACTGTTTACAAAAACCAACTCTTCATTTCATTGATTCTTTGCATTTTCTTTCATTTTTATTTAATGAGTACAGTTAGAATGGACAGCCTTTGAAATATTAACAAAGGTCATTTAAGAGACATTGACCATGGAAACTCAAGAGAAGCTAAATATTGAAGCTTAACGTAAAGGGAAAGACACAGTATACGTAGACTTTTCTATGTTCTCTGAAGGTAAAATATAGCAGCACTCATTCCTCACTTTTCTTCAACCCTTCCTACTCTTTATCCCTTCCTTCCTCTTTCATTCTTCCAGGATGAGTAGAATGGATTGTCTATTGTGTGCTTTCTTAAGGTTTCTGCTACAGCACACCACAGATGGCATTGGCTGAACAGCATAAATTTGTTTTCTCAGAGTTCTGGACGTTTGTAGTCCAAGATCAATGTGTTGGCTATTTTGGTTTACCATAGGCCCTCCTTTGGGGGATCCACATGTGTTTTTTTCCTGTTGTGTTCTTCCAAGAATTTTTCTGTGCATGCCTCATGCCTCTCCCTCTTCTTTCTATTTAGTACATTATTTGTATTAGTACTTTGAGATTTTCTTTCATGCACACAACACAATTTGACCATTTTTTTACATTAGTATCTCATCCTAGCTCTTTTCAAATCTATGCACAGCTCCCCAACTCCTCCCAAATTCCTGTTCGCTTTTTTCTTTCTTTACATAACTCTTCAACTCCAATTGTACTTCCCCTATATTCTTGGTTATGGGGCCTGTATTGGAGTGTGTTGTTGGAGGTTGGTCTGATGTATTTTGATGGTAATTACTACTTGCTGTCTTTGCCCCACCTGTACCTTGCCTAAGAGCCTAACCTATTTGACCAATAAAAGGTGATCACACCTGGGCAGGGCAAATGGCATAGGTGTGGCTAAGGTTCCTGGGCTGAGAGAGAGGGAGAATCTTGGAAGGAAAGAGACCAGAAGGGAGGAGAGAAGAAGGAAGCTGTGCCATCATGGATTAGGTGGAGGAGAAGCAGATGGCCAGCATAGATAGAGAATTTGTCCCAGATGAACATTAACAAGTATATGGGATTATGGATGGGAGGTATCTTGATAGAAATTATTAGAACTAGATGGCATGGGATTGGGACAGGTATTCCATACCTGCCCCACTATGGGAAGTAGTTTAAGGGATTAATATCTGCCCTGCCCCAAATTAACTAAGGTTATTTTAAAATATAACAGGTTTCTGTGTCTTGATTGATAGCTAGTCGGTAAGAAAATACCACTTTAATAATAATTATATTCCTGATAATAAACATTATTAGGCCATACTAGTAAATTAACCACAACAGTATGTACTTACAAGGACCATACCTTAAGGAACACCATCCTTTATTCTGAAGAAAAACCACACAATGTCAACAGATTTCAGTTTGGGGTAAGGAACTCACGATCCTTTCCCTCCTCCATGCTAGAATGTTGACTGGCTTGATACTGTTCAGGCAACCACAGCTGCCTGTCTTGAAGAGGGAATGAGGTATAGATATTCCATTTGTAATGAAAGTTCTACTACAGTAATTCTCTATACTTCAACAGGCTGTGAGTTTCTATACTCACCACCATCCACATCATAAAGAAAGTTCTCTGATGAGTACTGAAGGTTGTACTAGTTTATGGGCAGAGAGATGTGAATTCACAGGGTGGCTTAATACTATGTCCATCTAGCTAAAAAAAAAAGTAGTAGAAAGTTCACTCTTGGGGCCTGTGATCTTCCTAACCATGTGTTCTAGGCTAGATTTACAAACCAGGCATGTGTTTCTGTCTGTGGAGAAGACCTCAAATCCAATCCGAATGTAGTTGGTTATCCTTATATTATTCTTGCTACTTTTTCAGCCATGGGCATATCTTACCATCCGAGTTATTAGTAATTTTCAACAGGCTTCCAGTTTGGTAAGACCCTGATTATTTTCCCCCTGATCTTATCTTCACATTTTATATCATCTGTATTTCTCATCAATATATCTTACATTTTCACAATTTTCTCTATAGCTAAGAGCCCTAAATTAATCTCAAGATGAATACAACAAATTGATTTTAGACTTTTTCCTTTAACTATAGCACTTAATTTTTCACTACAGTGTACTCAAATTGAACGTCAGCATTTCTTCTGTCTTTGCTGTCCCATCTAGGCATTTCCATTTCACCTGCTTACTCACTTACCTGTTACTCGTGTGCCCATCTCTTTGAGTCTCTTCTCTTCCTACACCCATACTACTATGTTTCATCAATTCCACAATGTAGTTTTCTGGTCATATTTTACATCTGAAATTGTGCTGCTTCAAGTGTGTGATGGTTTATTAGCTGGAAGGATTTGCTTTCCTAGTATATAAAATGGCACGTTTAAATCAGTATTTTAGAGTCCATGAAATGCAATATTGTCACATCAAATGATTTACAAGGTCCTATTTGTGAACCATGCCCACTTTCCTTATTTCTCTGCTCCTTCTCAGGGCCATACTATCATCATTTCAGGAGCAGATCATTTTAAGACTGCTACAGTGGTCTCTTCTGATTCTAATATTGCTCTCACAAACTGCCTGGGCTATCCTCCAGCCTCAGTGATCTACATTTTAGCTAACACGACCTGTCAAATGAAAGTTTGTTTTAAGCATGTTTAATAGAGTTTTAACCACATTATGTTGCCTAGGTACCAAAGCCCAGACTTTCTAGTGTTCATCATGTACTTATATATGAATGCAACTCAACTCAGGATTTTCTCTCACATTTTGTTGTCATGATGTCATAGAGTCTAGATTCCTTATAGTGTTTCAAAAAGGCATTGCCCAGAAGCATCCCAATACCCCCCTTCCTTCCTTGCTTAATGATTAATTTACCTCCTAGCTTTCAATTTGTTAGTCTTTCCAAGAATTTCCTTTGACCTCCTTGAGTCTGGATAAAAGATACTTGTATAACATTTCAGAACTCCTCAATCATCATTTACCACGGAATTGCTTATATTTTCTTAGAACAAGATAAATTACGAGCCTGATTTGCGTTTCTTCTGCTTCATTTCCCTTCTTTCGGTAAGAAAGGCATAGTGTTTGCCTTGGGACATTTGTGTAAGGCTAAAAGAGGATATCATTTGCAAAACAAATTTACTGAAAGATTAAGACAGCAATACCTTTAGGATAGGTTTGGAAATGAGAAAAAAAAAAAAAATCCCTGTGTTCTTGCCACAAGAACTAAGAACTTGCTCTATTCCCTGCTAACGTTTATGGGAAGTGCTCAGAGACTAGTTGAGCAGTATCTTGGAAAGCTGCATCCTTGACTCAGTCTCTCAAGCATCATCTAGAACTCTAGAGCCCCAGGGATGATAGACATGAATGTGTGTCCAGTGGCTCAGAGACCACATGGAATGAACAGTGAAATAGTTTTCAGGATGGAAACCTCGGGATGACAGAGTGACCAAATCTTAAGGGATAAACTGTGAAACATGTTCAGTTAGGTTTAATCAAAGTTAAAAACCACCACATATTTTGGTTGGCTACATTTGTGGACCACACTCAAGTTTATAGCATGTTGTTCTCTGAATATAAAGCATCTTTTCCTTTTCATCCTAAGAGATTTATTCTTTCTCCACTCCTCTTTCCCTCTGGCTTGACTTTCCTTTCTTCTCATCTCAAAGGATTTTATAATTCTTAATCCCTGAGTTACAAATACTTTAAAAGATGGAGCTTGTTCTCTTATTCTCTATTACTGGAACAGAGCAGAGCAGAAACAAGGAAATTAATGGTAGAAACTCAACATTTGAATTAGGATGCAGTTTAGTTAATACCATTCTACCCATGCTGGTATCCTGGTTTTATTATGGTGGTAGTGTCACACAAGTTGTTCATGTTGGGGGATTGAGGTGATGCTCAGCGCTGGTGTTTTCTCTTGAAAATTTCTTCGATAGACATTGATGTTCCTGTAGAGATGTGCCCATTTAGAATTTCTAGTACATTTTGTTATTTTGGTTAGACAACAGATGTATAGATGTATAATTCAAATATTATGAAACCCATTCTATTAAAATTTACAACTCAGAATTGGACAAACACCTGAAGGTCCAGTTTTAGAAAAATTTCACCAATTCTTCAGAAAGTCCTTTACCTGTAGAAATTAATTCTCATTCTGTGTGTCTCTTCCCTACCTCCAGCCTCTGATAAGCAGTGGCTTACTTTTCTTTGCTTTTCTTTGGATTTATCTGACTTACAAAGCTACCAAAAATGACAGATGATGTCATTTTATGATTGTTTTCTTTTACTTAGGACAATCTTTTCAAGAGCATCAATATTATAGCTTATGCATAAAATTGGTTGCTTTATGGGAGAATAATGTTGTATTGTACAGATAAGGTAGATTTATTTATCATTCATGATTTGATAGACATTGATTTAGTTCCATATTTTGGCTTTCTATTCAATTTCAGATCTACCTGGAAGTAGAATCACAAGTTAATGTTATCAATTCTTAAATCTCTGCTTAATACTTTAAGAAGAACTGCCAAGATCTTCTCAAAAATGACTCAGCCATTTCACATTTCCACTAGGAACATGAGGGCTCAGATTCTTGTGTATGATTCTAAACAAGACTTATTGCCTACTTTAAAACTTATATGCCCTGTGTCAAATAATATCTCCTGTGAATTTGGTTGCTTATCGCTAATGATTGAAATATTGATTATCTTTTCAGCAGTCAAAACCTTTGGACAATTACAGTCCATAGGTTTGAAGGTTATAACTATTTAAATTCTTTGATCACTTTACAATTTAATTGCTTATATTTTTATTATTGAGCAGTAAAAGGTCCTTATTTTTTTAGGAGACAATTTCTCATTTGATTCTTGATTTTCAAATATGTCTTCTCTTTCCTTGAGTTTAGTTTAACTCTAGTTTTGCATTTAATGTAAGTCACTGGCTCACTTTAGATACCTTTTAGTACATGCCCATTAGAGAGCTAGTTTCATTCTTTTGTACTGGATTTAGGGATGTCTTAATTTAATCCATTAAAATATCTACTACTTTGTATTTTTTCTGTTGAAGATTATTTGAAAATAGGAACAAGAAAGAAGAAGTATTAACCTCTAGTGCTGATTTCTAGAATGCTATTCCCCCATTGGTACTAGGGAGCACCATGTCTTGAAGATGGATCCTCTGGCAACAACAGAGACCCCATCAACAGGCTTGTCACAGGGGAAGGTATCCATTTTTCATTGTGAGTTCCTTTGGTCAGTGTCTACTAGGGTATTGCTTGGGCCTCAGTGGGTGGGAAAAACTCTTCAGTTCTACACAGAAATGCAATCTGAACTTGTCAACTTTCTGAGAATTCTGGCTTCTTTCTCAGAGCTCTGCCAAAGCAATGATCTAGTTTCTACCTCATTCACTATCATGCATTGCATATCTAAGCTTCTATTGATAATGCATTAGTCCAGAGTTAAGTTTTTTTCCACATAGTATTACACAGAGTCCATTCAATAAATTCTCCATTGAAAACACAATATTATACAGCCATTCTAGTCAAAGTTATCTTATGTATTCACAAGGGATCCTATCACTGTAAATTAGTCATATTTTTGGTTTTCTTTAATAAATAAGTGTATTTTTTCTGTGTTATTGTGCTCAGGCAGTGTTGATAGTAAACTTGAACTCTTTTTCTGGAGGCCACAAGGCATGCTGGAAACAGATGTTGAGTAGAATAAACACAATCACAGGATTCCAAGATATTTGCCAAATGTATTTCCAGAGCAAGTTACTTCATTTTACCAGAAAAAAGCTAACATATATAATAAATAATTCAGCTAGTTGAGTCCTTGAACAGTTGACACCTCTCTGTTTTCTACTCATGGCTGGTTTCTAGAGACTGAGGTCTGCTGTTGAAAGTAAGCTTGAATTGTTGAAGACAGATCTTATGCTGGCTAATTTTATGTCAACTTGTTATAAGCTATAGTTTTCTGGGAAGGAAAAAAGGAAGCCTCAGTTGTGAAGATGCAACCATATCATCCAGCTGTAGGGGATTTTCCTAATTAGTGATTGATGGGAGAGGACCCAGCCCATTGTGGGTGGTGCCATCCCTGGGCTGGTGGTCCTGAGTTCCATAAGAAACAAAGGAAGCAGCAATAGACATGGCAAGTGTGTTAGGGAAAGATCAAGAGGCCCAATCTACATACAAAAATCTACAGACAACCGAAGAAGGAAGCTGACAACAGAAGAAATAGCCTGGCCAAGGGAAGTACACACAAAGTGGTTATCCAATAACAAATGATCTACCCTGAAAACATACAAGTAACATTAGACATACTGAGCAGGCTATATTTAGGAAACCAAATGTATATTCATATGCTTGTGTAACGATAATCCAGAAGAAGGCCACAAATTGAACAGAGAAAGAGGAGCATATAAGAGATTTTAGAGGCAAGAAAGAAAAAGGGAATGGTGTAATTATATTATAATTAAAAAAAAGAAATTAAGACTCACTCATATTCCACAGTTTGCTTACCTTTAAATACAACCTAAACTACCTATTATACTTTGGCAGAGTTCCTGCACTACAAGTTTGTGTGTTTGTTTGTTTTTTAAGTGCTGTGAGTTTTGGGAGCATCAGATAGTTTGGTCTTCAGGTAAAGCCACATGTCATGGAGCCTGACAACCAGAGCTGAATTACTACACCCTGCTCAGCAGGAGAGAAACAACTGATGCAAGTTGTCCTCAGAACTACACACCCCACATTGAATAAAGAAGTGTATATATTTTTTAAGATGTGAGCTTTCTCTTGTTTGCTTCTGGTTCGTAGAGGTTTTTAACTCCCCGGGAATGGCAAAACTAGAAATCCTCCCAGGGGACCCACAGAAACTACACAAGTTCATTTTTTCTTCCATTATGGATAAGTGAGTCAATTTCTGCCTGTTAATCATGATTTTATTTTGCTCTTCTTCATTATTGGTTGGCTAACACATGAGAAGAAATAACTAGGTCAGCCAGCCCCCTGGATCTGTTTTTACAGCCTTGTGAAGTAACTACCGGGAAGATAAAGATGTATCAGCCAGGAGATCCCAAGGTTGTGGTGAGACAAAATATAAAGCTATGACTAGATGAGCTCCTGAGAAGCCACACTTGCTTTTTGCATTTTAATTCTTTGTATCTTGGTTTAGTTAGTTTTGTTCCATTCTGTTATTTCTAAAGTTTATTCATTTTTTACAACTAGAAAAGAATCAGCTATATCAAGGTAGATGTTTTAAGTCGATAATGATGAGGTATGATAGATCTTGATTTACATTCAAAATTTTAGACTCACGAAGATAGGAAAGATGTTTTCTTCAATGCTGACAAATACAAATATCCAAAACACTATGAATATAACATATTTGTATAATTCATGATTGTTTTGTGGTTCTTTTCCTGTATGTAGCTTATTATATATGTGTGTAATAATATAAATGTATATGTAAAAATATTTAATAGAAATTGTAAAAAAAAATCAGCCATAAGTCCATTGAACCCTAAGAATTTTCAAATATCATTATTGGTATTTATTTTGTTTCCTTCCATTCTATTCCCCTCCCTCTTCCTCCTCAGTTAACCCCCACCCCCCACCCCTTCTCCCTTCATATTCTGGCTCTCTAGAGTTTCCTGTAGCCTCATTTCTACTTTCATGGTTTCTGTGGTTACTTCATGTCATTTATACAATTCTAAATATTTGGAGATAAGATCCATAAATTATGTGTACATCTGTAACAACTATTAAATGCTGTTTTGGGTTTCTAGAATTTGTATCACAAATTCATTTAGTGCTATATAAATATGTTTTTATAGCATATATCAATGATATAGGTTCTGTATTGGCACATTTAAAAGAATAATTTCATGTCAAACATCTTTAAGTATACAGCCCTGTCATGGTAAGTATATTCATGCTGTCTTACATGCAGACTACAGAACTTTCCAACCCTAGGACTTCTTGAAAGTTCTTTCTAAATGACTATAGAATATGGACGCCCTATGATTCCTCACTTCCAAAGAGTCAATCTTTAACCTCTATTTGAGATTTGTTCTATGAGGACAATTACAACTTCAAAAACATCTGGGAAAATCAAAGGCATGCTCCATGTTTGAGAAAATTAATATAATTTTTTTCTATAATTACAAAATCTCAAGTAACTTGGATTGCTCTTTGTGTAAAAGAACTAATGATTTTCTAATTTTGTGAGTTACTGACATTTTTATGTGGGTTGTCATAAGGTTGTCAGAAACCTAAATTTACTGAACCCAGAAGAAATTCTAATAAAAAAATGACAGATTTGTGAAAGCATAATCATAGTGAGTCATTATTTTATATTCATAAATCTCCATTTCTATAGAATATGAATTTTTAATTATACATATACTTTCTTAAAGGATACTTTAGTGCAGTAGTGAGTACAGAACTGTCTACAGGAAGGAAGTAATAAAATACTCTATAGAAATAAATAGGAAAAGCAGCTTGTTAAAAACAGAAATATGATTATCTTCCTGAGGGGAAAGAAATCTAAAAGGAAGAGAGGGTGGGCATTATCCAAACCCCCAAAAGCAAGACAAGAAAGGATTCTGCACATAGTGTCTGTAAAGTGAAGTGTATGCATCCTGTTTTTTGCCTCATTAAGATCAACAGTACAAAACACTAGTTGCTACAAAACTGTAAGGTGCCATGGAAGACTGTGTTGGCTATATTTAAAGCCTGGACTTGAGATGATAAGGTTTTAAGAAAGAGTTGATGTTATCTGACTTATTCTTTTATCTTTTATACTTGTGTTCTCTATATTTTGTTGTTACTGTTTGTTCAATGCTTGTATGTTTGTTTCAGTGAGTGCTTCCTGTAGGGTGGCGTGGAACTCTGTAGCTTACATTTCTTAAACCCTTGATGCTCCTTTCTCTGCTCTCTGTTGGCATTTACACACATGATACACCTCGCGGCTCCAGCTTCTATTTTCAATAAAACATGGTATCAGCGCTTTTAGTGATTGGCTAGAAGATAAAGACCCAGGCAGACAGACTATGCAGGCAGCTGAGGCAGCACATCAGTTGAACTAATGCTAAAACCTAACCAGAAAAAAAAAAAAAAAGGATAAAAGGGAGAGCAGAGATGAAGTACACCTGAGGGAGATAAAAATAGAATTTAATCATTTGACAGGGAAAGTAGGAGGACAGGATACATAAGAGGTAATATCTGGGTTGCTAGTGTTCATGGACACTTGAACAGCGTACTAGCCTCTAGTCTGTAAGGTTATGTAATCACCTGGGAGATCAAGAGATGAAATGAACTACATATGCAAATCTCTCAGGGAAATCTTGGGACACACCTACCTAAAACAGACAAAACTCAATTATCTTTAGGTCATCTTTCTGCAAATATATATAAAGTTGCATTGAGAAAATCACTGCAACGTTCTAAGTTTTGCTTTCAGCAACTGTCTGAATAAGGAAAACAAAGGATAGAGACTGCTGGTTATATGAAAATACTTGCAGGTATTAAATTTAACGACATGTGTCATTAGAAAGCGTAAGGGTTAGAGAGGCACTGCCATCAATAACATTGTTTGTGTAAAGAACTAACTCATTGAACATTTTATTACCTGCTAGGTTAGGTGTTTCTGTGTTGGCACTACTTTTTAACTATTTTATTTTGTTTTCTCATACTTCTCCTCCCAACCCTATATAGGAAAGAAAGAGAAGGGAAAGGAGATGTGGATCTCTTTAGACTTAGTTCCTTGGGGCAATTCCAATCTTCATGGTCAGTCTGTCCAACAGTCCTGCTAACAAGCAAAGCAGCAAACAACAGATGCAGTGGCAGGACAAAACAGCAGCAGCCTTCTTCCTCCCAGGACCATCCCTCAAAGCATTCCTTTCTCTCTCTGGGCTCTGGTACTTATATCCTCTCAGAGTCCTCAGAATTAAAATGTCTGCAGCTGGCTAAGACCACACCTGACATGAGGCAATTATCTGCTAGTAAAGACCATGCTCCCCATGAGGCAATGATACTTAACAGATATGGATAAATTAAGGCAGCCCTGTGTTTCATACTTGGGATTAAAACAAAAACATGTTTCTGTAACAAATCTGAGTTTTTAAAGAAACCAAGACGTCCACTACATTTCTGCTTGTGAGAAAAGAACAAATTAAACCATATCATTTTTTAATGAAACTACACAATGATTCCTCAATCCACACATGAATGCCTGTTTACCGCATATGCTTCCTGACTGTGTACACACAATGCTGTCAGTATCTCAAGCTTCTGCTGCCATGACTTCTCCATCATGATGAGATGATGTCCCCTTCAACTGCAATCCTTACCTTCCTTAATATATGCTGTCACAGCAACAAGAAAAGTGAGTAATACACCAATGTAGGGAGGTTGCCATGAGTCAGAGGTCAGCCTGGCCTACACCAGGCCAGCCTGAGCAGTATGAGACTATGTCTCAGAAAAACAAAATGAAACAACAAACTAAAGAACCAACAACTATAAAGAAACACATACATAATTTGAAATTACAAGGAATTTTTTTATTTGCATGATTAAATGTGACCTAGATTTCAGGAAGGTATTTATACTTTAGGCAATCTAGTTTTACTTAGTTTAATTTTTTTCTTCGTGTTTGAACAAAGGAATTCAGATCCTCTATTACATATGCAATTAGAAATCCAGTGTTCCGGCAAAAGTTTCAAGGAGTTCCATTGCCAATTGGCTTTAACTGGTGCCATTTTTATCCTTGCCTCTGTATTACCCAATTTCATAGCCATTCTTTCTATTTTAGAGATCTGTTCATTGAAATCACATTTTGAGGTACCCAAATCTCTATTAATGCATGTGAGTTTCCATGACAACATTCCATATATTAGGTGATTTAAACAACCCAAATTTATTTCGCATATCTTTAGAGGCTGATATATCCAGCATCAACTTCTACCCAATGTGGTCTTGGAAAATCTGTTTCTTTGATTTGCAGATAACCTAGCAAGGTCTGGAAAGCTGGTGAACTTTCTGAGGCTTCGTTATCTTACTGATCAGGGCTCCACCCTTAAAATCTCATTTAATTTTCATTAATTTCTTACTCAGACCCAGTTCTTCTGATGATTAAGGCTCTAACATATACACTGGGTTCGGGCACAATGACACTTCCTGGAAAATCTTACGTTGTATCCTTTATTAGGGATTTGATCAGTCATATACAGTTGCTTTCTAAATGGATGAGCAAGACTGTATTCTTCAGTTCTAACAAGAAAACAAAGCAATTCTTTAGAGCAGATTTTATAGCTGACTGACCGGCAAGTCATATCCAACCACTTTAAAGTGAATGTTAGTGATGATTCTCTTTAAAGCTCTTTGATTTTTTCTTCCTGATAAATGGAATTCACTTTTGCATAGATTTCCCTGTACACTTCTGTCCTCTCAGGGAGGTCATTTCTGCTCCTAATACTTTTTATTTTCTTCCTTCTGATCTCTCTGTGTTCTCCGTTACTAGGTTTTCAAAGACTCAGGTTGAAGCCCACATGTACTGCTCCTCCTCTTTAGATTTTTCTGTGTCCAATTTTAGTCATCATTAAAAATATTGAAGTACAATGCATATACAGGAAAGTATATAAAAGCATTTATCAATGAGCTGTGATAAAATGGAAAGATCTGTATGAACACTGGGTAAGTACAAACACGGAATATGTCTGTTCCCTAGAAGAAGCCATGACAGCCTACGTCTGCTCCTCTCTTGTCTCTCACTTCAGCACCATCACTATGACTTTTAACAATGGCAGATGTGTTGCTTGGTTAAGTTTTAATCTCTTGTCAGTGTCAGTACTATATATTGTATTTTGCGTGGATTACTATTTTTGTTAGGGTGTATGATGTATTTGTGTGTATCACACAGTACGTGTTGAACTTGGTTCTCTGGACCATTATGAGAATTCTGAGGTCAAACTCACATCTCCCAGGCTGTGTGGCAAACACGCTTACATACTGACTCTGGGCAGCTCTTGATCAGATATGGGGTACTGTCATCTCTATTGCAGCATATACTTTATTTAGCAACATACACACATGGGTATTTGTGTCTTTCTCACTTGAGGTTGTAAGGAAGAATGGTTCATGAGCATTTACATCTAGTTCTTATTATTTATCTATTAATTTTTAATTTTTAATTATAATTCATTCATACTACCCCCCCCAATTGTTATCCCCTCATTCTTATCTTCCAGTTCCCACCCTCCCTCCCTCTTTCTCCCCATTCCCCTTCTCCGGACATCTGATGGGGCCCTCCTCCCCCACTGTTTGATCACAGTCTATCAGGTCTCATCAGGGTAGCTTTCCCCGTAAGATCCGGCTGCTGGCCCTAATATCTGTCTGGATAACCCACTGGGTAGAGCCTCTCAGAGGACATCTATGTTGGGCTAATATCCACCTATGAGTATACACCATGTGTGTCTTTCTGGGTCTGGATTATCTCACTCAGGATAATCTTTTCTAGTTTCATCCATTTGCCTGCAAATTTCAAGATTTCATTGTTTTTGATGATTGAATAGTATTTCATTGTGTAAATGTAACACAGTTTCTTTATCCATTTTTTGTTTCCAGATTCTGGTCATTATGAATAAAGTTGCTATGAACATAGTTGAGCATATGCCCTTGTTGAATGCTGGTGCGTTTTTCAGGTATATGTCCAGGAGTGGTATAACTTGGTCTTGAGGTAGATCTGTTGTCAATTTTCTGAGAAAGTGCCAGATTGATTTCGAAAGTGTTTGTATAAGTTTGTACTCCCACCAGCAATGCACATCCTCAGCAGCATGTGCTGTCACTTGTATTTTTGATCTTAGCCATTTTGATAGGTGTAAGATGAAATCTCAGAGTTGTTTTGATTTGCATTTCCTTGATGACTAAGGACATTGAGCATTTCTTTAAGTGTTTCTTAGCCATTTGATATTCCTCTGTTGAGAATTCTCTATTTAGCTCTGTACCCCATTTTAATTGGATTGTTTGGTTTGGTGATGTTTAATTTCTTTGTGTGTCTTTGTAAAGATTTTCTGTGCATATTTTTAGCCTGATGCTTTAAAAAGGAAGTGTCCAAAAGTCAAGGATACTTTTTCAAGTCTCTGATGATTAATTACTATTTTGTCTTTTAGTAGCATATATTTATGTCTTTGTTCCCTTTGTAAAGTTAATTACTAATGTGGACTTTTTGTATCTGAATTGTGAAATATATCCCAATTATTGAGTATAGCAATTGACTTAAATTTTTAAATCAAAACTCAGTATTTTATTCTTTGGATATATATTTTTTATCCTTAAACCCACTGATAACTATTTAAAACTTACGATTGATTGTTAGTTTCATATCATGGTCCCCAGTCCCCGCTCATCTCCCCATCCCCTCATATCCCTTCCTTACCCTTGCAACCTCCCAACCCCAATAAAAACACACACACACACACACACACGAGAGAGAGAGAGAGAGAGAGAGAGAGAGAGAGAGAGAGAGAGAGAGAGAGAGAGAGAGAGAGAGAGAGAGAGAGAGAGAGAGAGAGAGAGAGAGAGAACAAAACATAGACCTGGTGGCACTCAGAGGAAGGATAGCAGGATACCAAGAAGAGACTTGATACCCTATGAGCATATACAGGGGGAGGAAATCCCCCTCAGGAACAGTCATAGGGGAGGAGAATAAGGGGAAAATGGGAGGGAGAGAAGAATGGGAGGATACAAGGGATGGGATAACCATTGAGATGTAACAAAAATAAATAAATTAAAAAAAAAAACTGTCGCATCGTGGAGGCTATAGTATGTCACTGTGTGTCCCACGATATATCCCTCTGTCCACATGTCTTCACTTGCAAAGAATCGTTGATCTGGTTTGAGATCTCTGGTTTCTGTGACCCCATCAATATTGGATCCTCATTGTGCCTCCTCCAGGCTATCCTGTCATTGCCCTGTGTCATGGAGGTCTTGTGGCTTTGGATCAGCAGGACTGGTCTTTTCATGCATCCCAGCCATTTGCAGATGATATAGATTTTGGGGTGGGCCAGTTCAGATCCTTGGATCTAGGCCTTGGTGGTAGCTGAGGTGGTCAGCACACTGGCTTTTCCTTATCTGCATCACCAGGGCGAGTTCTCCAGCACTGCTCCAGCTAGGCCACGCAATGCCACCATCAACAGGAGGCAGGGTCAGCTCTCTGGCTCTCATATCATTTGGGCCAGCTCACCTGCATACCCAGGCCTCCAGAACCAGGTCCATTCTGCTGCCCAGTCAAGGCACTTGTCCCAAACTCCCAAGTGCTGAAGCCTTCAAGGGATTGGGTCAGCAGCTCTCCCGTTCTCACACCCTTCGGGTTAGCTCACCTCCACCAGGATCAGCTCTACTGAGCTGCTCAGGTGAGGTGCAGGTCTTGCTTTCCCAAACTCACACTCTTGGGCAGGCTCACCCAAAACCTGACCACCAAGGCCAGCCCCACTATGCTGTCTGGGTAACCTCAGGGCCTGCTCTCCAGAGTGTCATGACAGGTAAAAGATGGGACCAGTTCTCCAGAGCATAGCAGCAAGTGAGGGGCAGGGTCAGTGATGCACAGCCATGGACATCCATGTGGTTGGTGGAAGCTACCCATGGCCGGCAACTTTCCCATATCTTCCAATATGAGCCATAGACAACAACCCCTGACAACACTCAGGTCTCGCCATGGCCTCAGTTGGCGGGGCTGGCCACTCACAACAGATTATTCTTCTCCACCTGACTCCTTTGCACTGTGCTGTGTGGCTGCACTTGCCACACTGCAGACTGCCTGCGCTATGTGCCGGAGGGCAGGTCTGTGGGAGGCATGGTGGGCTGCAGGTCTCTGTCTTCTTCTGTGGTGCCATGTAGTAGTTGGAGCTCTGTGTATCTATGGCCCAATGGTGCAGTGGGGTGGAAGGCAGGAGGGCCGGTCATTTTCTGATGGATTATTAGCTTTTTATTTGTCAAATTCTTTAATGTATGACAAAAATTTATTTTAAAACCATGTATGAATTTATTATGTTTTTACCTGCCTAGTGATTTTATCTCAGCAGAGTTTTAATTTCATAGCTTTCTTCATTCTTTTTTTTTTCAACTAAACATAATGCTGTTTTGATATTATATAAGAAAATTTTGCTTACTTTAAGGTTTTGTGGATATTATTCTGTGACATATTTTTGCCTCATATTTAATATTTATTATATCTTTACTCCATTTGACAAAGTATTATGACATATTGTGGAAGGTAAAGCCTCCACAAGGACTATTCTTTCTTCATGAACTACAGAGTAGCCTTTGCCAGGTGACAGTTTCTGCATTGGGAGATTATGTTTCTGTTCTCTTCCACTGACCACTGTCATTGCATCCAACCCTAGGTCAAGTCTGTCCAGTGTGCTGTGGGTCTAACCCAGGAACTGATACATGATCGCCCACTCAAACTAATTCCACTGGCTTAATTATGAAAGTTTTATAGTAAAACAGTACAATAAAATTAAAGAAAATTCTTGAGCAGTGTTCTTTTCCAAGGCTGATTGACTTAGACCATAAAATTTAGATTTGAATGGCAGAGTGATAAAACTCTTTCAGATGTTTAAATTTAGTCTTTGTGTTGAATTGGTCAGTGAATGTGCTTCTACGCTTGAATCCTCCAAACTCCATTACATATGTTTTCTTACTTATAATGGTCTTCGTTTTTAAAAAAGTAATGTCCTCTAGCTTTTATGCTATGCAAATATTTCATTAGAATTATTGCTTGTTTATATTTTTACATTTGGTTTTGTTTATGACTATTATTAGAAAATATTGGTAAATTTTTATTTAACCTTGAAGCCTAATTATGTTCTTTAAAAAAAAAAGATGGATAGCATGAAATAAAAGAGTTCTTGTTTCTGGTTTGCAAAATGTGCTTATCACAAGGCAACATGGTTGGTGCTATGGGTTTGTTCTGTGTTTATTGGTACAGGGACATGATTTTGTGCTATTTATTATTATGTTAATTTGGTAAATAAGATGATAATTTTAAAAATGAATAACCAATTTTACAAAATGAAAATAAATATAACTTGAACATGGTTTATTATTCTTTTGTATTTTTTTATTTTCCTTTGTGTGTAGTATTATTGGTTTTCTTTGCTTCTATTTTATTAAGGAGTTTTAGATTGACATTCTTGAGGGAGATTAGTGAATAATTTTCTTTCTTTTAATGTTCTTTTCAGTCTTGGTATCAATGGTGCATTAACTTCCCAAAATAAGCTGCAGAATAAGCTTATTTAGTTCAAATACTTTCCAGTTTTAATCATAATTTTATGTAGACACATTATTTAAAAGTAAACTCTTTAATATTTATGTGGATCGAGACTGACAGTAGTTTAATTACAGTAAGTCAGCAGAATATAGTCTATATGTTAGTGTGATTACATTTTGAAATTTTCTATGAAACTGTTAGGAATTTTGAATGTAAATGATTCATGTATACATGCTAAGTAATCATACATATACAAACAGATAACTATTGGAGCAATTTTCTATATGTCACTACAATTAATTTTGTAAACTATTTGGTTGAAATTTCTTAGTTTTTCTGTTATACATTGAAATGATTGCACTGGAAGTGTTTACTATGTCAGTTAATTTGGTTACTTGCTTTATATATTTATAATATTATTAATTTTCAGTTAAAATAGACTCTTATTATTACATAATATGTTTTAAACCAGTAATGATTGTTCCTTAATAGATACTTTAATATTTGGGTAGTGCCATTACTTTATCATGCCATTTTTGTTCTTTTATGTTCATATTTCTATATGCATACACATGTATATGTAAGTATATTTAAATCTCATGAGATATATATTGCTATATATAGTTGAAATGTACTTGCTTTACTTACATAGGCTTTTTGTCTAAGTGTTCATTTGTTTCTATATCATTGTCTTTCCTGTGACATAAGTTTTCTTTTAGAACATACATTGCATGATTTTAATGAAGTATTCTGGAAATGTCTGTCTTTTTGTTTAAAATATTGTCTGATACTAATTTTGAAATATTGTTTTTATCTATATAGAATTTTGAACTTGTAGTTGTTTTCTTTCAATGTTATTACAAATAATCTTATGTATTATGCCTATACTTCCTAATTTTGAAAATTTAGCTATTAGTCTCATATTTACTGATTCAAAGATAACTTTTTCTATGCAAAGTTATAAACATTTTCTTTGTCATTTATTTTAAGCAACTTTAATATATTTTATAAAACAAATAGCATGTGTTCTAAAATTAATGTCTCTTGTTAATGCAAAAACAGCTCTAATGAAATAAAGTACATGAGTGACTATAGCCTGTGAATACAGATTTAGGCTACCCCCATTTCCGTGTTCCAGTATGATAAATTTTTATAGTAATATAATAAAGAAATTTGAAATCAAAACACTTAAATAGTACAAATGTATTGGTTCTGTTGATGAAAAAAAAATGTCTCAAACCAAAAACCAACCAACCGACCGACCAACCAACCAAGCAACCACAGTCTCCACTTTAAAGGAAATTAGAGTTTATTGCAAAACCATTTTGAGGAACCATGTTTAAGTTACCCCAAATTTCATGATCATGAAGTTTTATAGTTTTATAAAACAAAGAAAGCCATAGATTAGGGAAAGTTTAAAATATGTTGGTAGGTATGCCAAGCAAGAGATGACAGGAAGATGGGATAGGTTCCAATCGCTACTGACATTCATTGGTTTGAATTGGTGGAAGCTTGTGGTCTTCTAAGTAATAGACCTCAAAAGCGTTGCATCTATTAAGACAGCATGTGTACTCTGGGCAAGGAATGGCTATCTAGGGGGATAAAGCTAGCCTAAAATAGGGTAGTTAGCCTTCTGGTCTGAACCATTCTAAGGTCTCTGATTAACTGTAGTTATAATCAGTATATTAGTCTTTGCAGACAACGTTCTTTTTGTTATTACAGAAATTCTCATTTGCAGAGACAACATCAGTGAGGTGAGATGTAGCCAAGTGGGGAAATCTGTTGTCATCCTTAGATTTTATCTAGTGTCAACTTAGTTTTTGGATTACCAGAAACTAGGTGGCTTGTTAACAATATACTTTAAAGGTGTTTATAGTTACTAGCTTGTTAGGGCAGACATGCGGATAGGCAATGCATAGTTTTTAAAGGACTAAAAACAGCTCAAGATAATAGAGTTTTGGCCTACCACATTTTAACTCTCTATAATAACTAATTTAGTCATTTGGCCAATCTTGAACATAAATATTGCTCTTTGCCTCCCTCCTATCATCCTTGGAACTTCAGTTTACTTTATTCTGAACTTTATACCATGTGCTCATGTTTGGAAAAATGGAGGAGAATTCCTGTAAAGGAGCTGTGTCTACAAAGGATGACAATCTCGATGTCTACTCTTGAAGAGGGCATGTCAACAGCCTTATCATCATTTCCATAGACTTAACTGTGAGCTTTGTAGTTCTGGTTATTTTCTTCCTAGAACAGAGTCAAGGCCTTCTGTGAGTCACTGCAGGCCCTTTGCTTCATGAGGGCACACACTGGTCATGCCATGCTTGGAGGAAATTCTCTCTCTCTCTCTCTCTCTCTCTCGTGTTTCTGTGTTTCTGTATGTATTTTCCTAGAGGGAGCTTGTAGAAAATATGGTTTAATAACTTCTGAGGATTAGAATACTTTTAGTCATTCTATTTAAATAATGTTCCTTTGTTTTTACCGTAGGACTGCAATAATATACAAATTCAATATTTTTATTAGGTTCTTATATGACTCTTAAATATTTTTTATATTTTGTGTTATTTCTATTCACTGTGTTTCTTTCTTGTTATTTTAATTCAAATGCTCTTTCAGGTTACCAAATTTCGCTTTATTAATAAATATTTATCTATTAAAACTATTCATGAGATTTAATTTCAATATTATGCTTCTCAATTATGTACTTATACATTACTTTTTCTTATAGCTCATTATACTAGTTGGTTTTTGTCAAGTTGACACAAACTAGAGTCATTTGGGAGGAGGAAACATCATTTGGGAAGATGCCTGCATCACATTGTCTGTAGGCCAGTCTGCAGAGCATTTTCTAAATTACTTATTGATGTGGGAGGGTACAATGCACTATGGAAAGTATCACCTCTGGATAGGTGGTGCTCACATTAGGAGACAGTTGCCTGAATCCAGCCATTTCAGGAACAACCTTCATCTTGTTGGTAGGGTCAAACCTGAGTTTATTTTTCCAGACCCTGGAACTAACTTCTACCTTGCTTCTCTGGGTGTTTCATGTTTGTCTGTCTGTTAACCAGTAAAGAGTGCAAAGTGGGAAGTTGAAGATTATTTAAACTAAGGCACACAAGCAGTAAAAGTAAATGTATTGCCTGTCATTGCTTAATTGACTAGGAGCAGCTTGTTCACTTCCTTGGTCCCTTATCATTTTGAAATCCAGAAGTCCAGGAGGCAATCTGAGTGAAAAAGCTGAGTCCAAGCCCAGGTACCAAATTCTTTGCTCAACTCCTTGTGTCAAAATATGACTGGACAATGCTACAGCCTGCCTGCTCCCCCTGGCTTCCATGTTCCATCCTTTGAAAATGCTGTACAATTTCTCTTTAGGGTTGTAGTTCAGCTCCCGCATCTGCTCTGCAGACCTGCTCCATCAGTAGCAGCCTGAGTACAATAAGATTTTGTCATCTGCTTAAACACTAAGATGAGCATTCAAAGACACAAGAAGTTCCCAAGTCCATGCTGTTGTCCCTGACTGGTCAGATTTTGCTGCTTAATTAAAATAAAGATCTTGCTTTGCTGGACTATTGCAATTTCCTTGGGTTGTTTTGGTTTTTCAGAACCAACACTCAGAGTGAAAAGAATGATACTGAACCTGAGCCTTGGGAGCAAGGCAGTATTTGGAGTTGTAATTTGTGTTCCTATGTCTAGGTTCCTACCTTGAATTCTGGCCATGACTTCCCTCAGGGATTGATGATGACTCAGAATATATAGGCTAAATAAACCTTTTCCTACTCAAGTTATTTGTGGTCATAGAGATTATTCACAACACTGGAAATCTAAGGCAGCTTGATAGATTTTAGTACTTCATCAAAATATAATCATATATTTTTATTCTTTGAGCATATTAAAGAAAATTACTTTATAATATATATAATCTCCTGTTACTGAATTTCACAAGAACAGTGGCTTTCAACCTTCCTAATGCTGTGACCTTCTAATACAGTACCTCATGTTGTAGTGACCACCCAACCATGAAATTATTATTATTATTATTATTATTATTATTATTATTATTATTATTATTATTATTATTATTATTAATCTGCTCTCAAAGTCATTCTATAGACCAGATTGGTATTGAATTTACAGAGATCCAGAGCCTCTGCCTTCTGTCTCCTAGTATTATAGGCATGTGCCAATACTGCCCAGATATAAATTGTTTTTGTTGCTACTTCATAAGTGTAATTTTGCTACTGTTACAAATTGTAATATAAATAATATATGTAGGATGTTTGAAAATTTCACCAAAAATTACTAGTAATCTTTATGATATAAGGAAATTCATCCCTGGAATGGGCTGTTGAGGATATGTTGTTGCTAAGCCTCACTTCCTGTACTCTTTCTTCTTCCTGGTAGTGTGGCCTCATGCTCCTGCTGTCATGGGTGTTTTTATATGATGAGCTGTGTTCCCTCAAACTGAAGCCAAAGTAAACTTTCTTCCTTAAAATGCTTCTTAATAAATATTTGATCAGAGGAGTAAGCAATGTTAACTAAACTATTACTTTAATTTAATTTAATAAAAGAATGATAATAACTGTTTCAGTTACTGTTCTATTGCTGTGAAGAAACTATTTGATTGGGGACATGCTTATGGTTCCAGTGGCTTAGTCTATTATCATCATAGTGGGGAGCATGGAGGCATGCATGAGAATGGGCCAGCAGCTGAGAGTTACATCATGATCTTCAGGCTGAGAGAGAGACAGACTGGGTCTGGTGTGGACTTTTGAAACCTCAAAACCTACTGACAGTGACACATTTCCTCCAAAAGTACTACACCTCCTAATCTTTTTTATCTTTCAAACAGTTCTACTCAGTGGTGCATTCAAATACATGAGCCTTTGTAGGCCATGTTTATTCAAACCAGCAAAATCCCATTCCTGACCCTGATAGTCTTGAAGCAAATGCATCTAGTCCAAATTCCAAAGTCCCAATAGTGTTTCATAGCCTTAACCCCGGTTTCAAGTCCAAAGCTAAAAGACTCTTTTGAGATTCGTGACAATCTCTTAACTGTAACCCCCATGTAAAACAAGATAAAAATGAAGATAACATAATGCCAACATATAATGACACAGAATAGACCTAACCATTCAAAAAGGAAGGAAAACGAGCATAGTAAGGAAATACTGGAGCAAAGTAAGAATGAAAGCCAATGGGGCAATCTCTAAATTCTGCTTCTCCATGCTTGATGTCAAAATATTCTTTAGATCTCCAGCTCTTTCCATCTTTGTTGATTATAATATACTTCTAGCTCTCAGGCTGGTTCCACCTCTGGTCTTCAGCTTTCCTGGGCAAGTATCCTAGTATTCCAGCTTCTCCATCATCTTGGGGTTTTAAAGGAAATCTAGACTTCACTTTTATAAATTTCAGCAGTGGGCTCTCTGGGGCTCCATGTTGGGATGCTTCTGACACAGGTCTGGCCTTAGCCACTTTCCTTAGCTGCAGGGGAAGATTCTATAACTTGTTTCTTGTGTCCTTGACACAAGACACATAGCTGGATTTGCCAAGTCCTCCTGTTTAGCAGAGCTGGTGCTTGGCTCCCTCTTTCAGACGCATTTGTTTCATTTCTCTGTTGTTGATGGTTTCTTTCACTGACTAAGCTTTTCTTTAATTCCTTTTAATAAGTGGAAGCTTACCTAGAGGTGGTCTTGCCATGAGGTTACCAGGTCCTTTATTGCATTTAGTACCAGGATTTTCTTCAAACATTTTTTTATCTCCTTCAGTACTGTACTTAGCTGCATTATACTGCCTGGTGCTCCTTTTCTGTTTAACCTCCACACTTTATAATTCTCTTTGTCTAGCTTGTGCCTTTTCTTTACAGATCTTCGTAAGGGTGATTATTAGTAACTGATTAACAAAGTCATTACTAGGCTATCTTGAAATCACCTGTGTTCTTCAATTTAGCCTCAGTTATTTAGTCAGGTATTTAGGAAAAGGACAAAAAGCAGCCATGTCTTTGTCAAATATTACAAGAACTGTCTGTAGGCCACTTGTTAATATTCTTTCCCTATGAAATATCTTGAGCTGGACTGTTCATATTTTAATTTGCCCTTAGCACCACTGTCTTCCATGTTCCTCCAAGTGTGCCTAATTAAGTCCTGCTTTAAGTATTCAATGGCTTTTGTAATGTGCAGTCCCAAAGTCCACATTCCACTAATAAGCGGCATGGTAAAGACTGTCATAGCCATACAACAACTTCCTAGTGAAGCTCTGTCTTAGTCACAGTTCTACTGTTAAGAGACACCATGACCAAGGCAACTCTTATAAAAGAAAGCATTTAATTGGGGTTTGCTTACAGTTTCAGAGGCTTAGTCTATTATCATCATGGTGGGAATTATGGCAGCATGCATGGTACTTGAGAAGTAGCTGAGAGTTAAATTCTGATCCATAGGCCAAAAAAGAGACACTGAGCCTGACACGGGCTTTTAAACTCAAAGCCCACCCTCAGTAACACACTTTCTTCCAAAAGACCACGCCTCCTAATACTTGTAACCCTTTCAAATAGTTTCACTTGCTGGTGACTAAGCATTCAAATATATAAGCTTATTCTTATTCAGACCACCACAATAGCAGCTAGGAACAAAGGTAGGCAAGAATATGAGGAAGAATCCTTTGAATCATTGGTAGAAAAGGAAGCTGTCCAGCTATTATACAGATCAGTATGAATGTTTCTCATAAAGCGAAACTTATTACTGCCAATTTATTTAACAGTAATTGGGAATATGCCCAAAGAAATCTAAGTCAGCATACAACAGAGATACTTGCTTATTCATCGTTATTGAGGCAATGCTCATAATAACCAAGATATATTGGTTGGGTGCCTATCTCATATTCACATATATATATGTATGTACATACATACATATATCTGTATGCACATCATAGTAATATACATCTATATGATACTAAATATTAAGGTCTGAAATGTTTGTGTATTTTTTGTAAAGAAACCACTATTACTTTTAAAAAGATTATTCTTTTTTGAAATGGTTCCTTTTTTTCTAGTACATTAATTGCTTCTTGAGAATACAACAAAAAGTCCTTAGCCATGTGTGATGTTGAGCAAACACAACTTTATGTAAAACAGAAAAGGACATTAGTTCATTTCAGACATTGGCAGAGAAAGTTATTAAGAACATCAATTTTACAATTTTACTACAAATTTAGACTTTTACTCAGGTGTGAAAAGAAGTATAATTTTGTTACATGTAGGAAAATGGATGAATTTGGTTTCATATTCTTTTCAACAATTTAGGCTAGATTCAGATTTCCCTCAAATATATATATATATATATATATATATATATATATATATATATAATGTATATTTGTGTGTTTGTGTGTATGTATGTGTGTGTATGTGTCTGTGTGATGAAACTAAAAGATGGTCTATGGACCATGATAGGGGAGGATGAGATCTAAAGAATGGGAAGAAGAGACTATAGGGGAGGACAGTAAGGGAGATAATGACAATATATGGTTTTCTCTCATATGTAAAATATATCTATCTATGGATATCTGTGCATTATCATTTTATCTCTCTATCACATGTCTGCCTGTTTGCCTGTCTAATCATCTATCATAAAAGCCGAAACAGGATTTCCATTAAGAAGAAGGGAGTCAATGAGAGAAGAGATGTGAATGTAATGCTAGGCAAAACGAGCAATTATTACTATGCTGTATATGGATGAACATGTCATGCAAATGTTATTTTGAACACCAAGCACCCCAAAACAAGACACAAAGAAAAAACAAAACAAAAGAAAAAATCTTGGGTTCTAGTCTTTACCTACCTTCTTCAAATATCTCCCTTGTCTTGACTGGAATCATTCTTTGCTGGAATCTCTCAAATCCAAATTTTTCCACATGTATTTCCATTAGTTTTTTTTAAACCTACAGACTTAGTCTCAGTTCCTGTTCTGGATTTGGCAGCAACAGCTAGATACAAGGCAGCCTCAAATCCTGTTTTTTTTTTTTATTAATTTATTCTTCTTACATCTCAATGGTTATCCCATCCCTTGTATCCTCCCATTCTTCCCTCCCTCCCAATCTCCCCTTACTCCCCTCCCCTATGACTGAGGGGGACTTCCTTCCCCTTTATATGCCCACAGGGTATCAAGTCTCTTCTTGGTAGCCTGCTATCCTTCCTCTGAGTGCCACCAGGTCTCTCCCTCCAGGGGACATGGTCAAATGTGAGGCACCAGAGTATGTGTGAAAGTCATACCCCACTCTCCACTCAACTGTGGAGAATGTCCTGTCCATTGGCTAGATCTGGGTAGGAGTTTAAAGTTTACAGCCTGTATTGTCCTTGGCTGGTACCATAGTTTGAACGGGACCCCTGGACCCAAATCTGTCTTTCATAATGTTCTTTTTGTAGGTTTCTAGGACCCTCTGGAGTCTTCTACTTTACTATTCTCCCATGCTTCTCTTATCTAGAGTCCCAATAGGATGTGTTTCCTGGGAAGTGAAGGCTTTCATGGGACATGCCCCTTGGGCTAGTATGCAGACATAAATGAGTATATACCATTTGAGTCTTTCTGCTTCTGGGTTAACTCACTCATTATGATCATTTCTAGTTCAATCCATTTGTCCACAAATTTCAGGAATTCCTTGTTTTTAATAGCTGAGAAGTATTCCATAGTGTATATGTACCACAGTTTCTTTATCCATTCTACTGAGGGACACGTAGGCTGTTTCCATGATCTGTCTATTATGAATAAGGCTGCTATGAACATGGTTGAGGAAATTTTCTTGTTGTGTGCTGGAGCATCTTCTGGGTGTATTCCAAGGAGTGGAATAGCTGGGTCTTGAGGAAGCTCTATTCCCAGTTTTCTGAGATAGCACCAGATAGATTTGCAAAGTGGTTGTACTAATTTGCATTCCCACCAGCAATGAAGGAGTGTTCCTCTCTCTCCACATCCTCGCCAGCATGTGGTGTTGCTTGAATTTTTGATCTTAGCCATTCTGATGGGTGTAAGATGGAATCTCAGAGTTGTTTTGAGTTGCATTTCCCTGATGACTAAGGAGGTTGAGCATTTCTTTAAGTGTTTCTCAGTCATTCAGTATTCCTGTGTTGAGAATTCTCTGTTTAGCTCCAAGCCCCATTTCTCAATTGGGTTATTTGGTTTGGTGGTATTTAATTTCTTGAGTTCTTTATATATTTTGGATATAAGACCTTTTTCAGATGTAGGGTTGGTGAAGATCTTTTCCTAGTCTGTAGGCTGTCGCTTTGTTCTCTTGACAGTGTCTCCTGCCTTCCAGAAGCTTCTCAGCCTCATGAGGTCCCATTTATTAATTGTTGACCTTAAGGCCTGGGCTGTTGGTGTTCTGTTCAGGAAGTTGTCTCCTGTGCCAATATGTTCCAGGCTCTTCCCCACTTTTTCTTCTAACTGACTTAGTGTCTCTGGTTTTATGTTGAGGTCTTTGATCCACTTGGATTTGAGTTTTGTGCAAGGTGACAAATATAGGTCCAGTTGCATTTTTTACACATAGACATCCAGTTAGACCAGCACCATTTGTTGAAGATGCTATCCTTTTTCCATTGAATGCAAATCCTGGTTTTGGTTTCCAGCTTTTTCTCCTGTCACCCAGTGTGCTTGTGTACTGTGTCAGGGGGTTGTAGATTCTCTTCATAGGGAGATTTATCTAAGTAACCTCCTCTGCTGGTGCTGGAGATGAGCCGAAGGGCTTTTTTGTTTGCGCACAAAGTAGTGTTTCATTCAGCCTCACACATGGCTCAGGGCTTTGCTTTTCATTCTCTGAAATTAATTAATGTGTTCTACTAGAAAAGACAATCGTTGCAGACTTCCACCTTGAGCAGCCATAGAACCCTGTTATTTCAGGGGTTTCTCCCTGTCACCCCACCCATCGAAGTTGAAAGAAGAAAAGAACATGTATATTTTCTTTCTATTCAAATGATTCATGCCATCCACATGAAATGCAGGAGGAGCTCGGTGCAGCTTGTTGGTTTTGTTACTAATAGAGTAGAAACTTTCTATCCTATCCTGCTAGATTAATAGAAATGTAATGACAATAAGAGTTGGACAATGATGCATGTGTGTGTGTGTATGTGTGTGTGTGTGTGTGTGTGTGTGTGTGTGTGTGTGTGTGTGTGTGTGTGTTTCTAGATGCTGGGAGAGTGTAGCACTGTTTTGTATTTTACGATCTAGATCGTAGTGCTTGTGTGTTGGACCTGACGGGAAGCCGAGCTGTATCCCTAGCGCCGCGTAGTATTTTTGTAATTCCAGAACACGAGAGATGGAGCTTACTTGATTATTTTTCAGGAAGCACGGATAAAGAGCAAGGACTTTCTTCTTTATTGTGCAATGAAAAAGAAGCCAGTAAAGATTGCATAATCTGATTAGCAAACATATTTGTCATATGGTCTGTTAATCATTTGAGTGAGATATTACTCATAAAAAATACATTTTAAGTTAGTTGTCAAAAACTATGTTAATTTTCAAATGGTAATTTACTTATTTGTCTGTATCAATCAAGACACATTAGTATTGAAGGAAGACAAGCCATCATGTCTCTTCTTTTGCACATCTCCCTCCTCTTCTTCCTTCTTTCTCTTCCTTTCTCCTTCCTTGTTGAAGATCATCAACACAGAGCTTTGTCCTGGATGACTGAACTGTATCTCCACTCACTCTGTAAATAGCTTCTTAAAGTTTTTGGGTGGGTTAACTCAGAATTTTATATAAGTATATTATATTAACTTCATTGTGTAATAGTGTTTATATGTCTGCTGAAGACAGGAATATATAAAGTTTTGTGAGCTACTGAGAAAAGTGTACACCAAAGTCATATAAGAGCAAATCTAAACCAGTTGTCTGAGCAGAATTTACTGATCTTCTACATACAGGTTGCTAGGCACACTATAATGCAATCAAATACAAGAAAGTTATTTCAAGCCCACTAGCAATCCAATTCATTTGTTATGCTAAAGTCTTCAAATCAAAATTTGGATGCATTGACAGGCTTACTGGTAAAATTATGGTGTTCTATCATTTCTTAGAGAACTGAAGAAAATTCTAAAACATGACAGCTTTTTAAATGACATAGTACCCCACTTAAGATTAGGCTTGGAGATGTTAAGTCGGTTATTAAAGCTTGATTTATGATAAGTATGCCTCCCTACATGCCCAAATTATCTTATATTTTGATTCAGCTTCCTTTCTCCGGTGAGATTCAAGTTCACATTGAAGTGACAAGAGGACTAGGAAGGGGGACAAAGGCACGGCGGGGACAGCACAGCTCGAGTGAGCACCAAGCTGAGCTGCGCAAGATTGCCTCTGATGCAGGTCTGCAGCACGGAGACACTCCGAGTTCAAATGAGGGAAAATCTACATCATTTTAATATTCTTCCTAGCTTTGCTGTTGTGATCCCAAGTTCCCCTATCTATAGTAAAATATCCTTGACAATGATATGCCACCCACTAAAAATTTCAACTAAGCTTCTTTTTTTTTTTCATGTAAATTCTACCATAATACACAGCCTCCAACTTATATAAAAAGGAAGAGAAGACATTTCTTTTTTAAAATCTTATTTGGCTACGTTTAGCCTCATACATAGGAAAAAAATAATTTGGAGATAATTTATCTCCAAACATGTTTTATCCATTTCATTTAACTGAAACAATTAGTAAGCATAGCAAATTCTTACACACTATTCTTAAATAGTCTAATTTATTTTCCTAAAATAATACTTGAGGCAATTGCAGCTATATCTTGAGTGTCACCCTAAGGATATTAGAACAATTATGTATAGATTATTAGGTCAGGTAGGAAGTTATCCATGCAAATTGTTGCCTTTATATAGTCAAGTCATTTCTTTTCTTCATAAATATTTCATTTTATTATGTTTGTGTGTGTGTGTGTGTGTGTGTGTGTGTGTGTTCCTGGAAGAGCTAAGCATGGCATCTGCAGATGAAATTACCTTCAGTTGTTAGCTGCCCCACTGAGCCTTCTCTCCTTTCCCCAATACCCCATTTTTAAAGTGATGAACAGATACTTTGGACCACTGTAACTGCTTTCACCTCTTCAATTAAGAGAATGCAGTGAGGGGTGCTGAACTAGTGTCCTCTGAAAGAGTATGATGCACTCTTAACTGCTGAGCCATCTCCCCATACTCCACTTTCTTTAAAGACTCCATGTTATTTAAGGACAACACATTTTTTGACAGATGCACACCAAATAATTAATAGAAGATAAAGTAATCTGGAAGCATAAAAAGTAATAAGGGAATTTGGTTTAGAAATGTAATTCTATAGGAAGTTATTTTATACTGTGATTTAAAATTAAGCTTTCTTTTTTTTTTTTTTTTTTTTTTTTTTTTTTTTTTTTTAATATTTGCCCTTTGTCGTATGTGAGGTTGGTGAAGAATTTCTCCCAGTCTGTAGGCTGTTGTTTATGTTCTGTTGACTGTCCTTTACCATATAGAAGCTTTGTAGTTTCATGAGGTCCCATTTATTAATTATTGATCTTAGATCCTGAGCCTTTGGTGTTCTGTTCAGGAAGTTGTCCCCTGTGCCAATGAGTTCAAGGCTCTTCCTCACTTTTCCTTCTAACAGATTTAGTGTGTCTGGGGTTTTACATTGAGGTCTTTGATCCACTTGGACTTGAGTTTTGTGCAGGGTGATAAATATGGATCTATTTGCATTTTTCTACATGTAGAATGGGAGGAAGGAAAGGCCCAGGGGGTTAAGGAGCCCCGCAAGGAGAGCACCAAGCCCTGTGCATCTGGACCCAGGAGGTCCTGCTCAAACTGTTGAACCAACCAAGAATAATGCATGCAGTAAATCTAGACCCTCTGTTTAGATGTAGCCAATGGACAGCTCATTCTCCACAGTTGTGGGATTAGTGGAGACTGCCTCTGATATGAACTCTGGTGCTACCGGTTTGTTCACTTCCCCTTGGTGGGGAGGCTTGATGGCACACAAGAAGAAGGGGAATCAGGCTATCCAGATGAGATCTGATAGGCTGTGGTCATATGGTGGGAGAGGAGGTCCCCTTCTGTCAGAGGTCTAGGGGAGGGGAAGAGGGTGGAAGAGGGAGGGAGGATGGGAATGGGAAGATACAAGTGAAGGAATAACAATCTGGATGTAATATGAATAAATTATAATAAATTAATTTTTTATGTGAAAAAAATTAAACTTTTATAAATAGAAAATTTTGCTGGTCAACTTATCTGACTGCTGCCTGAGATCTTTTGTGGCAGCTGTACAGAATGGACATTCTTGTAATCTCAGCACTAGAAATTTTATGCATGAGAAATTGCCATGGGTTCAAGGCAGCAGTCTACATAGCAGGAACTTGTCTCAAAAATTAAAATAACAATGTTCTTATATAAGAAAGCATTCTAATAATTTCAAGGAACTTAATTCTTGGGATTGAAGGAGGCATCCTTTAGCCTGTAATTTCATGATCTAAATTTTACTGTCTCATTTTTAATTTAAAAAGATTTTATTTATTTTTAATTTTTAACTAAGTCTCTCTCTCGTTCTCTCTCTCTCTCTCTCTCTCTCTCTCTCTCTCTCTCTCTGTGTGTGTATGTGTGTGTGTGTGTGTGTGTGTGTGTGTGTGTGTGTGTGTGTGTGTGTCTAAGTTTATGAGACCAGAAGGAGGTGATACTAGCCACCCTGGAGCTGGAATTATAGGTGTCTGTGAGCTGAATTTGCATCCTCTCCAAAAGCATTATTGTTTGTACCTTCTGAGCCATCTCTTCATCCTCCATTCCTCCACTGCCCCACTTTCATGTGATGCACACATCCTTAAGAACATGGTTAGAGCTTTCATTTTCTCAAGTGAGAGGAATGCAGTGAAGGGTGCTGTTTCCCAGATCTGTTTAGCATCTGAACCAAGGAAACCATAGGAGAAGAATGTGCCATTGCCCAGGTAGTAGGAGGAGAGCCACAGGTCAGGGTGTAAGGGGATTGTAAGACAGCAATGGCTTAGAAACTACTAGTACAGTTGACAGAATTGTCTCGAAAATCAAGAAAGCATGGTAGTTTGGTATCAGATAGACTTGTCACTTTGCATCAATGTGCTTTTAGTTAAATTATATTCTCCTCTGATCTTTTATTTCTTTTTGATAGATTTTTCAAAGGGCATGTCAACAATATCTATTATCTATTTACGTAATGTCTCTTATCCCATCTAGAGGAAGAGACTGTTTCTTTTAAATGGAAGTCTGCATTCTCACTAAACCAGGGCTTAGATGTTTTGTTGGTGTCTGTTTCTCTTTGATCCCAGTCACCATGTCAGAAGTCCAATTTCCCCTGAGTGAGACAGTGACTTCTAGCCCATTGCTTCCGATAATACCATCTGAGGAAACAAAAATATAGCAATGAAACCCCAATAAAGGAGACAGGAGTCAAAAAAAAAAAAAAAGAGAGAGAGAGAAGAGAAGAGAGAGAGAGAGAGAGAGAGAGAGAGAGAGAGAGAGAGAGAGAGAGAGAGAGAGAGAACTGTGCAGTCCAGCCAATGCACAGGATCACAGGAATGAAAACTCATAACTATTTACAGTCTAGACATGCTGACTTTTTACTGAAGCAGATAAGAAAAGTATTCCTCATGTATGTATTTGAGATTATTATAATTACTGGCTTAATATTATGACAAGATGGGATTTTATACACAATTGAGTACCAATGCGGAAGGTTAATTCATACTCCTTCCCCCACCCCAACCTCAGTATTGCAGATACTTTTCTCCCATCCTCAAATCCAAATGCCTAAGATGCTGGCAGAAATGTGAAATATCTTGAGGAGGACTGTAGAGAAAAGGAGAGTGAGGCAAAACTCCTTACTCCCCAGCTATGGTTCCTCATCCCTTGGCAGTCACTGGGAATTACAGCACTGTGAATGGGGACAGAACTTCACCCTCATTCAAGAATTGCAGGCTTTGACTTCCTAACTGAAATGTGAGATTATAAGGAACTAAGAAACCCTGCACAACAAAGGAAACGCTCATTAGAGTGAAGAGACAGCTGTGAGATGGGAGAAAAATCTTTGTTAATGATAACCATGACAGAGAGCTGATATTAGCATCTATAAAATGTTCAAAAATTAAGCCCGAAGATCTAATCATTCTATCAGTAAATGGGGTAAGAATCTGAATAGACATGCTCAAAAAGGAGAACCGTTTGCAGAAGTTTCCAACATCTTTCACCATCAAGGGAAATTGCTTCGAGCTTCTATCTTAAGCCTCTCAGAACAGCTTGATTGAGAAAACAAATGTCAATAAATGCCGGTGAGGACAGGGGAAAGAAAAATCCTTATTCTCTGCTTGTAGCAATGGAAACTGTTGTAGCTCCTGTGCAAAAACAGTTTGGAGATTCCTCAGTAAACTTAAAGTAGAACTACCATATAAGACTTTTTGGTATATGTCCAAAGGTATCCTCAGTCAACCTGCCACATCCATGCTGACTTATACACTCTTGGCAATAGCTACAAAAGAGAACCAGCCTTGATGTACATCAACAGATGTGGACAAATAAAATGCGGTCCATGTACACAGTGGAATTTTATTCAGATGTGAAGAGAAACGAAATTATGTCTTTTGCAGGGAAATGGATAGAACCAGAGATTATCATTTTAAGCAAAATAAAGCAGATTCAAGTGATGCTGTGCTTTGTTTGCATTTCAGAAGCTACATTTAAATATGCATTTTGCATATAGATAGGTGATACCTCGCTTGATGATCGGTAGATGACAGATTTTTTGTGTGCAGTGTGTGAAAGTAGAAAGAGGACTATAACAGAGATAGTCAGTGGGTGTAAAGAAGGTGGTAGAATGCATGTGGCATGAAAGCAGAAAGGGGAGATAATTCTAGGGATGTAAATGGACCAGCAAGATTCTGTAGGAGGAATGGACATGGGAAGTGGGGAAGTGGGATGAATAAATGCAAAGGTTAATGGCAGGTATATGCAAATGTCACAAGGAACCCCATTACTTGGAAGGATAACAAGAATATTTAAATTATGGTCTTTAGAAACTTTAATGCATATCAACCTTATTTATATTTTATTTATTTTGAACCGTTTGATAAAACAGAAGTAAAAGGGTCACTAGAATGGTACCACGGTTATTATTTGAGTCAATTTAGAAGACTGATGTTGGTGTAGCAGCAAAAGACTTCCAAACCCTGAGCATCAATTCTATCTAAAACTTCCCATCGTAGGCCCGGCTGGGTGTCTTAAATCTGATAGTACCTCCTGTGATGAGGAGAAAGTCCTGAAAATAAGTGCCACCTTGGAAATGAATGTTTTAAATGTCAGAAAGAGACCAGGAGTAATGCTCAGAGATGTCTTTGAACATGGGCTGGTGTTCCAGAGTGTGGCAGAAATATCCTCCTTAATATCAACTTCAAACCCATACAGACTTGTAATTCTACAACGCCATGGAGGATGACACATGTGACAGTATGTGTGAATTCTTTACTTGATTCTGTACGCTTCACACTCTCATTATTCTCATGAGGTTATTAAGTACATAGAGATATGTAAGTTGGATAAACCAAAATCCGAAAAACAATATAGTCCACTTTCTCTCACTTGTGGATTGTATATTTTATACAGATACACAAAAGCATGTGGCCATAGACAGACAGACAGACAGATACACACACACACACACACACACACACACACACACACACACACACACGCACACACACACACACACGGCATGAAAGGACAAATGAGACATGGTGAAGGAAGGGCCTTTAGTGGGAAGGGGAGGGGGAAAACCATGAGTGACCGAGGTCATATAGTGTGTGTACACGATACATTCAAATGAAGCACCTTATGGAATCCATACAGTGAACAGAAGACGTGGAAAATAAAATGGAAGACTGCACAGCAGCCATGATGGCCGAGTTTTTATAGACAGGTGAAGCAGACAGGTCAGCCAGACTCTAGGGGTAGTAGACTTGTGTAGTGGTCTAGCTGTGTAGCCTTTTCAGCCTTGGAAATAAATGACAGCACCACTAGATGTAGTCATATTAAAGCAGGAAGCAGTAGTAATTAGTGGCCAGGACTTTCCGTTCTCTTCTCCCACATGAGCAGACTTTGCCCTGCATTTGGAAGAACAATGTACTTGTGTGTGTGTGTGTGTGTGTGTGTGTGTGTGTGTGTGTTTAATAAGCAAATAAAAATGAATGGCAAACATTCCCTCAAACCTCAAACTGGAAAACCTTCATTTTTTCCCTGGAATAATTATCTCACAAATGGCCCCACCGCAGTGTAGTTTTTAAAAAATAGTCCACTGAAAACAGTTACTTTTAAAAAAGTAACCTTGTTCTGAACAAGGCCTGTTATCAACATAATCGTATCATACACTTGAGTAGTCCCTGCCCTGTTTTACTTACGGGATTTGTTCTGAGACAGGAAAATGGTTATGGCACGCCGTGAATTTCCACTCATTTACAGGCTTTTCTAGTAAGGAATAATTTGTTTGCTAGCTGATTTTAATTGCAAATTGTGCCCTTAGAACTCCTAGGTAAATATTTCCTTAGTAAAGTATTGTGAGCTTATAGTCATCTATTATGCTGGTCAGTAAAATATTTGCATTTAAATAATAAAATATGAGATAAAGGCAAATGTAGGTCCTCACTGAAATTTCCATTTGTTCCTACTTGTCTTCTGGGAAGACAAGTTATAATAGAAATCGCTATCGTTTAACTGAAAAAGAACCTGTTCCAGATGTGATAAATGACCAAGTGGCAAATTTTGGGTCACCTAAAAACTATCTAGTTTATTTCAGTTGTCTTGGCATAGCATTAATAGAGATTATTTTTCTATAGATCTGTCTAGGACTAGAACAACAAGACACTTCATTATCCTATATGAAATTCTAATTGATCAAGATTAATGTTAGAGTGTGTGTGAAGGGTTAGGTTCACAAGCAAGGAAATCTTGGGCTGAAGTAATAGCAAATTTATCTCAAGTTAAGAATCCTGTTCTATGTCAAAGGAGAAAGTGCTTTATGGTATCTCCGTGAAAGTGCGTTTTAAAGCTATCTGATACTATATTGATATTTTGTAGCATAACCTCTAGGTACAGAACACCAGGATGTGGTCAGATAATTAGGGATTTGGAATCTTGGAGTAAAAAAGGATATTTAACCACCAGACCCTTGGGCACACACACATAAGCACAAACATATGTTGGGAGCTAAGTGTTGCACTAATTTATATCTCTGGTTCAGGCATAGTGTTGCATGCTTGTAATCTAAGAACTTTTGAGAGAGAGAGGAGAAACAGGAGTTAAAGTCAGGTATGTAGTGAGTTCAAGGTCAAGATGAGAGTTGCTGACTCAAAACAAAAACAAAACATCCCACAAATATATCTTAAAACCATAGGTTAAAAATATAATCATTCATTTCAGTCCAATGAGCAAAAGGTTCCAGTTGCTTTATGTAGATGTGGTTAAAATATTTGTTTCATTGCAATCCCAGAAGACCTGTAATTGGTTCCCTGATGATATGATTGAAAGGTACAGAAAACATGTATCAAGCCACAGTGTACTGTCAGAAAATGCATCTCCAGTGGTATATTTATAAAGTAACACAGGTATTGTCACACCTCTCTCCCTCCCTCCTTCTCCCTTTCTCCCTCCCTCTCTCTCTCTCTCTCTCTCTCTCTCTCTCTCTCTCCTCTCCGCTCTCTCGCCTATCTCCCTCTCGCTCTCTCTCTCTCTCTCTCTCCTCTCTCTCCTCTCCTCTCTCGTCGGTGGTGTGGTGTGTGTGTGTGTGTGTGTGTGTGTGTGTTTACTCGTTTATGCTGAGGTCAGAGGACAATGTAGGACATTCAGTTCTCTTTTACCATCATGTAGCTCCTGTGGAGTAGAGTTCAAGTACACAGCCTCAGCTGCAAGTCCCTTTACTTGTTCTGGCATCTTGCTGGCCTGAGACTGGTAATCCCACCAGTATGAACTTGCCTTTATAAAGGGGAGCAAGCAACAGAGACTGAGTCTGGGGGCAAGGCACCTGCTGGATGCTGCTGTAGGTTAGTAGCCAGAATAGAAGCAAAAGGAATCAAAGTGTGAGTGTACAGCAGGGGGCCTGGATATGAAAGAGATTCTTCAAAATGTAAAAATCAAAGGGAGAAAGCTTAGTGTGCCCAGGGTGTTGTAAGATGCTTTCTTTGGGTCACAGGAAGAAAGTGTGTATATGAGTGCACGTCTGTAGTGGGAGCATGTAAGCATCCTCAGCTGTAACAATGACAATATTCTTGTGTGGTTCTTGTTTTTCTTTTTATGCAGCAGAGTTCTCTGTGTCCTGGGTAGCCCAGATCTTTCTTTGCAGTTCAAGCTGGCTTTGAACATGTAGCCTTTCTGTATCAACCTCCAAAGTATAGGGAGTATAAGCCTGCACCACCTGCTAATAGTTCTGAAGGATCTTTGTTAAGAAATAGTAGATTTGCATTTTGTAGATATTGCAACTTGTCTTTAGATAAATGTTCTTACGTAACAAGAAAAGACGTGCTCTGACCTCCATATTACTGAGCTGCTATATTCCCTGTAATATAAGAAATATCATTCCTGTTTGTAACTGTAGAATATACTCAAATGTTCTGTGACTGATCATTTGAATATAATTTGAATTATTTTGCAATATTACATATTCTCACACTTTTATTCAACCATGGCCAATATCTATTTCCAGAAAAACAAGACAAAGCAAAACAAAATAACACCAGAAACTTTAAATCTATTGATACACATCCCCTCCCCTCTTACTCTCTTTTCCTTAGCCATTTTTCTTTCATCACTTATTTGCAGATTTCTTCTTTAACATACTTTTGAATTTATTTTCTTTTTATCATAGAGCCATATTCTGCTACATGCATGCACAACTTTTGCTTTTTCATTCAGCTGTGGGGACATTTCAGTCACTGCCACCTTTTGTCTGTTGTGAAAACACTGTTGCATGGGTATCTGAGGCACTGTCTTCCATGCCGTGGAGATGCTCCTAGGGCTGGAGTGCTGGACAATGTGGAGACTGTGTACTTGGTCTCTCTTAGTCACGACCAAATTGTTTTCTGTGTCACCTGCATCTCCTTGCCTTTGTGCTATAAGGGTCAGGGGCCTCACTTCCTCCCTATTTCTGCCAGCACTGCTTCTTCCTTCCCCCAAATCCTTTTCCTATTCTTCCTCCTTTTCCTTCTCTTCATTTTCTTGGCTTTCTCGTCCTCTTCCCTCTTTCTCTTTGCATCTCTCCTCTCCCCCGTTCCTCTCTTTCTTCTCCTTTCATCGTCTCCATTCATTTTCTCTTCATTTTATTCTCAGTCTCCTCTTCTCTATTCCTCCTACTCAGTCTGTCTCTCAAGTAGCTGAGGTCATGATGGCTCAACTCTACCAGGTCTGAATAAACAGACACTCTCTATTTTCTGGCATGTGGGTAACCATATTACCCTTTTTCAATGATCTTCCTACCTGCTACAATGCAATGGCAGTGTATTCTAAATATTCATACTATGGAAACTTGGTTCTCACTGTAGTCATGTTAAGATATATTATGACTTTGTGAGTGGTAGAGCCTAGTGGGAGGTCACTACTTTATTTCTGCAATGCTATTGGAAAGATCTAATTAGAAAAAATACCTTCTGTTTACATGACTCAACCTATGGCAGTCTGAATTGACTAAGACAGAAATGAAGGAAATGAAATACCATTATTTATCATCTGTCTATATACTTGTATACTTGTCTGTCTATTTATTCATCTATCCTTGTACCATTTATTATGCATATATGTATGCTTTTATCCATATATTCTTGACTAAGTAGGATCTAAATTTACTATATATTCAGCATTTTCCATTAATGAATAAATGTATTTTGTAATTCTTAATTTCATTTGGATTTCGATGGAAAGAAATTATTTTTATATAGCTCCTGTTAATTATTTTTGTTACATATAACAAAGAAGAAATGAAAGAATTAAATGTATTTTATGAATTAAAAATACCTTTAAGCTCAAGGAACAAATTCCCATGTTTAAATGTTCCAGTTCTGAACAAGGTCTTATCACTGTGTAGAAGGTCAAACTAGATGGCTTTTCTAACACGTTCACATTCTAAATTCTGCAACTTAAGAAATTGTCACTGTGTTTAACTGTTTGGTAGGATCCAATTAGCCATCCTGTCAGGACCTTTGTGAACCCAGTGAAAATTATGCAAACTTATAAGGAGAGTTAACAAGGAGTTGGGCAACTCCTTTATATGGCATAAGGGAATTCATTTTAATAGGACCAGGGCAGTGCAATTGCCTTAATTGCCTAAGTAATGTCATTTAAAGTTAATCAAGTGCATATGAACATATAAGGTATTGAATAGAAAATAAAGATGATGTAAACCCCTGGCTGACATTATTCACAGCAGACTAAATTTAGGCCATCATTTTATGAACTTATTGCTAAGTTTCTAGTATAACTGTCAAAAACTAAAGTGAAAATAATTACACCTTTTAGTCAAATATGATTTTAGGACCTCTATTTTATATAGTCCATATTTTTTGATATATAAAATATGTGTATATAAAACTATTATATATTACTATAAGATAAGCATTACCTTATAACTACATAAGATAAGTATGTAGCATAATTATATATTATATATAATTAAATCATGCATACTTATGTGGGTAATCATCACTTTCCTGAAAATTTGATGTATGAATAATTTTTGGTTTTGGCTGTGAAAGTAATACTTGATTAGAAATATTAAAGTATTTATTTTTATTTTTTTATTTATTTTTTTTAAGTATTTTTTATTTAAAAGCTCAACCTGCATTTGAAATTAAGGCTTCACATAGGAACATTCAGTATATTAGTCATGGTTCTCTAGGGCTGAGGTCCTCAAACTTCCTAATGCTCTCACCCTTAAATATAGTTCCTCATATTTTGGTGATCCCCACACAATTATTTTAGTTGCCACTTCATAACTGTAGTTTTACTACTGTTATGAATCATGATGTAAATATTTTTGAAGGTATAGGTTTGCCAAAGGGGTTGTGACCTATGGGTTGAGAACCGCTGCTCTAGAGGACCAGAGCGCTCTCTCTCTCTCTCTCTCTCTCTCTCTCTCTGTCTGTGTGTGTGTGTGTGTGTGTGTGTGTGTGTACATATACATATGTGTACTTATATATACATACACACAAACATATGTATTTATATATAAATATATATAATAGTATTTATTAGAGTGGCTTAGGCTGGGATTCAGATAGCCCAACAATGGCTATCTACCAATTTAAAGGTCAAGAATCTAGTAGTTTTTCAGTTCATGAGGTTGGATGTCTCAGCTAGGCTTTAGTATATAGTGGAATCCCTAGAAATAGGCTCTAATTCCTGAAAGAAATGGACTTGTTAGTGAGAACTACGACAAGTGGGAAAAGAGCAAATGCTTTTTTCTTCCATGTGCTTTAGAGAGGCTGCACCAGAAAGTGTGATGTAGATTAAAGGTGGATCTTCCTACTTCAGATAATTTAATTAAGAAAAAAAAATCCCTCATAGGTGTATCCAGATGTTTGGGTTTTTAGTTAATTCTAGATGTGCAGTCAAGTTGGCAACTAAGAATAGTTATCACATAGAAACCCACCTAATTGTAGTATTATTATTATTATTTTTTTTATTAATTTATTCTTGTTACATCTCAATGTTTATCCCATCCCTTGTATCCTCCCATTCCTCCCCCCCCCCATTTACCCATTATTCCCCTCCCCTATGACTGTTCCTGAGGGGGATTACGTCCCCCTATATATTCTCATAGGGTATCAAGTCTCTTCTTAATTGTAGTATTATTAAATAGTTATTATTAAGGTTTTTACTCAGTCGCTCAATGGATAGGGAAAGGCTTTAGGGTACCATGATGTCTTCCAAGTGAAATGATGAGTGGGTAAGATTTTAAAATTTCATTTGGTACATAAAAATAATCTGTCTAATTATAATAAACTTAGTCTTACTGAGACTGATTTTTTATTTAGATACCATTTATTTTTTATGTTTATTTCTATTTTATATGTATGAATACTTTACCTCATGTGCCTAGAGATACCTGGAGTTACAAACAGTTATGAGCTGCTATGTGGATGCTGTGAACTGAGCCCAGGTGCTCTGGAGAAGCATCAAATGTTCCAAGTGTTCATAACTGCTGAGGCATTTCTTTCCCTAGATACAATGTCATCTAGGACTACCATAATCTGATGGACAAGATATGCTAAATAACACATAATACTTATATTTCAATGAAGTTTGAAATGTTCTTGTGACTACTAGTTCTAAAGATCCAGTGAATGATGTAATTGCCACATATGCTAATGAAATAGCTGCACAAATTAAAAGAAGTGAAGTAAGATGGAAGTGATTATCTTGCTCATTCAATTGGACACAGATCAGTAATACTTGGAATGTAGTCTCAGGTTCTGTGTATGAACCTTTGGGATGGTTTTCAAAACCCAAAGCTTGAAGAAGTCTTTTAGGAAGTTGAGAAGTCTTTGAACTATAGAAAATGTTCTGTCCCCAAAAGGAAGAGACTTAAAGTCAAAATGGGAGATTTTGTCAAATATGAGATTTGTTCTTTGGGAAAAGAGAAGAGTGTCTTTTGTCTGCAATGCCTCAGGGCAGAAGTAGATACTGTATACGAGGCCACGGGAGTGAATGATAGGCTGTCTCAACACATGAAAGAGCTAAGATGTCTAAAAAGACAGGGAGGCTGTTTCCAGAGATAGTGCATTGAAGGGATTTAAATACCAGACTGGGAATTGGATTAGCTTTTCTCTAGTGTTTCTCCACACAGAGAATCTGTGTGACTGTGATGTTTCAGACTTCTAGATTATCCAGTATACAAGCAAGCAATGAAAGGGAATATTGAGGCCAACGGAAAACATAATTCTCTTAATCCACATCCACATTATTAAGTTAAAAAGGTTATTAAAATGTAGTCATCCCGCCATAACTTACTATGACCCTCTAAAATTGACAGTTCAGTAAAACAGTCAATGTCAATGCCTAAGTCACAGATGTAGAGGAGGAGTGAAGGCATGCACATTCTTATACTTCTTACAAGTGTGACCCTGTCACACAAGGCAGTTGTAATTAGGTCATTTTACAAAGCATCCGAATAATTTTTATTTCAGCATCTCCTGTCTTTTCCTTATTATAACCTACGCACAGCTCTGTTCTTATTTAAATCCACTTATTTTATATTTTCCTTTCACTCTTAATTCACTATTACTTGCTTTCTTTCTCATTTGTTCTCCCTCCCTTTTGTCTCTCCTGTTCTTACCTTTAGTGTTGTGATCTTTCCATGATGATATATGTATATATATGCATTTTCAGAGCATCTACCATGGCCCCAGAATGTAACAAAGAGTGCAAATGATAAATATTTTGTGCTTATTTATTTAAGTTGACAGGGAAGACAGGCATGGAATAAATAGATAAAAATCAATGCTAATAGAAGATGATCATAGGGGCATAAGAAAACTAAACAGGACAATAAAGGTCAGCATTCTAGCTGAGGTTTATTTGTTGTTAGAAAGGCAGGTGGTTCTCAGGAGTAAGACCATAGAAAGTCTTATTGAGGTGAAGATATTTAAGCCAAGTCTTGATGAAACAAAAGGCATATAACCAAGCATTTATCAAAAGGAAGACTATACCATGAGGAAGAAATTGCAGGTTTAAAGCTCTGAGCTAGAGTATTCTAGATTTGATCCAACAGAGAAGCCAGAGGCATTAGAGCTAAAGCAGTCTTGTCAGGGGCCTGGGATGAAGAAAGGACGCTGAGGAAAGTGGGTCCATGTGAAGGCTTCAATAGTTTCGGGATTTGACCTCAGTTATTTTTCAGGAAGAATCTTTCCATCTGCACAGGGAGAAGAATCTGAGGGTTTATGCAGTGAAATGAAGAGAATAGGAAAACACGAAACAGCACAAAAGAGCAGAGAAAAAGCAACTGACACATTTCAAACTTAGATGTTTCACATCTTCTCTATTTCTGTGAGCACATTGAGATTGTTATTTAAATCCACTTGTAATGACACATGCCTATCATCTTAATATGCTAGACACAGAGGCAGGAGAATTCTGAGTTTAAAACCATCCTCATTAGAGTGACATTGTCTAAAAGAAATGGATAACTTTTTGAAAATTATTTTTGATTTTTAAATTATCATATAATTACATTTCACCTTTCTCTTTCCATCCTTCATACCCTTCTATATCCACTACCCATGCTGCCATTCAAATTCATGGCTTTCTTTTTTATGTTTCATATGCTCTGTCTCTGTCTCTCTCACAGGCGTGCGCAAGTGCGCATGTGCACACACACACACACACACACACACACACACACACACACACACACACATTCCTAAATGCATAAATACAACGCGATTCACTGGTGTAATGTTACTTGAATGTATGTTTTCAGTGCTGATGACTTGGTATTAGGTAACCAATTTCTGCGTTATTCCCTGGGGAAGACAATTTCTCCTCTTGTCCTTATTTCCCAGTGGCTTGTAGGTTTTTGTGTAGGGCTGAGGCCTCTTGGACGTTCCCCTGTCAGCTTCAGCATGCTTGTTGTTCCCCTTGTTCAGCTCGTGTTTGAGTAGTCACGTAGCTGAGACTTTATGGGTGTAGCTTCTGATAACTGTAGGAGACACATCTCATAGCACGCTCCGTTCCTCCAGCTCTTCCGATCTTTCCGCTCCTTCTTCTGTAATGATCCCTTAGGTTTAGGTGTGGGAGTTGTATTATAGATATATCCACTGGGACTGGGCTCTACAAATCTGCATTTTTAGCTGATTGTGGTGCTATGTAGCCATAGTTTGTCTGTTGCAAAAAGAGATTTTCTTGCCTAGGGGTGCATATCTGTCTGTGTGTATAAAGGGCAATATTTAGAATGTGGTTTGGGATTACAGTTAGTTTAGTAAAGTAGTGGTTGTACATTCTCCTTCAGGATACATTACTTCACTAGCGTAGACTGGTTAGCTAGGTTTCCAGTAATAGCCATGTTTCCCCTCTTGATGAGTGGGTTGTAAAGCCAATCAAAGAGCTGTTGGTTACCATCAAAGTATGTGTGCCACTACTGCACTCTTAAGCTACCTTGCCATTCTGGCTGTTTTTGAAGTTCCTAGGCATCTTAACTAGGTAGAACTGTTGGTTGTTTCTCCCCTTTGGATGATTGCACGGCATCTTCTTGTGTTCCCAGGGAGGATGTTTTCTGGTTAATTCTGATTCAGGGGCCTCTGGGACTGGTGTCTGAAGTACATGGTGTCTTCAGCAATAGTAATTTACCTTTTGCCCCTGGTGCAACTGAGGGCATTGGCAATAGCTGTAATCTTCCGGGAGTCTCATAGACAATCATGACAAAAAATTCAACAGAGGGGCTTTCAAGCCTTGTGTTGGGGTTTTTGTTAGGTGGTCTTTTTGGCTCTTTGAGGGAACACTGTCAGTGTTGATGGGAAAAGTTCATTCAAATCATATATGTATATTCATACACAAATGTACGTGTATTATCATTGTTTTTAGGTATCCTTACTGATGTTTTACTCCCCTCTATTCTTTCTTTATCTTGATCTTCCCTTTCCTCCCTAATTAGAGCCTTTGCCCATATTTCTGTTTTCCCCATTAGATCACTTGAACTCTGCTACTTCCCAACATGGTGATGGTCCCTTTAAAGAAAGAGTACAATTAATCCTCAACATTATGAAGGTATATGAGACTGGCTTCTTCAATAAGGTTTTCTCCTTAACAATAAAATAATTAGTTATGTATTACATGGCTTTACCACTAGTTAATCCAGTTTCGTAGTTCCTCATTACAATGTACTGTATTTTTGTTTGTCCTAAAATACTCATTGACTTTCTAAGAAATTTAGCTTTTATATATGAATTCATATATATTCATATATATAACACATAATTTATTTTCACATGTAATTTGGCATTTTAATATCTCTTGTGAAGGTGAACTATTATATCTGAAATATATAGTCAAGTATCCTTAATAAAGAATTGTTGCTCTGGACAAAATACATTTTATATCACTTTTAATGTGTCAATTCAATACCTTTTTTTTTCTATGACTCCAGATAAGACATCTCTTTTTTGTGCTTGTGGGTGGATATATGCATTCACTTGCACAGAAGCAGGTTTACATGCTAATAGAGTGCCTCACTCTATCTTCATGATGCTGGATCTCGAGCCCCTTGTGAGCAGAAGGTAAAATTTTGTTTCAGAATGTTGCACACAGCTGGTAAGTGGAAGTGGGCTAGTTACATACATGATTGGTAGCTTTGTTGCTCATAAAAGCAGCACAATTATTGATGAACTCCTTGATTATCAGCCAACGGTAGGTGTGTTTCATCTTCATCATTGGTGTAAGGGATTTGTTCAAGTCAGTATTTCCATTTTGCATAGCTGCTCAGAAATGAGAAAAAATTTACAGGTAGTACAGGAGAATGAAGGTTTCATCCTCGAAAATTAGAGGTTTAATATTCTTCTCAATTTAAAATAAAAATCTGTATTGCTAGTCTTCAAAAGGATAGAAGCAAGAGATCCTAGATTTGGGAGCTTGTTGACACTGAGCCCCAACATTGCCAGCTCCTGCTATGATTTGCTGTTTTTCCTACTGTTAATCATCCTGGGAGATGGGGACATTGTTTAGTCCTCTTAGACTACAGTAACAATATAGTTTAGGCATTTTTTGAGCAAAATAGTGATTTGGCAGTGACTAGACTATGAAGAGTTTACATATGGACAGAATAAGTCCACCCAAACACAGAGACCCAATCATACTTAACTAATCACGAGTAACATGGTAAATGCTCAAGAGGAAATTGCAGTATAGAAGTGTGCTGCTTAGTTGGAGACATCATTAAACGAGAAAACACAATCTAATCATACCTAACAGTGTATGATTGTATAGTATGACAAGTTAGAGGTCATAAAACAAGGACCCAAATCTACAGTGACCGAACTACACTTAAGAAACTACCATAAGGACTGGAGAGATAGCTCAGTGGTTAAGAGAATTTACTGCTCTTGTAGAGAATCCAAGTTCAGATTTTTCAGGTTAGCTGTCTGTTGATGTTTCCTTATCTTCTTTCCTCCATCCCTCTCTCATTTTCTCTTTTTCTTCCTTTCTTTTTCCATTCTTTCTTTCTCTTTTTTCTTCCTTCCTTCCACCTTCCCCTCTTTCTTTCAGTATACCAACATTTACTACAGATCACAGACACTTTATTGATGGTGTTAGAATTCACCAGAACTATATTTTTGAGGGGAAAAAAAGTTGTGTTTGGGAGGAGCCATCTCTAAAGAACATTAAACTATTGTAATTCATGTACAACTCTTTTGTAACTGGGTTTTATTCAATTCTTAAAACAGGCAGAGGCTACAAAAAAGTGATTTTTGTATAATTAACCAATATATACAATTAAAATACAATACAGTACAATATAGTACATTTTATTTGAGGAATATTCCATAGGCAACCAGCCATTGGATAGCCCATTCCGTGTAACAGAGTTCTCTGCTAATGCAATGGTGAGCACAGGCCATTGAACAGTTAGCAGCAAGGAAGTTAGTATCCATCCATAAGATCAGAAATTCCAAGAGTCTCCAAATTTTTACTGAATTTAGCTAGAATTTATTGTACAGTAGATTATTTTTTCTAGAAATGAAAGAATTGGTGAAGATTATAACTGTGTTCCGGGAGGAGAAGAATCATGTGCTCAGGTTCCAGTTTCAGAGACTGCTTTGGTCCGGGATTTAACTGGGATTGATTGGTATGGGCTTGTTAAAAGTCCAGGGAGCAGGAGATGGCAGTAGTCATTGTGTTTCTCCCATTATTTGAAATGGCATTAGCAAATATTCATTAGAGTTTTATACTGTACTTGTGCAAGCCTTTCCTTTTAAGCCACTGGATCTGAAAGTATAGTCCCCTAATTACATACAATGTATCTATCTGATAGATTACCTGGAGGTTGGTGACAGTTTAAAGTAGGAAAATAGCTATGATCCATGATCCAGGTTTTTCCTTCTTATTTTCTCCCATGTATTATATAATTTGCTTCCCCATCATAGGTTGTGCTCCTAATTAATTATCTAGTGCATGGGGTGAAACACAGACGAAAATTACAGCTATTTCTTCCTTTGAAAAGAAGACACAGAAACTGTGAGCATCGTTTTCACCCATCTTCTGTGGACCTAACATCTAGGTTGTTTCCAGTTTTGGTTATTACAAATAAATCTGCAGTGAATGTAGTTCAGCAAATGTCCTTGTGGTATGATGGAACATCTTTTGGGTATATGCCCAGGAATGGTATAGCTGAGGTCTGACCCAGTTATCAATTTGTATGAAATATCTTTCTAGAAGGCAAACTCCTTCTGGGCTGGTACTAGAATTTAGTTTTTTCTTTCTTCCACTATGACATTCTTGGAGAAATTCCACTTTAGTAGAAGACGTTATCTCAGTAGTCTGATACCCGGACGACATAAAGTGTTTCTTTAGAACACTTTAATTCTTCCAAATGTCTACAACAGCCGTGGTTACTTATCATGTGTTCAGACCTCACATCACTGACATGCAATGGGTAGTTGTGCTTTGATTTGCTTAGCAATGATTTCTTGCATTTTGCCATCAAAGTTTATGGTAATAATGTCAGCATATCTTAGTATTAAAGGGTTAAACAATTGCAGAAATTATATTCTGTGACAAATGTCCTTCTTTGGGAAAGGAAAAGCATTATTTCTACTGTGTCCTTGTAAAATAACATTTAGGAAAGATCAGAAACTCTGTATAAATCTTCTTTATATATCAAATGTGCTCCTTTGAGGAATTTCTCTTACATCCTTAGATTGGGAGGGGGGTCTGAAACATGGTTGGACCAGATTATCCAAATTACTCAACACGCTTCCATTTTGTGAAAATTACTCCATTTCCAAATAAATTTCCTCTTATTTTCTAACACTTTTTGTTGTCTATAGCCATCACCCTGAGTGCACATGATCTCATCTTAGATTTGAAACTTAAAATAATCCCTATCATCATTTAAACAGAACTCTTCTGGGCTCTTGGGTCTTTTTCCAGGTGTTTTTCAGTCTGGTTTTGTCTTGTATCATAAGGGCTTCCTTGAACGTTTCTTACCACCGCCTCTGTCTGCAGGTGATGAAACCTTTCAGCTTTTGTATGTCTGAAAATATCTTTCTTGCAACTTTATTTTAGGACTGTATTTTCACTGGGCAAAGGACTCTGGGTTACCATTATATTTTTACTTTCTCTCAGTACTTTCAAGATGTTGTACTCTTACTTTTTTTGGCATTGTTACCAAATAAGAATCTGTGTTCAATTAGTGCTGTGCTTTTATAACCCTTCTCTCTTTTTTTGAGATTTATGACATTTAAGCAATTCAATTATAATGTATGGTTGTGGGATATTCTTTTCCAGTTCCCTTTGCCAGGGGTTTGGTGAGATCCTCAGATCTGATGGTGTAGGTTAATTTTTATTTTGGGGTCAGCAAGGTATAACATTTCCTACTTGATATGTGAGTTTTTTTTGTGTGTGTGAAAGAAAATGTTGCTCATCATCTGTGAACAAAAGCATGGGTGTTATATCAAGTATTTGAAGGAGCCAAATATGTTTACCTTGAAAAATGTAAGCGGCTAGTTGATATTAATGACTACTAATAATTTCACAGTTTTGTTATATTATCACAAAGTTCTTATGGCAATTAGTTGGAGAAAACAAAAGTATGCGAGTTGAGTGCTAGGTTACTTCATCTGTTCCTTTAGGGCAAGATGTGGGAAGAGAATTGTATGAAGAGAGAATTGAGGGCTTCAAAACGTGAAAGTATAGAGTAAGCTAAGAATATGCATAGATTTATGTTTTAGAGATAAGACTTAGGGCTTTGTGGGTGCACATGTCAGATTGAAGTTTGAAACAGTTGTATGAAAACCAGCATTTGTCTTTCATGGTGATACTGGGGAACATGAAAGGGCCTTTTGCAAGAACTCAGGACTGTACCTTCGAAGAAACAGAATATGTATTTTGGTTATAGTTAGTGATGTCTGAGGCCCTGTGGGAAATAAGGAATATTCTGACAAAGCCTTGTACTCTCAGGATATATGGTGACCTGTGCCAAATGTCTGTGTGTTTCTGTCTTTTGTTTTGGTATATATTTTACCTAAAAGGAATAATTCTTTGGCAGCTTTGTGGCTTAAGTAAATATGTGGATATAACCAAGGCATCCAGTACTAAGGCAACTGCTTAAAATGTGGGAAAATCTGTTGTTTCTTGGATCTCATCCTGTATTGGAGTCACATTTTTGGCTTAAGAATAGAAACATTTCATAGGGTTCTTTCGTACAAACAATAGTTCTCTCCCTGCACTCTATGAGCTTCCATTGCTCTTTACTCAACAGGTGCTTTCTTGGTTGTCAAAGCCTCTGAGGGAAGAAGGTGAGTAGTTTTAGCATCTTGGACTTTTACCAACTACTGAGGACAGGGAAAGCCAGCAGTTCTTGCAGTTAGAATATATCAGATGACTCAGGCGTGACTCCTCCCTTTTTAGAGAACCTTTGCACTTTGCTCCATTCACATTTCTTTAATTACATTAGGTGGGAATATCTATAAATAGTAGAAATTTACTTCTCACAGGTCTAGAGGCCAAGAAGTCCAAGATCAAGTACTGGAAACCTTGGTGGCTCATAGTACCTGGCTCTTCTTGTAACATGGTATCCTGTGGTTTTATCTTCCAAAGGAAATGCACACAATGTCATTACATGGTGGAAGGGAGAAAAAAAACCATATAGCTCTTCAAGGGCTGCTTTTTAAAAGGATAAAACCTTATTCATGAAGGAAGATCTGTCTTTATTCAGTCACTCCCCAAAAGTTCCCCACCTCTTAATAGTAGGATCTAAGCTTCTGTTTGGATGTTGGTGGACATAGGGACTGGAGTCATTGCAACTCCAGAGCTATGCTGAAGTTATAGGGCTGTGCGTTCATAACCCTAGAACATAACTGGCAGTTTATTATAGAGTTTTGCAGGTTCAAGGTTTGTGAAAAATCTTTATTTCCAGAAAATTCAAGAGTGTAACCAGAGGGGAACATCTTGCCTTAGAAACTCTGGAACCAACAATTGCTATCCTAAGTGGTCCAGAGACTCCAGGAAGTACAAGAATTGAATCCCTTTACCATGAGATTGTTCATTTGTGAGAAGTAATAGAAAGAGGTATTGCCACATTTGTTGCTAGAACTCAAGGATGGACTAAAACCTATAGATGTGATATGAGTGTCATTAGCAAATGTGTCAAATGGGTCATCTCAAGAGAGCATTATTATCTATATACTGTCCCATGGATGATCCTAGAGTAAGGAAGATGGTACGATCTTTTCTTAGAAATTGCCTTAGAAATTTGCCTGGAGAAGACATATTATGTACTTCTTGATGGAACAAACTTTATCTGTGGGGCAGTTTGTAATAGACACTGGGTACGTTTTAGACAAACTCTGAAAGCAAAAGCATTGACTTCTTGTAGAGTAGAATCAGTCATTATAATACTATTGAGTATAGAGACCTTGGCTGATTAAATGATGGTATTAAAGTTGTAGTAATCTACAAGGAAGCGCCATTTATTGATTGAATTATTTAACATTTCATTTTACATTTAAGAACAGGCAAATTTTGCATATCAGACAGAGTAGCAATGAGGATAATTTTGCTTTTCTTGCTAAGTTTCAGGTATGATTTAATCTTTGAACTGGGATGCATGGAGTACCACTTATCAAGGTCTTGTTCAGCACCATCCTTAGAGCCAAACACCTTCCATCTATTTTTGAGATCAGCAGTATCTACATTGAAGGTCATGATCAATTGATCCATCAATCAGCCTGTAGATGGACAGCACTCCCATCTAGAAGGAGAAGGCTAGAAAGGTAATTCTACCATCACTTGTGTGTCTGACCTCTTCTTCAAACCATTTGTATGCCAATTTTACCTATTTATACATAGTCTTAGGACAAGGCTAGAATGTATATAAGCTGGGAGAGACTAGGAGAGCTATCTCTGTGGCTGTGGTGAAGCCTTCATTGATGCTGGGTAGAGACTTTCCAGCGCAGGTGTCTTAGGGTCACACACATTTTGGTCAGTAACCATTTACACAAATTCTGAAAGTAAACCCAATCAAGTAATTGCTTCCTGGGTGTAAAGTGTGGTGCAGCTGTGCTTTAGTTGTTGTTGGGACCGTAGGTGGGGGAGTAGACATTGTCTCCTCTAGGAAAGATATATTAGCAGAGAAGCATATTTTAAAGACTAATTATAAATTTGTGGACTTCCTATTAAAGCAACTATACCTAGTATAAAGGATACTAGAAAAAACATTTAGAAAATATTAGATACCTCTGTCTAATAGAGAATATTTAAGAAAATGCATTCTAGGGTTATAGGAGATTTAGACAAGATAAATTAAATGAAAGCATACTTATTTTCCTCAATTTTATACTTTAGTTACTTTCTGAAGGGTGTAGGCCTACAGAGTTGACATTTAGAAAGGGTTTCCTATCCTTGCTTTGTTTTCTAAGTTTAAGGTAAACTTTAAATTTTAAAACCCTAATTTAATTCACTTGACTCATATTAACTATCAGAACTGGGATGCATAGAGTACCATTTATCAAGGTGTTGTACAGCTGTATCCTCAGAACCAAACCACTTCCATTTTCATGAGATCATCAGTGCCTACTTTCAAGGTCATGATCAACTGATCCATCATCCATCAGCCTGTGGAGTGATGCCACACACACATAAGGACAAGACTACAGTGATAATTTGAGGCCCAGTATATAGAGCAAGACTCTCTGTGAACGAACACAGTTTAGCCAATGCTGAAGTCAAATGAAAACATTTTATATAGTCACAAAAGACAATCATAACAATTTAGTCTTCTATGATATAAATACTTTACTATAACATATTAACATAAAATTCAGATTTCCAATTAGGCTAACTTATGCAACTATATCTTAATTTAGTTACACACTGCTTATATAGATGTATATATTTATATTAAATATAGTGAGTGCTGGAGATATGGCTCAGGAAATAAAGGCAGTTTCCTTGCACTCCTGAAGACTTGTGCCTAATCCTTGGAACTTCAAAGAAGACAACGGAGTCTACAAGGCTGCTTTCTGAGCTCCACATGCACCCAGCTTCACACATGGACAAATTTACAGCATGCACACATGATGATAAACTAAAAATATAAATCAAATGAATGTGTTTATATATACAATTTATTTATCCTCATGTTCACGTGTGTGTGTGTGTGTGTGTGTGTGTGGTGTGTGTGTGTGTGTGTGTGTTTCAAAAAGATAGTAGTAGCATTGCATTTGCTAGGCCTTGTGTTTTCTTGGCACATCAAGCTTAAAGCCTGTTTCCTGTCTTTCCTACCTATTTGTGTTTGTATGTACCTACATGGTGGCTAGTCTTCTCTCAGACACATACCTCCTTCCCTCCCACTCATTTTACGTTACAACTGCTTAAAATTTTGTCTTTTGTTTATTTATGGCTGATATGAATAAAGAGAGTAAGGCACATGCGCCTCTTTGCAACTCTCCCTGCATGATCTCTGTCCCGACCAGAGGGTAACCAGTTCTCCTCCGTTTTTCCAGAATGATTTTTTTTTTGAGAAAGTCATATCTCTAAGTAACTCACATTTGTTCCTTTTTCTTTGGATGTTTAACCTGACAAACTCCTAGTTGTCTCCTGGTGGCCCTTGCTAGAGGCTTCTTCTCTGGGAACTCCATCTCAACATGATAGAAGATGGAGTTTGTATCCTACAGAGTAGTAGTGTTTTTTATTTGTCCCTTTTCTCATTTGACAATTTAGTTTGAAGAGAAGCCATTCATATATTTGTAGGTAATATAAAAGGCAACTTATAGAGAATATATTGTGGCTTACAACATCAAAGGATGAGTCCGAGACCATCACTCTGGAGAGTTCAGCAGCAGGCAGGCATAAATCTGGAGCAGGAGGTGAGAGCTTGCATCCTGAGACAACCACCAGTATGCAGAGAGAGAGGAAGAGAGAGAGAGAGAGAGAGAGAGAGAGAGAGAGAGAGAGAGAGAGAGAGAGAGAGACAGAAAGACAGAGAGAGACAGAGAAAGACAGAGAGACAGACAGAGACAGAGACAGAGAGAGACAGACAGACACACAGAGAGAGACAGAGACAGAGAGAGACAGAGATACAGAGACTGAGACAGAGAGAAGCAGAAAGAGACAAAGAGAGAGACAGAGACAGAGAAAGACAGAGAGAACTGGAGTAGTTTGATCTTATGGAACTTCAAAACCAGTGATACACCCAGTTATATACCTCCTCAAAGAAGACCACATCTCTTAATGCTTTCCAAATAGTTCCACCAGCTGGAGACCAACTATTCCAACATATAAGCTAATGAGTCCCTTTTCATACATACCACCACAAGTGTTTGTAAGGATGAGAATAAGGTTATTTTTTCTTTTATTTTAAGGATTCAAGATTTGTATTGGGTCACCAAACTACATACAAAGGATCCATGGTGTCTTATATGGTCCCAAATGATCAGTAACAGTAACATAAATGTACACATTCAGAAATGACCACCAGTTAGGTGGCATAAGACCTTATCCGGAGCCATTGGAGCTTTTTTTGGTCTGTTAGACAACTCAGGGTATTTGAGAAGGGAGCACTTCTCAGTTAGCCAAAGGATACTCAAGCATATAGTGAGTGGTAGAAGAGTTCAACTGCCCAAGCTGCACCCTTTGATGATCAGCTTTACAGGACGACACATAGGTGTTGCCTCTGTAGGAGCCCATTACAGGAACACTCCAGTGCTTTTGACAGGAGTTCTTCTTCAAGCTACGACTACTCAGACCTTCAGGAAGAAACAGGGGATTCCTATGCTCCATTGACTCTGGGTCTCAGGAATCAGAAGATAATTACTTACCGCTTTCTGGCATCCTATCTAGGAAGTTTTATTTTATGGTGTGCTAATAGACTTGGGATAGGGCATAACTTGCTCTTTCAGATGGAGAGTTTGGGCAGCATCCCATGGAAGCAACACATAATAATTCCTAGCAGGACAGAGCCCTAAAAATTGTTAAAATGCAATTAGAGCAGTAAATGAATAAACCATCAGTAATAAAAAAATATTGTTGAAAGAATCTCTGCAAAAGTATAGAATGAGCCTGACCCATTGCCAATTGTGTTATGAGCAATAATTACGTGGTGACTTGTTTTAATTATTGATGATGAGTCTAGATATTATCCAAGAATCAAAAGATAATCAGTGGAATAAAAGATATTATTTTATTTTTTAAATATATTTTATTAATTTATTCATACTACATCTCAATTGTTATCTCATCCCTTGTATCCTCCCATTTCTCCTTCCCTCCCATTTTCCCCTTACTCCCCTCCCCTATGACTGTGACTGAGGAGGACCTCCTCCCCCTATATACTATTTTAACATTGTATATCTTGAAACACAAAAACTAGACACTTCTTCAAAGTACAGAGATAAGTGGTGAAAAGGTGAAGAAAAAAAAGATGCTCAATAACACCAATCATTATGACAATAAAAATCCATAGAACAGTAAGATGAAACCTCTACCTGTTAGGATGTCTACTACCAACACACACACACACACACACACACACACACACACACACACACACACAAAGTAACAAGTAGTATTGAGGAGCTAGATAGATGGAAACAGTGTCAATGAGAAAGTAATTAACAAAAATATAATAATCTAGTGACCCTAGTGCAGGCTATTTAGGATAAATACATTATACAAGTTAACTGTTAGTTGACCAAATTATGGTCATATCAATTACTAGTCTATATTTATCACAAGAATATACATCTTAGTTGCAATAGATTCTATAGAAAGATAAGGTAAAATAGGCAAGGTCTTCAAAAACCTCACAGACATACAGAATAAGGGATTTAATAATATTTTTATTGTTTTAAAGATTCATGGACAATGAGGCAAGTTATGTCTGGGCAACAATCAGCCTACCTCAAAGAGGATGATGAGCATCAAAGAACCTCCTTATAGAGATGGCCTGAAATGTGGTTCAAGCCATTAGGCAAAATGTTCTCGTTTCTACCACAGACAGAATTCTGCCTTTAAAAATGGCAAGTTTGAATGCAAGCAGAGTCAATGGCCAAACTCTGTCAAGACAGGGTAAACAAGTTCTCAATAGTTCCTGCTTCACTAATACGTCTGTCAGAGATATTGGGCCAGAAGGCTGAAGATGATGCTCCAACATTATAACAAGTTTTGGGTTACAGTTGAGGTAGCAAACTATCTCTGTCATCTTCTCATTTCGGAAGCTGCTAAGTTGCACTCCCGGTATACTCAGGTAATCAACTTTATTTCCTCTCAAGTCTCTGATGGGGCTTAAGACCAGATAGTTTAGTTTTACAATTAAACCTAGTTGTTTAGGGTTAAAATGTTTTTAAGTCTAGATAGATAGATGATTTAAGTTGATAATGGTGAGTTATGATAGATATTGATTTACATTCAGAATTTAGATGCACCAAGATAGGAATGATGTTTTCTTCAAAGCTGTCAAATACAAATAGCCAAAACACTAAGAATGTAACATTTATATAATTCCTGATTGTGTCATGGTTCTTCTTGCTGTAGGTAGTTTATTTTATATATATATATATATATATATATATATATATATATATATATATATATATATATATGTGTGTGTGTGTGTGTGTGTGTGTGTGTGTGTGTTATAATATAAATGTATATGTAAAAAACTAATAATGAAAATATAACAATCTTTCCTCAAAAATATTAAAACAATTACCATATAATACAGAAACTTCTCTTCTTGGTGTATATTCATAAGAACTGAGAGAAGCGTCCAGAAGAGAAATTTGTACATAGGTGTTATATTACACTGTAGTGATAGCAATACACGTGCCTACCAACGAATGGACATGTAAAGTGTGGAATGACACATTACTTTTGACACATCTCCAATAATTTGCCTTCAAATGAGAAGGAGTTATGACATGCATTTCCACATGGGTGACACATGAGGACATTGTACTAAATTAAAGAAGTTAGTCACAGAGGCCACACAACAGTAATGCCATAAGAGAAGCACATATTGTATGATTTTTTACTTAGGCATTCAGAACCATGGAGACAGAGAGAGTTGTCTGGAATAAGGAGTGAGTGGTTATTGGGGGTGAGGAGCACAGAACACAGAGCATTGTTGCATGGTTGTAGAGCATCAACTTTACAAGATGGAAAGTGCTCTGACACCACCTGTGCAGTTGGTTGCATCATAGAAGTGTGCTTCATATCCCTGAATTGTTACTCTGGAAGTGGTCATGGTGCTAAGTTTATATCCCTGATTTATGACTCTGGAAGTGGTTATGGTGCTAATTGTTTTGCATATTTTATCAGAACCCAGATTATATGGCAATGATAACTAAACTTCTACATAAAAACTGAGTACATTTTTAGAAAACAAGAACTGTACTTTGGGTTTCATTCAATGAAGACTGTGTTTGCTTCTGCTTGCTGGGTGTGGGACTCTCTTTCCTGGGGTACAACCTCCACCATACATGCTATTAAGAGGCGTTATCAAACAGTCTTTGACAAGATCGCTTGGAGGCATGGGGAAGTGGCTTTACTTAATAGAAGTGTGAGCACTTTCTGGGGTCATTTGTTGTTTGGGATTATATGCAGTGTTGCCTCGTTCCAAACAAATGGAAAGGTCGCGGCGATTGTTTTCTGTTCAATCTTAGTGTTTTCACTGAAGTTTACATAAAAGTCATGCTTTTTCAGAGTAGTTTGTCTGGGGCATGGAGTGGATGGGAAGCACTCAATCTGAGATCTTTGAGAAGAGGCTCACCCCACTTCACCCCACCAGATACAGAATGGCATTGATTTTTCAGTTAAGACTAGAGTCGATACAGGAAAACCAACTCAGAGAGCACAGGCATTGTGCAGTGTACATGGGAATAACTTTGGAAGGAGAATAGGATTGCCTTTGGAATACAGGCAGGAAGTATTCATGGAATGCTAAATGTATGTCAGGATGACTTGGAAAATATTCATCCTTGAAAAAGTTCCGGTGTTGAGTGAAACCCAGAGAGCCGACTGCAGCATTAGATCCAATATGCTATTAGTCTAAGAGCAGAATGAACCAAAATGTCTTTGCACATTTTTGTTGTCGTTTCTTTTAGGACGCTTGTATTTACAAAAGCGACAATAGTTTTTTTTTTTCCAACTGTATTTTATTCAACAATGGCAAAGCAAATCTAAAACAATTTTGTAGGTGGAATTTAGAAAGGTTTCGAAATTGTCTTAAAGGCCCCAAATATACTTACTTCTTTGTTTTGAAAAGAATGTGTCTACCGTGTATGGTTATTTACTGGGAGATGAGATTTCATGCTTGTTGGCCAAGCAGTCCTATTGAGGTCCTTGGCTTTTCATAAAATTAGTTATGTAACCTCCTTAACTTTTGCCCCCCCCCAAAAAAAAAGCCCTATAAGCTGAAAAAGTTATATCCATTTAAAAATGAAGGCATCCAGAGAGAGCTACACAATGATGGGTGGTGACGCAACAAAGGAGGACTTCCTATGCAGCCTCAGACAACAGGGGAAGGCTCTCTCAGTGAACATAACTCACCTTGCCCTTTGTGTTTCCAAAACCCATGATGCTGTTACTCAGTCTGCTTAGAATGACTCTGGGAATTGCGAAGAACAAGCAATAGCAGGAGATGTAGGTCAGCCCAGCAAAGAAAATGTTACTCACGCCATTTTTGCCCTTAGACCTTCTCCCTTTGCCGGTTTTGTTTTGTTTTGTTTTGTTTTGTTTTGTTTTGAATATCAGAATTTACAGATGAGAATCTTAGCTAAACTTGTACTTAGTGATCAGAGTGTTGCCTACTTTCATGAAAAACCTCTTTTTCTTCTACTTTAGAGACTAGCCATGGAAGCACGGAAGTCAAATGCTTTCCCACTGTATCTGTAATCCAACTGGATGGTGTGACATGCAGGTTAGGTGATGAACTGAAGCATTCTGGGAGTTTCCTTTCATTAGTGAAAACAGGAAAAACTGCAAGGGGGAGGCACTTGATGTAACAGAATAGACTGAGTAAAACCTTGCCTGAAAAGCTCCTGCTATTTTTTTTTTATTGGAATTCATTTTAGCTAATAATAGCTGTCATTCATTAAACATTGTCAGGAGTTATTTTAGGAGATTTACACATATTAACCGGAGCATCCTCACAAACCCCAAGAGACGGGAGTTATTATTTGCCCCCATTTTATAGTCAGAAATGAGTTGAAGGACAGTGTGTGTCTTGCCTAGGGCTTCCTGATGAGATACTCAGAGAGTTTTGCCCCTGGGCTCCTGCACGTAACATTTGTGACAGATTTCTCTCTTGCTCTAAGATGGTTTCCTTATATTGCTTTTAATGCTGAATCCCAGCACCGTGATGGGTGTTTCTGCTGAACGTTCACAGGGTTTAAGCATAGTTTGAAAACACTCAGAGGCCATCTTCAGATTTGATTCACGACATGGCCACATGTGACTTAGGGCAGATGGTAGGGAAGGAAATGAAGGGGCGTCTTTTCAAAGGCAAATCAGGAACTACACTGAGAATAGCATCATGTCTGTGATGGCTCTGTGCTGCAAGGTTTACTGCCTGTGAGAGCTTCCAAGATCTTAAGGCAGGAAGTCAATTGTACATACACACAGATATACATACATAGGTGGGTGGGTAGATTGATGGTAGACAAAACCAACAAGCCAAATCTGCAATTGACATGATTGGCCATGTCCAGACCCTTTTTTTTTTTTTTTTTCTGGTTTAAACATACATTATTTTATTCATTCAGTTTGTATACAGACTGAGAACCCTATCCTTAGATCTCAAGAAACAGCAGTTTTACAAGGCAATTAGGCACATTGAAAGCCAGACTGACAAGGCGAGGCAGTAGTGGTTGGATGTGCTCAGATTTACCCAGGCTTGCTGCTCCCTGCCGATGCCAGGCCTCTCTGGAATTGCTTCGACCTTTGTTGGACTCACTTTCCGACCTTTTCCTCATATACCAGGCTATTTCCCCCTGTGACTTCATTTCTCTTTGATTTTAATGTTTTAGCTATTCCTCATAATATCTGATCTTCAGCAATTTATCAATGTAGTCATCTTTAAAAAATATCTCTTATACTATATATAGGATTTATGCTGAGAAAGGAGACATCAGCGTCTCCTGACATCAGATTTGCCATCTCTGGTGTGAAAATTGATTTTGCCTGTGTTGAAAAATATTTTTTTAAAATCCTGCTTTGAAACTGTTCTTATCCCAAAAAACATACTTTGGAATTGATCAGTGTGTACATTTTCACCCCTTCAATTGGCCGCAAACCTTTTCGAAATTAAATCTAGATAAAAATTGGTGGTAAAATAGTGTAAAGAACACTTTTGGAAAAAGTAAAATTTGTCAGTTACATGGCCCCAAATTCTGGCAGTGACTGCCTCAGTGAAGACAGTATATCAGTCTCCCTCAGCACATGGAGTCTGCTTGCTTATTTGCTAACTCATTCTGTTTGCTCAATAAATATTTATCCTGTGCCAAATATTTGCTATGAATTCTTTAGGCACTCCCACCATATTTTCTGAATATTTTCAGAAAACATTCTAACTAAGCATATAATCCCACACAAGGGGACTTGATGTGTTTGAAGCATTTCTTTAGTGGCTCTGTCTCCTTGAATAAGCATGAAAAGATTGCTATTCGTTGCACCCTGCGCTTTAGAGAAAATATTGCAGTTTTACGTTAACGCGAAATTATTTTCAGAAAGGTAATAAAATAAAAAAATCTATATTTGTAGATAGATATGCGTGTCGGAAGCACTAGAGGCTTCAGCTGCATTTGGCACAGGACGCTTTAACGGCTCCTGTTTTTCGATGCCGGCAATTTAAGTTTCTTGCACTATCTTTCTATTTTTTTAAGATATAGTATGGTTACATCATCCCGCCCATGCCTGTTTCTCTTTATTGCCCCCTGCTTCACCCATGCTCTCCTTACTCTCTCAAATTCATCGTCTCTTTAAGGTGTCCCTAAGTTTACATTGATGACCATGGTTATATTAACTTCTGGATTAATAACTTCTGGTTTTTCCTCACAAATATTTACCAGTATGACTAAAAATTACAGAACTAAGACCTTATTTCCCACATGTGTCAAAACTGGATATGTGGCTTTGTCAGCTACAATATGATGGCATCGGAGTTTTTGCCCACCTCAAGGAAAGAACTTCATCGATTGAAATGTTTTCTTTTTTTAACTTTTATTTTAATTTTATTAATTTATTCAGATTACAACTCAATTGTTATCCCATCACTTGTATCCTCCCATTCTTCTCTCCCTCCCACTTTCACCCTATTCCCCTCCCCTAGGCCTGTGACCGAGGGGGACCTCCTCCCCCACTATATGGTCATAGGCTATAAAGTCTCATCTTGGTAGCCTGCTTATTCTTCCTTTGAGTGCCACCAGGCCTCCCCACCAAGGGAAGGTGGTCAAATATGGGGCACCAGAGTTTATGTCAGATTCAATCCACACTCTCCACATAAGTATGGAGAATGTCCTGTCCATTGGCTAGATCAGAGTAGGGGTTCGATGTTTACTATTGTATTGTCCTTGGTTAGTGCAATAATTTGAGCAGACCTCCCTGGACCCCAATCTATCCATCACAATGTTCTTGTAGGTTTCTTGGACCCTCTGGGTCCTTCTATTTCCCCATCTCCCATATTTCTCTGAACTCAATTGAGAAATCGGACTCAGAACTAAATAGAGAATTCTCAACAGAGGAATATCGAATGCTTGAAATGTTTTCTTTTCTTTTCTTTATTTACTACATTCTTTTTTTTTGAAAGATTTATTTATTATATATACAGTGTTCTGCATGCATGTGTGCTTGCAGGCCATAAGAGGGCATTAGATCACATTATAGATGGTTGTAAGCCACCACGTGGTTGCTGGGAATTGAATTAAGGATCTCTGTAAGAGCAGTGCTCTTAACCTCTGAGCCATCTCTCCAGGCCTGATTGAAATGTTTTCTATTCTACATTCCAGATATGGAGTATGTATATAGAAAGATACATAAAAGAAATACTCTCAGTGCTTTAGAAAGCATATGCTTATAAAAAGCCATTTATGAAAGACATTACAATTTAAAACTAACACATACCCACACTCATATTACCAGATACACAATCAGAGAACAATGTAGATATTTCTTTAGAAATTTATAAAATATATTTTATTAGTTAATTCTGTATTGGAATTCAGGATAATATTTTGGTTTTATTTAATAATACCTCTTTAAGGAAAGTTTTATGAAATCTTTCATAATTTAAAAAAATAATTTGGGATTAGCTTTGTATTGCTTTGTTAATAGAGTAGAAAAGCGAACTTTATATTTTTAATTTAATAAAAACTCATCTTAATAATAATATAAACTTCTAACATCCAATTATCTTCTCTGTAAAGTAGAGAGGAATAAGATCCAATATAAGTCACAAATATAGCAAGTACAGTAATGCACAAATGAAAAAATTAGGATGACAAGCCATGTCTTATGTGTGAATTTATAGTATAAAGAGGAAATTAGTAATTTATTGGGATATCTAGAAAATGAGATTAATTCTTTGCTTCGTCAGGACAGGTTGAAAATTTCAGAAACTCCAATTTCAGCTAATACTTAAGTAATGTTCATTGTGATTTTAAAAGGTAAATAAATGCATTATGTTTGTCCACTGTGACTCATGGTTTCAATCTAAATGTGATTTTAAATATATGTATTTTTGAATATTTATATTTGATTAAAGATTATTGTTATCTTGCTTCTTGGCTTGTATTTTTGATAATATTATTGTTAACAAAATGATTGGTTTTGAGAACAGAATTTCTAAGTTATCTTGTGCTGAAATGGAGCTCCTTTCTTGCTTGAGGTTTCTGTTATCCATCATAGGGATGAAAGGTAGGCTTCAGTGGGGTAGTAGAATAGTAGACCTTGTTTTTTGAGTAAAAGAGGACAGGGAATGAGATCTGAGTTCACAGTTTGTAAGAAAGGCCTGTGACATCATGGTCTTGGTGAGATCATGTGAAATGAGCTGACTGTGTTGTCTTTAATGCTAAGAAAGTAGAGCTTCAGATGGCACAACCTTCTTATTTGTGTATTGTCCGAGTTAGGGTTACTATTGTGGTGATGAAATACATGACCAAAGAAACTTGGGGAGGAAAGGGTTTATTTTGGCTTATACATCCATGTAGGAGTACATCACTGAATAAAGTCAAGACAGATATCAAAGAGGGCAAGAACCTGGAGGCAGAAACTAACACAGAGGCTATGGAGGGGTGCTATTTAGTGACATACTCCTCATGCTTTCTTATGGAACTCAGGGTTACGAGCCCAGAGATGGCTCCAGCACAGCAGGCTGGACCTTTTCCTACCAATCACTCATTAACAAAATGCCTTACAGCTGGATCTTATGGAGGCACCTCCTCAACTGAGGTTCCTATCTTTTAGATAACTCTACCTTGTGTCAAATGGACATAAAACTAGCCAGAGTCATGCATCCATTAGGTCAGGCTGCCAATTGTCAGTTTGCTTCCAGATAATGTAGAAACAATAAATGGGGAGAGATAGTAAGGAGTGGAGGAAACAGAAAGCTTTCTACAGTTTTCCTATTCTGAGGTAGGGGGAGGATGGATCCTGTATACCATTACAGGCCCCATGTGATGGACTGGAGCCTGACCTTGCAGAGGACCAATCAGATGATAGCAATATGAGCACCTTAGGAAAAAAAATGAAGTATGAAGCTACTCAGTGAGAGTTAGCAAGCAAGCATGCTTGAGTTTTTTAGGGGTCTAGTAGCATTTGGGAGGCTGATTAAAATTTGTTCCTGGATGAATAATAACTTTTGAAATCTCTGCTTCTCTTCAATAAGCCTATGAACCTCAATAAGCCTCAATGAAGTAAGTGAGGGCAATCAGTTTAACCATAGAAATCTTCTGAAGGAGAAAGATTGCTTCTGATCCAGATGAGTCTATGCAGAGAGGAACATGTAGAGGGAAAGTAGACAAGGGACAATACAAAAGAGAGTGATAAAGTTCCAGATATTTTAAATGAAAGAACTAATGTGTTTAAAACTACAGTCAATTAAAATCATTAAGAACCAAATTGTCTTGTTTTTAAGAAAATCTAGTACCCAGTAGAAAGGAAAAGAATCCCAAGGTCACAGTATACCTGGAAAAGCAAAGTTGCTTCATAGGTTTTATAGGTATGCAGAATTGTGAAATATGATAGAAGTCATTTTTAGAGAATTTTTTCTTTTCTTTTTTTGCACTATTAACCTATCATATATGCTCTCTTTAAGATATACATATATGTATGTATGTATATAATTTTCATATTTTTAATGCTCTCCTTTTATAACTATTATAGTTCAAGAATAGCCATGCAAACCACTCAGATTCCATTCTCAGTTAGCTATGGATGGTTTACTAAACTCACTCCCCAAGACTGACCAAGATTAGGGATACAGAATGAACTCAGGAGTCAAAATGTGACACTAGTCTGCTTCAAAGGCAGGCTTTTTATGAGAAAAACAGAAATCAGGTAACAACCATGAAACAAAACTGCAACCAGGTAACAACCAGGTAACTAGGTGTCGAAAGCAAGGGGAGGGCAGCATTATATCACCTTGACTAGCTAGAGAAAGTACTGGTAACTGACCTTTAATCTGACTGGTGCTGCAGTTGGAAACTTTACAGAATATCAAGGTAACAAAGTATACATAATAAGATAAGAGGTTATTCTGACCTTACAAAGTGTCAGCATATTAATCATTGGAAGGCAGAGCCTGAGAACTTAAGCTTAATTTCATCTTATTTTCAAGATGGAGACCAAAGACAAATGGCTACAGTTAAGCTAAAAGCTAAAACAGGCTTCAACAATAACAAAATCTACATTTTAATTATTTGGGAATTTCATATGATGTATTTTGATCATATTTATTCTTCATTACTGCCTACAACTACTCCAGGAATTACTAATTCTCTACCCCTTCTCAACCTCATATTCTTGTCCTAAAAAATAGTCTAAACATCTAATTTGTGCTTTGTATATACTCAGGGGTGTGTCATCATCAATAGGAGCTACCAAGAAAGATTCCATTTTTTCTTTTTTGTTTGATTTTATTTATTTTACATCTGGACCTCAATTGACCCTCTTCCTCACCTTCCAGTCCCTTCTCCTACCTCAATCCACCCCTCCTCCATTTTTCTTTAGAAAAGGGCGAGTGTGTCTGATGGATATCAACCCGTTATACCATATCAAGAGAAACCTCCTCCTCTATTAAGGCTAGACAAGGCAACCCAGTAGGGAGAAAGTGTCCCAAAGATAGGCAGCAGAGTTAAGTCAGCTCCTGCTCCCACTGTTAGGAGTTCCACAAGAGAACCAAGCTACACAACTGTAACATATATACTGAGGGCCTAGGTCAGTCCCATGTATGCTCCCTGATTGGTGGTTCAGTCTCTGTGACCCCCTTTGGGCTCATCTTTGTTGATTCTGTGGGTTTTCTGGTGGGAAGAAACTTGCTTTATGTTGAATTTAAGGCTCATTTTACAACAGGAAACTCATGGCTGGTACAGTCAACATGACAAAGAAACTACCTACTACTATTATTGTAGTATATGGGCATAATATCAAACTAGGTTTTTAATTTGTATCTCTATACCCATAGATTAATGTAGCTCTCAGATGTCATCAGAGTTTATTTGTGTAGTGGCCGTTGGTTACGCCAGAGACTCAAAACTGCAGACAGTAAGTGTTAGTGGAATGATACAACTTTACCACTCCTCTCCTCCTGCAAATGCTTAGGGATCATTGAAGAAAGATTATAAGAACCAGAGATTGGGAAGATGTGAGCAAAATAATATCTTGGAGATATGATGGGCCTGGCGTACTCATGAATACAGCAACTGTGGTTGTCTACACAACAACCAGGCAACATTCTAGCATGAAGAGGGAAGGGCTAGTGAGCTATCCTTAACTACTGAGAGTTAATTTCTGGGGATGAGAGTGCCAGTTAAAAAAAAAAAAAAACTTACCCTGCCTTGGCAGAGTTTGGCTGTATACTCTGCCTGCATCTAAATTTGCTCATTTTTAGGCAGAATTCTGTCTGTGGCAGAAATGAGGACATTTTGCCCAGTGGCTTGATTGTCACATTTGAAGCCAACTCCATAAGGAGGTTCTTTGATGCTCTTCTTCTTCTTTGAGGCAGGCTGGGTGTTGCCAGAGGTTAACTTGTCTTGTTATCAAAGAATGTTTAGAATAATAAAATCATCTTTAAGTACCATATTCTGTAGGTCTCTGAGATTTTTGAAGATCTTATTTAACTATTTTATCACATATCTATAGAATATATAGAACTGTGTCTATCTATTAGACCTAGAGTAAATATTCTTGCAATAAAATTAGACTGGTTTTTAACATGAGCATTACTTGCATCAATATCCAAAATTCAATACCATTGAATTAAAAAATAACCTTACTTGTGAGTAACAATTAGAGCCTTGAGATGAGGAGTAGATTCAATAATCAACCTTTTATTCTATCTTCCTTCTACATTTCTATATTTGCCTTTCCTTTTCAGCTCCTATCTCCTTACATATACTATGTCTGTCAGATATATTGGGACAGAAGGCTGAAGAGGCTGCTCCAACGTTATAGCGAGTGTTGAGTGACTGTTCAGGCAGTAAACTGTTTCAGTCTTTTTTTTTTTTCACTTTCAGAGCTGCTAACCTGCACTCTGGGTTCACTCAGGTATTTAAGTTTTATCCCTTCTCAAATCTCTGATTGGTTTGAAGACCAGATAGTTCAGTCTTTCAATTAAGCTTAGTAGGTTAAGGATTAAGATATTTTTAGATCAAGATCAAAGTTTTAAGTTAATAGAGATGTAATGTGATAGATATTAATCTCCATTCAAAAATTTAGACCCAACAAGATAGGAAAGATGTTTATTTCAAGTTTGCCAAATACAAATGGCCAAATCACTATGAATGTAACAGTTATATAATTCCTGATCATCTCGTGGTTCTTCCTGCTGATGTAGCTTATTTTACTCATGTGTAAAAATATAAATGTATATGTTAAAGAAGAAAAAATAAAACAAATTTAAATTAAAAAATAAAACAAAAAATCTATTATATCTCTGTCTCTGTTTCTGTCTCTCTGTCTGCCTCCTTACCCCCCCCCTCTCTCTCTCTCTGTGTGTGTGTGTGTGTGTGTGTGTGTGTGTGTGTGTGTGTGTGTGTGTGTGTGTACTTGCAATATGAGTGCCATAGGTTTTTGATGCTGCTTATGGTGTAAGTTTGGTCTGATGGAGTAGATCCTAAATCCAATCAGAAAACAATTGGTTACTTTCATAGCCTGTATGCCACTACTGCACTAATAGGCATATCTTTCCAGGTACACTTTTAATTTTAGCTTTCAAGGTTTATAGCTTGGTAAGGTGTTAAATTCACAATGAGCATTTTTGCCTGCATAAGACACAGACAAGATAAAGACAGTCAAAATTATAGCATGCCTGAAAAGGGAATCCTTAAGTCTCACCCCCAAACAGAAGCTGTTGGCAGATGTTGGCTTCTAAAGGAGTGAGAATCAATATTATTCACTAATGTGGCTCCTGGTAGCTTGCCCACACATCAATGCAAGGATTTATACCCTGTGTATGTTAAAATCTAAACTCAATTAAAAAAAAAAAAAAGGTTTGAAGTTGGGAGGGAATGTGGTGGAAGAGCCTGAGAGGAGTTTTAAGGAGAAACAGAAAGTGTATGTGATTAAAGTACATTGTATACATGTAAAAATCCTCAAAAATAAATGAAAATAAACATTAACATCTTGACTTTTTCGCAAGGCTTCTTGGATAGTAGTTTAGGCACAATTGGCTCATTTTAACAAATAGCGTTATTATCCTTACGTGAAAATTTAAATCACTTGAGAATTCCAAGTTGTAAGAGACTAGCATTAAGAATGCACTTACGTTTCTAAAATTAAAAATTGTATGTATTCATGGGATACTATGTGATGTTTTGATACATGCATACACTGTATAATGTTAAAAACAATAAGATTTGTTTGTTTCTTCATGTAGTTATTATTTTCTTATGTAAACATTCAATGTTCTTTATTTCTAGTCTTTGGAAGTGTACAATGCTTCATCATCATTTCTGTCACCCTACTGTGTGACCAAAAAACAGAATTTATGTCTCTAACTTTAGGGCAACATAACACTTCTTTAAAATTTCTCCTCTCTTCTCCTTCCTGTTCTGATTGTTTTTGACATCTGGAAACCAATTTTTATGAAATCAACTCTTTTAGATTCCATGTATGAGTAAGATTATGTAGTGTTTGTCTTTCTATGCTTCATTTATTTCACTTAATTAAATATCCATTATATACTATTTCATCCATTTGTGGCTAAAAACATTCTATTAAGTATATAACCTACTGAAAACAAAACAATAATTCCATTGATGGACATATATCTTAATTATATTTCTTGCTTTCACGAATAGTGCTATAGTAAGCTTGAGAATACAGATGTCTTTTCTTTCTTTTTTTTTATTAATTTATTCTTGTTACATCTCAGTGTTTATCCCATCCCTTGTATCCTCCCATTCCCCCTCCCCCCCATTTTCCCGTTATTCCCCTCCCCTATGACTGTTCCTGAGGGGGATTACCTCCCCCTGTATATTCTCATAGGGTATCAAGTCTCTTCTTGGCTACCAGCTGTCCTTCCTCTGAGTGCCACCAGGTCTCCCCCTCCAGGGGACATGGTCAAATGTGAGGCACCAGAGTACTTGAGAAAGTCGTATCACACTCTCCACTCAACTGTGGAGAATATTCTGACCATTGGCTAGATCTGGGAAGGGGTTTAAAGTTTACCTCCTGTATTGTCCTTGGCTGGTGCCTTAGTTTGAGCGGGACCCCTGGGCCCAAATCTGCCTATCATATTGTTCAACTTGTACATTTCTAGGACCCTCTGTATCCTTTTGTTTTGCTATTCTCCCATGCGTCTCTCATTTAGAGTCCCAATAGGATGCCCTTCCCTCTGTCCCAGTTTCCTGGTAAGTGAAGGCTTTCGTGGGACATGCCCCTTGGGCTAGTATGCAGCTATAAGTGAGTATATACCATTTGATTCTTTCTGCTTCTGGGTTAACTCACTCATTATGATCATTTCTAGCTCAATCCATTTATCCACAAATTTCGGGAATTCCTTGTTTTTAATAGCTGAGTAGTATTCCATAGTGTATATGTACCACAGTTTCTTTATCCACTCTTCTACTGAGGGACACTTAGGCTGTTTCCATGTTCTGGCTATTATGAATAAGGCTGCTATGAACATGGTTGAGGAAATTTTCTTGTTGTGTGCTGGAGCATCTTCTGGGTATATTCCAAGGAGTGGAATAGCTGGGTCTTGAGGAAGCCCTATTCCCATTTTTCTGAGATAGCACCAGATAGATTTCCAAAGTGGCTGTACTAGTTTGCATTCCCACCAGCAATGAAGGTCTAATATCCAAAATATATAAAGAACTCAAGAAATTAAACACCACCAAACCGAATAACCCAATTGAGAAATGGGGCTTGGAACTAAACAGAGAATTCTCAACAGAGGAGTATCAAATGGCTGAGAAACACTTAAAGAAATGCTAAACCTCCTTAGTCATCAGGGAAATGCAAATCAAAACAACTCTGAGATTCCATCTTACATCCATCAGAATGGCTAAGATCAAAAACTCAAGCGACACCACATGCTGGTGAGGATGTGGGGAGAGAGGAACAGATGTCTTTTCAATATCGTAATTCCATTTCTTTTGGATATGTAGTTAGCAGTAGAATTTCTGGGTTTATATTGTATTTCCATTATTTTTAAACCAGGATGGTCCATTATTCACTATGTAGTCCAAAAATCTTGGCAGTTCCTCTTCTCTACCGTGATAAGTGCTTGTATTATAGATGTTACCCACCATGATTTGGCTCTACTTTTTGTTTTAAAAATGCTTCTTCATATTGCCATGCTAATATAGATGCTAATAACATCCCCTGTAAATACCTACTAAAAGAACCGCCAATGAAGTTCAAAGATTATAGAACGTAAAACATTTTTATTACATGGAGAAATAGTTGTAGAATTTCTTGTTAGATTCTCAACAAAATCTTGGTAAAATTATTAACTAAGACTGTTTTTTAATTTATTCTGATGGTGAAGAAAGAATGATAAAATTAGATAATAAAACTGAATGCTTTCATGAAATTAGTGGAAATGTTTGGCAACACAAACTTGCAGGACTCTAGAGACACCCTAGAGACAATGATTAATGGATGCTTTCAAAGCATTGTCCTTTACATTTTCATTTTAGAAACAAACACATTCACGAACACAAAAATCTATTTATGTAAACACTGAATGTCCAGCAAAACAAATGGAGTGACGTGGTATGTTCCTTGCCATGACCTACTCATGCTTCGAAACTTTTACATCACCACACTCTATGTAGTCTTCTTCTTAACATTCTATCTGTTGATACTAACTTGTGAAAATGCCTGTGTGACATTACCTTTTGGAGAGTTGGGTTGATAGCTGTAAGGACATATGTTCTATTGCTGACAGTAAAAATGATACACAAGCTAATGAACTTTAACATTGAATTCTCCAGAGTTATGATGGAGAGCGGGTACTGAGTTTGACATGAACTCTGGTGCTCCATATTTGACCACCTCCCGTTGGTGGGGAGGCCTGATGGCACTCAAAGAAAGAATAAACAGGCTACCAAGATGAGACTTGATAGCCTATGACCATATAGTGGGGAGTAGGTCCCCCTCAGCCATAGACCTAGGGGAGGGAAATAGGGTGAAAGCAGGAGGGAGGGAGGAATGAGAGGATACAAGTGATGGGATAACAATTGAGTTGCTTCCATGACCCACGTGTCATGGAAGCAACTCAATTGTTATCCCATCACTTCACCAACCAAGGACAAAATGTGCAGCCATCATCAAACCCCTACCCAGATCTAACCAAGGGACGGAACATTCTCCACAGTTAAGTGGAGACCGGGGACTGACTTTCACAGGATCTCTGGTGCCCCATATTTGGCCATGTCCCTTTGATGGGGAGGCCCAATGGCACGCGGAGGAAGGATAGCGGACTACCAAGGAAGGACTTGATACCCTAGCACCATATTCAGGGGGAGGAGGTCCCCCTTGGTCACAGTCATAGGGAGGGGGATTGGGGTGAAAGTGGGAGGGAGGGAGGAATGGGAGGATGTATGGGATGGGATAGAAAATGGGATGTAATATGAATTATTTTATTTTTCAATTAAAAAAAACAATTGAGTTGCAATCTGAATAAATTAATAAAAAATTTAAATTTAAAAAAAGATTGAATTCTTTCTGTGAAGAATTAAATTCTTAATTTAATTCTTTCTATGAAGAATACAAATAGGTGTGTAATGGCAGTAACTTTCAATAATTGATAATTCACACAATTTTTAATGATGTTGGGAAGGAAATTTAACTATCTCCCCAAGGCAAGATACAGAGTAGTATTATGCAAAACCATGTAGGCAATTTTTTTTTCAACTCCCAACACCATTTCCTTTGTCAATAGAAACTCCCCAGAGGAAAACAGTTGATTTAAAAATAAATTTAAAAACAAGCAATCCTGCAGTTTGTTCCTTTGACTGATTTAAATATTCAGAGTCTCAGTCTAGCCACATCACTGATGAGCCCAGATAGCAGCAGATGTTTAGGAAAAAGCAAAACAATCTGGGTAGAAAGATAAAAATTTCTCCCTTAGTAGACGTTTTCCTTGTGAAAAGTCAGTCTGTTTTTCTTCCCCATTTCTATTTCTTCTGACTTTGAACTTTCTGAGCCAGGAATGTCTTTCTGGATACAGGATCATTATTTGATAATGTGCCTCTTGATGGGGTTGGAGTTTAAGTAGGTTTTAAAAATATTTGTAAAATATTTGTATTTGTAATTTTTGTAAAATTATTTGTAAATATTTGTATTTGTAAAAGTCATGCATGCTATTTTGTGGGTTTTTATTCTATAATAGTTTCAGATGGGAACTGTAGCTATTTGCCTCTCAAAGAAGGATGGAGAAGTGAGAGACTATCTGAGAATAAATATATGTACTGATTACTACTAAGTATTGCTATTATATTAATTATGTGCCCCTCATGTGGAAAATTACAGTGCTAAGTACTGGCCATGTTAGCCATTAGTATAAAAAGCTGAATAGTCTCCAGGGCAACATCAATAATTAGGACAGAGATTAATATGGATAACTGAAGGAGAAAGCTGTACTATTATTTGAATTGATTCTGGAAATAGGTGGTTTTGTCCCTATTAGTTCACTAATTGAGAAACAAAATAAAGACTGTGTAGCCTAGGAGCTCATAGTGGTAGGTAAGTTTGCTCATTTGTTTTCAGAATTCTTTATATAATATTGATAAATATAAACTTTTCTTGGTTTGTAACTAAAACTAATATATTTGAGATGGGCACCCTTCCCATCCTAGGCAATTTTTACTATTATTCATTGATTACTTTTTTCTTCCATCCTACAATTTTTTATTAAATATTTTTACATATAATTTATATTATTACACATATATACAATACGCTTCTACAGCAAGAAGACCATGAAACAATCAGGAATTATATAAGTGTTACATTCACAGTGTTTTGGCTATTTGTGTTTGGCAGCCTTGAAGAAGACCTCTTTCCTATCTTGGTGCGTCTAAAATTCTGACTGTAGATCCACTCATTAATTGTCAATTCTCATTTCCATAACTGCTTTTTCACAAACAGGATCTATCATTTTAAATTGTTCTCTTTATTAACAGTCCACATATTCTTTGAAGATGTTGCTCATGTTTCTATTTACTCATGGTGAAATTGTTTTGAGAACCCCATACTTTGTCATATCTTTCAAATTCTACAATGTTTTATTAGTCTTTCCTTCTGCCATTTTCTAACTGGTATGTTTTACATTTGTATTTCTCTTTATGTTCTTTCAGCAACTGATATGGACATGATCTTCTTAAATTATTTTCTAATGCTTTTAAATGTGATCTGTTACCCTTAAATAAAATTGCAGCACTTAAGTCTCATCTTGAAACAATAATTCCTGAGTATTCCAATCTTTCTTTCTTCATCAGGCACATCTTGAGGAAAGCAGTTCAGACTCACTCTCTGTACTGTATTGTTATCTTTCCACCTCTCATAATTTTATTTGCCCAATATATTAATGAGTCCTTGATTGCCAATTCTGCTCTGACTTGGACGTCTCCAAGTTGATGTCTTCATTCATCCAAACACAGAATGACCACCTTCACCTCTGCTATTAGCGTCCCTCACTTCTAGAACCTATCTTTCTCACTTGTTTCAATTTTTTTTTCTTTATTGTATGTACTGCTCTTACTTTTCCTATCCTTACTTTTCACCTCTAATAAACTTATAGGATTTTTACAGCTAAGAATGTTACAGTTGTTATTATCTTTATTGTCCATATCATCCTCCTCATCTTGGTTAGATCACAGACCTTTTAGCTGTCTCTCTCCATCTCCCACCTATCAAGCAATTCCTGGACCCTCTGTAACTTCTAGGACTTTGCAGTGACTATTAGACACACCAGCTTCCTCATTACTTAACAGATTAAATTGTTTAAGTGCACCCTAAATTATGACTACATTTGTACTCCCTAATCTTAGGTACTATTAATTTATTTTGTGTGTACTCTACCTTCAAATTACAGTATTTATCGAATCCGTAGTACTTTCTACATTTGCCCCAGATTCTGTTAATTTTCCTCATTATTCCTTCTACACATTTATTTTTACTTTTCATTCTGTTTCTACTTGTTCACATTAAAAAAAAAACTTTTATATGAAAAAATTTCCTGACTTTTGAAACTGAGCATAATGGTGACTTATTGTAGAATCAACTATTACTTAAAGGTGATGAGGGAATTAGAGACGTGAAAACAGTTAACGGATTACTAATCCGATCCAGGAGGGCAATTATAAAGTCATGATCAGGGACAAGTCTCGTACCATAAGATACCAACTTCTGAATGGGGATGGTTAATTTCAATGTGTATGGAGAAACTAAAAAGACTAAATTAAATAGTACAGCAGAAAGCTGCATGCTTAACAGATGCAAGGCTTTGGATTGATGTTTCACAGGCATGTTTGACAAGTTAATTGTGCCATGGCCTAATTTATCAATTTCTTTTGAGGGCATAGTATGCCTTGCTTTGAGCTCTGGTTATCAATGCTTCTTTTTTTTTTTTTTTTTTTTTTTTTTGCTTCGAGGAACTCTCCAACCTATTTTGTTAAAAACATCAATAATTCAGATCTCCTTCTCTATGATAATGACTCATCCTGACTAGAACCCTCAGGGTTGGTAAGCTTGTGTCAGGAGCACCTCCATGGTGGAGATCATTAGAATTTTAGGAGAGTCCTTACACAGATTTTAGTAGCATCTCAGTGTCATTCACAACCACACACCTTTCTCCCTGTCCCAAATGCTCATTGGTGTCCATTATTTCCTATAGGGCCAAATTATGAGCCCTTTCAAAGATGATATTATTCTCATTATGGTATCCCTTAAATCTTATACTACTTAACATAGTATATGGCACAAAGATGAGCCTAAGTAAACCTCTGTCGTGACCAAATGAATAAGCAATTTAGAAAAAGATCCCTCTATATAGTTCCTTAACTATAAAATTAGTGTAATATTTTTTTTTGCTTGAATAGAATATAATGTAAGATTCCTGTCACTAATAATCCTTAAGGGGAGATACCACGATTTCCTACTTTCTGCAAAGAATTATTATACTCTCTTACTAGAATATTGAAACGTAGAAAGTCATAATTTTTATTATTCATTGTGGAATATACTTTGACTCTTAACTCCAGAGTCTTCTAATCTTTAAATTAGTTTTTAAATGTAAATATAATGAGATTCTAAAGAGAGATTAGAAAAAATATGAATGAGTCTGATTGTTGAAATGCTTATTAAAGAGAAATATAAGTCCTATATAGGATATTTCATTAAGTGAAAATGAAGCATGTAGCAAGATCTTTTAATCAATATTCATTTTTTTGGAAGAAAATAGATACCATTCCAAAACATAAAGGTGGGGAACAACACAAAAAGAATAGGTATAAATCAATTATTTTAAGGTAATATTAATAGGGAAGAACTATGAACTCAGAGTAGAAATGTAATGAAAAATCCATTTGACAATGAGGTTTAATATATTGCGATTTAGATACACTTGTTACTAAAGGAACTAGATGTTGACTGTATAAGCCTTTCCCGGAAGCAGATACCTTCTGTAATATTTTACATGTCCCATATTTATTAATTACTAGCATAATCAGCATTTTTATTCATTACATAGGCACCTCTGTAAACTTGAAGAGGAAATAGAAAATATTGTTTCTTCATTAGACAAAAATAAAACTGAAACTCTAATAGGCTGTCCATTATTTTGCCAACTTGATACAAGTGAAAATAATTTGAGAAGTGAGAACTTGAATTGAGAGGGACATGTAGGCAAGTCTATGGAGCATATTTTCTCTTTGTTTTTCCATTTATTTCTTTTTATTTTTTGAGATAATAGTATTATATCATTTTCCCCTACTCTCTTCTTCCTCATCTAAACTCTCCCATATACCCCTCATGGTTATCTTTCAGAATTCTGGCTTTCCTTTTCTCCATTAGCCTACTGAGGGCAGTGCCACCTCTGCGCAAGAGGTCCTGGGCAATATAAGAACACAAACTTAGTAACTTAGTAAACCTGTTAGCATTCCACAGTGCCTTCTGCTTCCGTTCCCATTCTCTGGCTGCTTCCTGAGTCCTTGGCTAGCTTCTTCAGATGATGGACTGTGATATGAAAGTGTAAGATGAAGTAAACCCTTTTTCCTTGATTTCTTTTGTCATGGTGTTTATCATCGTAATAGAAACCAGGACTAAGACATAGACTAATGGTAGACCAGATGTGAATATGGATGTTCAGGTGACAAAGACTTTCATTTCACCACACACGTTATTTTACAAGGCGCAGTGTCATATTTGACGGAGGGTGCTGTAACATGCGCATAACTTTCATATCAGAAATCTAACTATTACAGGGAAGATAAAAATATGCACATACCTCTGCCACCCAGAGAAGGCTTTCCTACGTAAACCGTTCTCTTCGCCTCACACCATTTTGGTTTGGTTATTTTAAACAAGAGGAACCAGAAAGCACATTGGTATTAGTCTTGTTATTGACACAATGTTGTATCTCCCTCAAATTCACATGCTGAAACATTATATAGGAGGTCAATATTTTGGGAGATAATTAGAGTTAGGTCATGAAAGTGGGTCTTCTATGAGGAGATTTGTTCACGTTAGAAAGCAAGGGAGGAGGCATGGTTTCTGCCACCTGTCTCTCATTTTTTTTTCACCATAGGAGAATTCAGGGAGAAGATGGCTATCTTTAAGTTAGGAAGAAAGCTTCACTGTATATCTAACTGGAGATTTCTCAGCATACACTGTCTCGTGTATAGTAACCCTTTACAGTGACCCAAATTGATTAAGATTTGTGTGCTAAAATCACAACAATGAGTCCTTATACCTTTATTCATTGTCTTGGTGTCTACTTTGAATATAAATTTAACTGTCACACTAAAAGCAAAGGTTCGCAACTCTTGATATAGTTTTAGATTCTACATTACTTCCAGACTCCTCAAGATAGTCACCACAGAAAAACCAATTTTTAATGATGTAGCTAGATACAACTACACCTCTCACCCAATGTTCTGCATATCTTGCACGGTCCACTTAGATATGCTTCTTCAGCCACCTAACCATCATAGCACAAACACATGGACCTTATGACTGTGGTACTAAGTCCACTAAGGAAATAGTTCTATAAAAACCTGCCGGATTAGGATTTGTGCACTGAAATCACTATAATTAGTTCTTACGCCTTTATCCATTGTCTTGATACCTCCTTTGAATATAAATTCAACTTGGTCAAATTTAACTTCCTCTGGCCACACTGGAAGCTTTGGTCCACAGGTCCTGCGCTCTATCTATCTTGTTGTCCACCTCACATAGCCCCTTTTTACCACATTTTGAGAATGCTACTTTCTTCCCTCAGAAATCTGCAAATACTAAAATACTGGTATTTCATGTGTTTTAGAGTGTTGTCTTCTCAATGAACCATATGAATTATACAACTGAAGATAATTTATTTCCTGGTCAAGGCTCTCTGAGAGTGATCATTAAGTGGCAATAAAATGGGCTCAGGCCACACAACAGCCTTAAGGGGTCTGTCATCATGAATAAGTTTCTTGTGAGAGGGAAATGTGGTCATAGATAGAGCACTTAGATAATAGGCTATCCACTGGAGCAACGAAGGACCCCATGACAACCTCGGCTCTATCATTCGCAACTGGAGCCTTGGAAGGCAAGGTCCAGAATGTACTCCTGCTCTACAGAGTGTGGCCTTAATACCAATTTAGGAGGACTAGCATTTACAATGCACAGCACACAAACTTACACACATAGATACCTACAAAAATAATGTTTGCCTAGATATGATGCCAGAGTAAATGAAAATCAGTATTTATTAAAGACCTAGGAACATAAAGCAAAAACACAAACTTAAAATCTCTCACATATAAATATCAAAGTTAAATTCCTCTTGTAAATGTGCTCTGAACATTTGGATGTCTGAAACAACTCTAGGCACATGTTCGCTATTTTCTGTTCCTTCATAGGTTGTATTCAATGAGTACAACTCTTATTAACAAATATTTTGTTGCCAAGAAGAGGAATTCTGGTCCATGGCCTCTTCTAAAGTAAGTGACCTTGAACATGCAATTATTTTATCACCCAGGAATTCAATTCTTATAGATTAACTCAAGACTAATGAGAACTTTCATCTACATATAATCTATATATAGGTTTTTATTACATCTTTGCTCCTATCTTCAAATTGTAATAATTGTCCTTCAATGATCAAAAAATTATAAAAGATAAGCAGAATATAGGACACTCATACACAAATAAAAAGAACCAACAATGTGTAGAGCGTGGTAAATCTCAGTCTTTATATAGGATGGAAAAGCTCATCATTGAATAGAGTACAACTGCAGTTCCCATGGCTTTAAGATAGAGGTAAGACTTCATATTAGGCATTGGGTTAGGAGAGGAGGCTCTAGAAGAAAGACTTCATATACAAAATCCCAACTGAATCATTTTTTTTCAGCTCTCTAATTAAGGATCCAGGCCCAGGTTGTACAAGGGCAAAGGCTCAGGGCTACTTCAGAGAACTACAGCTCACAGCTATCCAGTCACTGTGAGATTTAATGTCTTATACTCTTGGGTCTTGCCAAGGCTGATAAGAAAATGAGGAATGTTCACCAATGCCTGGTCCAATCCAAGACCCTTCCCCATCTCTATGGAAGAGAGCCAACCCCTGACACTATTAACAATACTCTGCTATGCTTTCAGACAGGAGCCTACCAGAGTTGTCCTACGAGAAGCTCCACCCAGCAGCAGTTCCAAACAGATGCTGAGACTCACAGGCAAACATTAAATTTTACAGTCCATACGCTGGATGCATGCAGAGGGTATATCACAAACAGTTCAACTGAATTAGTTAAAACACAAAACTACTAGGCATGCTAATCAGGATTAGCAATTTCTAAGAGGGAGGCAGTACCTGCAGATTATTCCACATATTTATTTGCTCTTGAAATTCCTTCTTCATTGTTTCTCCCGAACACATTGAAGTACCATTGATTAGGGTAGAGACGTGCGGAAAAGCTCAAGACAACATACTGCAAAGTCTTCTCAGAAGTAATGAGATAAAACATTCGGAAAGTAAAAATGACACTAAATAGTTATCTGAGAATCGATGGCATTATCGGTGGTAAGTTGTCATAATTTCTTTTGAAATGTGAGCTGAGGCCACCAGATATGTTGCTCATCCATTACTTCGGGGTGAATAAGAGTTTAAGTGGAATCTAGCATTTGTACAGGCATTAGCTTTCCTGGCCGTAAATAACAGTAGGACAATCTAGAAAAGAGAGGACATAGTGAGAAATACATTTTATGTTGGCTTTTTGCCTAGGACTAATGAAGGAAAAAGAAGATGGGCTAAAAGGAGCTGTAAGTCTAAGTGGATGATGTATAACCTCTATTTTATTCATAGGGGTCATAACCCTGGGATATCAGAACGTGTGACCAAGACTGACGTTTGTCAACTTGAGAGTGGATGTGTCACCTTGAGGACTCTATGCCAGACACGAAGATGTAAAATAACATTTTAACTCTCTCCCTCACCAATTTCTTAATACTGATACTGGCTTGGCCAGTAGCAGCAACTTCATTTCCTTTGCTCACTCGCATTTGACCCAAGAATCACACCTCGCAGTCACAATTGAAGACTGACCGCCTTTCTTTTTACAGTGATAGCTATGTTATGAAAAGGCCTTTCAGTAACCATACAGCACTTCTCAGTTTCCTCCATTACATTTACACAGTAGAACAATGAAAACACACAGTAGCAAGTAGTTGTATTTAACAACTCAATCCATTTCCGTGGATCTGTTCTGTAAAGTTTTAAAAATATTACCCATTCTTAATACTCACCTGAATTCTTATACAAGTTTGGGGAAAATAACAAAGCAGGTTACATTTGTAAGAGAGAGGCTTCAGTTAGGAGTCAGCAGCAGTTCTGAGAAACATAGTCTAGGCAGCCATCACTAGAAGAGAAATAAACATTTTAACACTGGAGATATAAAGAGTATATGATGCCTTTATTCATAGTTTATGGGCAAAGTCTGCAAATATTTTTACAGTATTTCTCATCTATCACTCTGGCATTTCCACATTTTGTATTTTGTCTTTTCTTTGTCTTTTCTTGTTTAGATATTACATAACAGCAGGCACAGAGTAGAGTCCGGAAACTGATATTTGAAATCAGGCTATGTCTCTGGTGTATGCTTGGTGAGGGTGGTTCGTTTCCTTTACTGATCAGGTAAGAGGAATGCCTGCCCTGAATATGTCACCAAGTCACTGGGAGGCTCCTCTGAATGTGCAGCAGTCAGTAAAATCAGGCTCTTATGGAACTGTAGATTTATATCATTACATCGTCACAACATTGGGACTCATCTTTCTCACGTTTTCCCCTGTGTATAATTCTTGTTAAAATACCACCTTCAGTCTAACACTTTCCAATTGAGCTATCTCGGCCCTGCCCACTTAATCCTGGTATTTGTATCACTTCTTTAAGGATTCGTAACAATAGAATAATGTGTGGATTCTTGTGTCTGAGATACCATAGCATTTTCTACTGCTCTCTATGGATTTCTTTTTATACGTTGGACATTTGAAATGTGGATATGGAGACCAGCACAAGGGCAGGCAAACAGTTAAGAAGACGAGTATCTTCATTTTCTGGTTAAAGTCTTCATAGCCTTTTCAAGACTCAGAGGCCAGGTAAGAGAGAAGAGACAGGAAGAAACCACCATGACCACCACCACCACCAGTACCAGCACCACCACCACCAATACCACCACCACCACCAACTCCAGATATGCACTTCTGTGTGTTCAGCTGTACAAATGCAGATGCAGCTAGAATTTACTTCCTAGTAATGTTGTGAAGTGTAAAATATGACACCCTTAGAATTTCACTCAGCACAAATAGCCTCAAAGAGCATTCATGGTTGTAGTTTTGATGCACAGGGAAGTGTGTAGTGATGATCACAAGACTTGAGCACAGCGTCCTTCGTCTTGATTACTCTATGATGACTGTTCTTCCAGAGTTTCCCCATACTTGCTTGCCTGAGTTTTTCCACTGTGGAATATGCATTACATTATTCATTGTTAAAGTGCTCCCTTTTTATCTCTCCATTTCATTCTCATCATTTCATTCCTACTCTCAAATTGTAGGTAACATATTAATCATATCACCTTTTTGAAATTGTTTAACCTGTAAACATGGGGCGTTAATTTACTCTATTATTTATTTTTCTTGTCATTGTGACAAAAACCTCAAGTGGAGAGACTTCTTCCAGTGCACAGTTTCAGAGGGTACAGCCCTCTGTATGGGGAAAGGATGACGATGGTAGCGCTTTGATTTATGGTGGCAGGAACTTGCAATAAATCTTGTTTGTCTAGTGGCCTCCAAGGAAGAGGAGTAGTCTGGAACCATAAGGAAATATCACCTTCAGAGGCCCACTTCTGCTAGCTAGGACCTGTCTCTAAGGTGTCATGGCTCACAAAACAACACTACCTGCTGAGAGAAAGTGTTCAACTGCATAACACAGCATTCCCATTTAAAATACAGTGATCACAAACATATTGTAATTCAATATCTATTTGCTCAAAGCATTTTCAACAATCATGAAAAATTGTGCGATGAGTTACTATATTGTATATAAAGACCTATTTTATTTACTTTAGAGTTGTTTACAGTTGAGATGATGTATCATAAATAATTGTAGAATATTTAAATAAAGCAGGGAATATCAAAAAACAAGTTAACTCAAATTCTAAACTCTAAAGATAAAAATGTAGTTCTGTTAGGAATATTTTGGGATTATAGTTATCAAATCACTTAGTACATGAACAGATACACCTTAGTATTTGTTTGATACTACACAATTTAAAAATATTGTGACTGTTATGACCTAATCAATATTCCTTGGAAATATATACAGTGACATGCAAAATGTCCTAAATAATCCATACTCTATAAAAATCATAGATACTGGAAGAAAGGCCAACACACAGGTGCTCATACATGGGTATTATTATAGACCATGAGCTGATCATTTGGAATGGTTTTAAAGCACAACCTAGAGGAAGCGTAATGGATAGTTATTAAGTACTTTGCCTTTAGTCTAAATTAGACTTAAAGAAAACGATCTTTCTCCTGTTCCATGAACAATTTTGAACAGGTTTTCATTAGTGTCTGGTTATTTCCCAACCCTCTTTTCTCATTATAAAGGTAGCAAATGGCTCAGGTGGAGATTATTCTCCAAGCATCTTTAGAAGAATGCTGACGGTGTCTGTTTATTACTTTGTTTTCCAAATGTTGATATCTTCTGGTAATCAATCCATGACTAGCATCCTAGAACCTATTAAAAAGAGTAAATTGGGAATCTGTTAGACACTAGACTTGGTATCTAGAGGAAAGGATAATTTGCTAAGATCTCTACAGAAAGGCCAATTTAAAAGATCCACATTTCATTTTAAGCAAGACCTTTGCCTTCACAAATAAAGTTGTTCATTTTCTCCGATAAATTATTAACATCTAATTATTGTAATATGGTTCAGAAACCTTAATAAGGTTGTTCATCTAACACTAAGTAGTACTAGGCCATATGAAACCATTAGCTGTTCAATCCTTTCTGGAGCATCCTCTACTTGTTACTGATGCTTCTTGGTTTTGAAGTAGAGTTGAGTAAGACATATATGAGTCTGTTTCCCATGAAGTTCACTATTTGTTGCTTGAGTTCATGGTGGTAGTGATATAGAGAGGATATAAGTAGAATATAAACAAATACATAAAGAAGATGACATAATGTTAGTTTTAATAAAAATTAATACAATAGTATGGTACATATGCAATCTCTATAAACAGAATGGCAACCACAAGCCCTCAGGTTAAAATTATAGAAAAAGAGATGAGAGTTATTCTGCTTAATTCTGAGCGCCATTTTTAAATTGGATTATTTGATTTGGTGTTCTTTAATTTCTTGAGTTCTTTATATATTTGGAATATTAGCCCTCTATCAGATGTAGGGTTGGTGAAGATCTTTTCCCAGTCTATAGGCTATCATTTTGTTCCACTGAATGTCCTTTGTGTTACGGAAACTTCTCAGCCTCATGAAGTCCCATTTATTAATTGTTGATCTTAGAGCCTGAGCTGTTGGCATTCTGTTCACGAAGTTATCCCCTGTGCCAATGAGTTCAAGGCTATTCCCCACTTTTTCTTCTAACAGATTTAGTATATCTGGTTTATGTTGAGATCTTTAACCCATTTGGACTTTAGTTTTGTGCAGGGTGATAAATAAGAGTCTATTTGCATTTTTGTACACAGAGACGTTCAGTTAGACCAGCACCATTTGTTGAAGAGTTTTCTTTTTTCCATTGTATGGTTTGGCTTCTTTGTAAAAAAAACCAAAATAGGTGTGTGGGTTTATTTCTGGGTCTTCGATTTGATTCCATTGGTCTAGCTGTCTATTTCTATGCCAGTGCCATGCCGTTTTTTATTACTGTTGTTCTATAATACAGCTTGAGGTCAGGGATGAGGATACTTCCAGAAGATCATTTAACTATTTGGAGTTTTTTGTTTTTCTGTATGAATTTGAGAATTGTTCTTTAAAGGTCTGTAAAGAATTGTATTGACATTTTGATGGGAATTTCATCGAATCTCTAGATTGCTTTTGGTAAAATGGCTATTTTTACTATGCTAATCCCACTTTGCTCAGTCTCTTTGTGGACCCCATAATATGGGGCATATAGAGTCTACCCCTGCATGCACTCTAGTACCTACTCTTTGATATACCCCATTCCCCATGGTAGGGCGGCCTTGCCTGGTCACAGAGGACGAGGATACAGGCAGTCCAGATGAGATTTGATAGGCCGAGGTCAGATGATAGAGGCGGAGGGCTTCCCTTTTCTTAGGACTAGGGGAAGCTGGGGGTGGGACCATTAGGCGATGAGGGAGGGGGCTCCAGTTAGGATATAATGTGAACAAATTTTTAAAAAATTGATAGAGAATTTCAAAAAGAAAGAAAAAGAGATGAGGTAATGGGAAAAATAAATGTGAATATGATTTTATTGCTTTCCCTGTTTCTCACCTCACCTTCTTTCGCTCTGACATAATGCTCGATTATGTAAACTTAGTAGTAGGAAAATCTACTTTGGCTGATAGCTACAGACCATCGTCATTTGATCATGTTGCCTTGGGTCTTTATGGCAACACAGTGTTTTATAAAGGAAACAAGCAGTGGAGAAATCTTGTTCATTTCCTAGCTGTCTGGAAGCAGAGTGAATAGAAGAACAGTAGGATTCTGCTACTTTCTTCCAGGACTCATCATCAATGATGTAACGTCCGTTTGGCAACCCAACTTCATAGCTACATCACCTTCTAATATCTGCACAAGCTGGAGCCACGCATTCTAAACCAGAAAAATAGCCATCATGCAGTGGAGACTGAAGCTGTCTTTTTCTAAACTCTGTAAAAGGATAGAACTCCATGGGATGTATTTTCAGAGAACACTTAGGCAGTTCACATTGGTTTCTACTTATGTCTATGATATATAAGGTGGCCTGCGGCAACCATCCCCATACATTGTAAGATAAATAAGTCAATAAAAAGAACCAAATAAAATATCTGCTACAGATAGATATTTAATGACCTTCAAGTTTTCACTCTTATTAATGATACTTAATATATATTTTATTTAAGTAAATATAAAGGGTGTTCCATTTAAAATGTAGTTCAGTATCGTTGATCTATTGATTCCATAAACTTGAGAAGCATTCTGGAAAACTTAAGTTGGTTATTTTGTTTTAAAATTAACCTTCCAGTCTGATCAAGAGAAAAATATTAGGTGAACTTCATCTGTGACTCATTTCTCACCATTTGAAAGGAAAAGGTGAAAATGGAGTATATTTTAAATGTGAATAGAAAATTACCTGTCAAAACAAATACTTCCCACGTGACTTATTAAAAATCTACTTAGAAGAATTATGAGGGATTTCTGTCTAAGGTCTTTAAGCTTAAATGTACAGTATTGGATTTGACATCACATTTCTACAGTTGGAGGTAACTTATAGGTAAAATAAGATTTTGCGTAAGTAATTTGTTTTCATCCTTAACTGCCACAGAATTCACATGGGAATTTTGATAGGCAAATTATTCATAAGAAGATAAGTGAACAAAAACGAATATTGAAGGGCTAGTGAGAAAAAAGGAAAAATTTAGAATGACTAAATAAACCTCTAAAAAGTTATAGAATACATGTTTGTCATTAAAAAAAAAGAAGAGATGTGGAATGCTTCAGAATATTTTGTTGTATTTTATTGTACATCAAATATTTTTAAACAAGTGCTGTATTGTATTACTTACTTTTCTGCTGCTGTGATATTCTATGACCAAAATCAACGTCTTAAAGAAAGAGTTTGTTTATTTTGACATGTGTTTCCACAGACAGGCCAGAGTGTTAGGAGAGACATTACCGCAAGCATGCATAGCAGCAGGAGAAGGAACCTGAAAGCTCACATCTCATCGCACACAGGGAGGAGACAGAGCAAGAACCAGAAATGTGATGAGACCATCAAGCCTTACATCTGGCACAGTGGCACACTTGCTCCATCAAGGCTCCACCTTCTAACGGTTTCATAAACAGGGGACCAAAGGTTCAAATACATGAGTGTGTGAAGGCAGTTTCTCATTTAAACCACCAGAACAGTACATTTTATTAAATATAAAAGCTTTTCACTTTTGAAAACACATTTTATCAGAAAACTAACCTAACCAGAGTGTGTCTGTGCGTGTGCCTGTGTGCGTGCCTGTGCGTTTGTGTTTCTTTTCTCACTACAGGTCTGGAGGCTGGGAAATACGTGTCAAAGTACTGGCATAGTCTGTGTCCTCTAAAAGCTCATTTCAAAGTGTGATGAACTGGAATATGTCACATTTACCAAGTTTCCATTACCCTTGGATCAAACTCGATTTTTTTTTACCCTAGCCACAGGGAACAGTGACCTCTCTTTGCTAACTCCTAGCTTTATTACTTACCATTCTTCCATCTTGTGTTATCCAGTGACTTGTTCTGTGGTCAGTTTTTCCAAAGTGCTAATTCCATCCAGTTTTGTACCCTTCTGCTCTCTGTACCCACCCACCTGCAATGTCATACTTAAATCTTTAAATAACTACATCCCCTCTCCTTATCCAGATCTCTGCCTACACTATAATATAAAGAAATTTGAATTAAAGTAGCTAGCCATCTGGCTCATCATATCACCCTACATTTCCATGTAATTACATTATTTTCAGGGTGCTGTTCATAGAAATGGACCACCATGCCTGGTTCTGTATCAATGTCTTTTCCCTTAAAGTCTAACTTTCCAAAGTTAGTATTACCATATCATATTTCTCTTGAAGGGGAATACATAGTTAATGTTTATTCCATCCTATATATTTAACTTTCTAAGGCCATCTTTTTAGATGGCTTTGAAACAAAATGCTGCAATCTCCATTTATTTTCTCTACTACTTCCTAAGATGAGCATAAGCTCATGATGCTTCCGGTGATTGTTGATTCATTTGTACTTATTTTTTCCAAGGTGTGCGCTTTGATCTCATTCTTTAGTTTGTTCTCTCCCTTCCTTAATGTTGAATTATCTCTGTTGCATTAACTCTTCCTGTATTTGTATCACTCTCTACTGATTTTGAAGTTGTATATTGCTTTTTATTCCTTTAGTAATTAATATCAATTTAACAAGTTATTAAGTTAATCAAACAAGTCATTACAAAATATGTAATTACTTATTTTTCTTCTTACTAAGAAAATCAGCAAAAAGAAATTCACGATGCCCTAATCCCTATTTGAAGTTCTATATTGCTTCCTAGAGTTTTAGTTTTATGAAACAGAACTAATTGTAATATTACTACAAGCTGTTAAATTTTACAAGAACGCCTTTTCCATATTTTCACTTATTGATGTGGTTTTAGTCTCTAATTATCTTTCTAAACTTATGCTACCACGGAAGAACTTGGGTGCTGGAGATGTTTCTTAATGGGAGAGCATGTGTTTAGCCTGGAGAGACCAAGGGTTCAATCTCCAGCCCACACTTCTAAAATGGGATAAAGTTCCTAGGGCTGTAAAATGTCTTACTTGGTCTTTGTGTATTTAAAATGTCTTTATTTTGCCTTAGCTCTACAAAGAGTATTTAGATGAACATAATACTCTGTTCTTTTCCCTTAGCACTTTGAAGATATTGTTCTATTATTTTTTCAGTTTTTATTATCACTGTTGAGAAGTCAGCTTAAGGCTAATTTGAAATCCTTTGTAAGTAATCTGTCTTCTCCCTCTAGTAAATTTTAAAAATTAAAAATGAAGTCTTTGATGACTTGCAGGTTCACAGCACTCTGCTAAGTCTGCCTAGGTATTTATGTTCCTTGAGGAAACATTTGATTCAAGAAGTTTTGTTTTGTTTTTAACATTTGGAAAGTCTTCATTTTTGTTCTTGTCAAATGCGATTTCTATGCTTTTTTCTCCCTTATCTTGAAACTAATGGAAAAGATGCTGAAACTGTTCAATCACAAGTTCCTACATCTTTTTTGTTCCTTTCAATTTTCACCCATTTATGAGTTAATTTTTCAATAATGTAAACATCAGTTTCTCTTCCTCTGGGTCTGTGTCAAGTTCATTTCTTATAAAGTACATTATATCAGTGGTTATTATTCACATCTTAGATTCCCTAGTAAAGCTACTTCTGGACTTATTTACAGTTAAGAACATCATAACCTAAAAAAATATCTTATATCAAAAGCAGAGTGGCTTTTGTGTTATTAACTGTTTCCAAGATAAGAAGCCTAAGATCAAGTTTTAGGTACAACTGGTTTTCTGTGATATCTCTTAGAAGAAGTCCCATGCGTCTTCATTAGTTTCTGATGGTTTGGTGTATATACTTCGTGTGTTTTGAATTTTAGCACGAACATCATGACTACTGCCCATTGCTGTACATGAAGATTTCCCTGTGAGTGTGTCTCACAAATTCCCTATCTGAAAATTTTCCTGCGGAGTATATTTCTGTGCATCTTGGCAAGAGAAGGCAACAGACTAAAGAGGGGATTGTTTCCATGCCCATCTGGTGATCCGTTGAGTTTATTTAGATTACTTACAGGAATACAGTAAGTCTGGTGCTTGCGTTATAGTCACCAAGTGTGACAACTCACTTCTGTTTCCTGGGCAACTTGCAGGCAGTTATAACCCAGAAGACTTACCTCTTCCCCAGCAATTATTTACTTCTTATATAACCTACTTGTTGGTTTATGATATTTTTGTTTGAAGAGCTCTGTGAATTTTCTGCGCCTCTTCAGCACTTCACCATCCATCAGGGAACGGTCCTAAACAATATCTGAAAATAAAGTGACGTACCTAGACAGAGGGATTTTGAGGAGTACATAATTCCATCAATGGCACACAGTCACAGTAAATTTCCTTAAGGGAACTTCCATTGGGGGTTTTGTAGCTCACCTCTGTGTATGACTGATAGTACCCCCTATACCTTCTGCTTCTCATCCTAAAGTTGTTAAGCCTTGGTTGTCTGAGTCACACAAGCTACCTATGAGCCCCAAAACTGAGCAAAACCTTAGCTGTAGTTCCTTTCAATTTTCTTTAACATTTCTATCAGTCTTTATGTTTGTTTTAAAGAAGGAATATGACATATGAACTATCATTAGCATGACATATGTCTCCATTCCAATTCCAATATGAGCAGAAAGGAATTATATATTTGGAATGCAGAGACTACAAAGCGTACACCATAAAGTTAACAGGAAAAAAAAACCCACCAACTGGACAATTGTGTTAAGAACTGAAGCATTTCAAAATTCATTTTGAATCTTGTTAATTACAGCAATATCGTGTTATCAAGAGAGGCAAATCAATAAAGAGAAAGACAAATCCCAGAGATCAACGCCTGTGTATGAAAATAAGTTGTAACTACTCCTGGGTTGCCTTACACTTAGCAGAACTAATATGGTTTCCCAACAAGTAGATGAAGTTAAAACTCTACCTCATGCTGCACAGCACAATGACTATACAATAAAATTCAACCAATTGTTAATAGTGATTATAGCATGAGAGTGTAGAGACTCTTTTACCAAAAAGAAAATGATACAACTGATAGCAAGAGGACATTTATAATAGATCAACAAATAATGCAACCACAAATGAGGAAAGTTAAGACACATAAAATGATTGCAAAACCTTTAGGATCCTGAAAACGATACTGGTAGATTCATTTGGAAAAAATCGAAAGGGAGTTCATGAAAAAGACTAATAGCAACAGTGAAAGTACCACAGCCCTGCTTCTCTGTGACTTTGTATTCAGTGGATTTGATCTGGTGTGCTCAAATGTTGTCTAGCAGTATTAAATTGCTACAGTGCTTCTATTTTATCATTAGTTGTTATTTTTCTGTTTAAAAATATTTATTTATTTATTATTTATTCATTTTATATCCAAAATGAAGCCCCCTCCCTCTTCTCCTACAGGTCCTGCCCTCCCACCCTCTTCTCCCTTTCTCTCTCCCCTTGTCAGCTCACCCTCCCCAACACCAACTTACTTCATCACATCGAGTCCTCCTCTTCTATTAAGTGAGACAAGGCAGCTCAGCTAGTGACAAGTGATCTAAACACAGGTATGTCAGCATCAGCCCCAGCTCCATTTGCTAGCAGATCCACATGAACACCAAGCTGCCCATCAGTTACATATTTGTTGGGGGCCTAGGTTTAGTCCATGCATGCTTTTTGGTTGGTTTTTCAATGTCCATATGCACCCATGAGCCTAATTACTTGACCCTGTTGGTCTTCTTGTGGAGTTCTTGTCCTTTCCTGGTCCTTCTATCATTTTCCCCACTCTTCTACAAGATCTCGAGCTGCGGCTAATGTTTAGCTATGGATCTCTGCATATGTTTTTGATAGCTTCTTGGAGGAGAGTTATGCTAGGCTCTTGTCTGAAAGAATAGCAGAGTATCAATAAGAGTGTTTTTGGTAATATATTTTATTAATTTATTCATATTACATCTCAACTGTTATCTCATCCCATGTATCCTCCCATTCTTTCCTCCCTCCCATTTTCCCTTTACTCCCCTCCCCTTTGACTGTGTATAAGGGGGACCTCTTCCCCCTGTATATGCTCATAGGGTATCAAGTTTCTTCTTGGTAGCCTGCTATCCTTCCTCTGAGTGCCACCAGGTCTCCTCATCAAGGGGATGTGGTAAAATATGGGGAATCAGAGTTCATGTGAAAGTCAGTCGCCACTCTCCACTCAACTGTGAAGAATGTCCCGTCCATTGGCTAGATCTGGGTAGGGATTTGAAGTTTACTGCACATATTGTCCTTGACTGGTGCCACAGTTTGAGCAGGACCCCTAGGCCCAGATCCGCCTGTCATAATGTTCTTGTATGTTTCTAGGACCCTCTGGATCCTTCTATTTCCCTATTCTCCCATGCTTCTCTCAGTGCTTTGGTTTGGTTCTCTCCTACACAGTGGGTCTCAGGTGGGGCACTCAACTCCCTCAAAAATCTCTGCTCTATTGTTATTCCTGAATATATTGTAGATAGGGTAAATTCGGGGTGAAGGTTGTGTGGGTGGGTTGGCTTCTCCCTCCCTCTACTGAAAATCCCTCCTGGACATAAAGTGGCCACTTCAATTTCCATGTTCCCTGCTGCTAGGAGTCTTAGCCAATATCACTCCATATCCTCCCAGGGACCTATCCTGTCTCAGGTCTCCATCTTGTCCCAGAGATGCACTTCTCCTCTTATCCCCACTCTCCCCACATCTGATCCTCACTCTCATTGCCCTCCCCACACCCTCTCCCACCCAGCTCTCACACTTCTTTCATTTCTGATGTCTATTCTATTTTCCCCTCTGAGTGATATTCAAGCATTCTTTCTTGAGCCTTCCTTGTTACTTAGCTTCTTGGGATACTGTGAATGGTATAATCTGTAGTATATGGCTAATATCCAGTTATAAATGAGTACATACTATGTGTGTCTTTCTTGGTCTTGAGCGAGGGTTGCCTCACTCAGGAAGATCTTTTCTAGTTCAACCCATTTGCCTTCAAATTTCATGACTTCCTTGTTTTTAATACCTGAGAAGCATTCCATTGTGTAAATATATAACAATTTCTTCGTCCTATCCATTCTTCAGTTGAGAAACTTCTGGGTTGTTTCCAGTTTCTGGGTATTATGAGTAGAGGTGTTATAAACATAGTTGAGCAAACGTCCTTGTGGTACGATAAAGCCTCTTTTGGGCATATGGCCAGAAGTGGTATGACTTGAGGTATAGCTATTCCCAAATTTCTGAGAAAGCACCAGATTCAGTTGCAAAGTGGCTGTACAATTTGCACTCCCACCAGAAATGGTAGAGTGTTCCATTGAGTTTTTGATTTTAGCTATTCTGGTGGGTGTAAAGTCGAATCTCAGAGTCATTTTGACTTGCATTTTCCTGATGACTAAGGATGTTGAGCATTTTTCTTTAGGTGCTTCTCATCCTTTAGAGATATATCTGCTGAGAATTCTTGGTTTATCTGTTACCCATTTTTAATTGGATTATTTGGTTGGTTGGTTGGTGTTTAATTTCTTGAGTTCTTTGTATATTTTGGATATTAGCCTTTTGTCAGATGAGGAGTTGATGAAGATTGTTTTCCCCAATCTTTAGGCTGCCATTTTGTTCTGTTAACAGTGTCCTTTGCCTTGAAGAAGCTTTTCAGTTTCATGAGGTATCATTTATTAATTGTTACTCTTAGTGTCTGAGATGTTGGAGTTCTGTTCAGGAACTTTTCTCCTGTGCCAGTGAGGTCAAGGCTTTTCCTCAATTTTGCTTCTATTAGATTTAGTATATTTGGTTTTATGTTGAGATCTTTAATCTACTTGGACTTTAGTTTTGTGCAAGGTGATATATATATATAGATCTATTTGCATTCTTCTGCATGCAGACATCCAGTTACACTAGCACCATTCATTGAAGATGCTTTCTTTCTTTCTTTTTTTTTTTTCATTTTATGGTGTTTGCTTCTTAGGTAAAAAAAAAAAAATCAAGTGTGTGTAGGTGTGTGGGTCTTTTTGTCAATTCCATTGATCAACCACTCTGTTTCTTTTCCAATATCATGTAGTTTTTATTACTACTGCTCTGTTGTATAGCTTAGGATCAGGGATGGAGATTCCTCTGGAATATCTTTTCTATTACAGGATTCTTTTAGAATACTCAGGGTCTCTGGTTTTCCCATATGAAGCTAAGAATTGTTCTTTCAGAGTCTACAAATTACTGTGCTTAATTTTGTTGGGAATTTCATTGAACCTGTAGATTTCTTTTGGTAAGGTGGCCATTTTCACTATGTTAATCCGAGCGACACATGAGCATGAGAATCTTTCCATCTTTTGGTATCTTATTCAATCAATTTCTTCAGAGACTTGAAGTTTTTGTCGTAAATGTTTTTCTCTTGCTTATTTAGAGTTGCACTAATATATTTATATTATTTGTGGCTATTGTAAAGCCACAAATATTTCCCTAATTCCTTTCTCAGTCTGTTTATCGTTTCTATACAGAAAGGCTACCGATTGTTTAGTTAATTTTGTATCTAGCCATTTTGCTGAAAGTGTTTAACAGTTGGAGAAATTGCCTAGTAGAAATTTTGGGGTCGCTTATTATACTATTGATATCATATGCAGATAGCGATATATTGACTTCTTCCTTTCCAGTTTGTATTGGCTTCACCTCCTATAGTTTTCTAATTGTTTTACCTAGGGCTTCAAGCCATGCATTGGACGCTAGGCCCAGGTAAGGGCTCTTCATGGAATAGTGGGTAGAGCCAGGAGACCAGAGGCTAGTTGATGCTGGAGCCTGGGAGCCTACCTCATGAGGGTGGGTAGTCCCAGTGTTGGCCAGTGAAACGCAGACACAGGAGTTTTGCAGTCTCACCTTCACCTGTCAGTGACTGAGTTCATCCTCTGGCTACTCAGATACCACGTGGGCTAGATGCCTCCATCTTGCAGTATGTCAAAATTTTTTCTTTATTTTTAAATTTTTTATTAATTTATTCTTGTTACATCTCAATGGCTATCCCATCCCTTGTATCCTCCCATTCTTCCCTCCCCATTTTCCCCTTATTCCCCTCCCCTATGACTGTTCCTGCGGGGGACTTCCTCCCCCTGTATATGCTCATAGGGTATCAAGTCTCTTCTTGGTAACCTGCTATCCTTCCTCTGAGTGCCACCAGGTCTCCCCCTCCAGGAGACATGGTCAAATATGAGGCACCAGAGTTCGTGTGCAAGTCATACCTCACTCTCCACTCAACTGTGGAGAACGTCCTGTCCATTGGCTAGATCTGGGTAGGGGTTTAAAGTTTACGGCCTGTATTGTCCTTGGCTGGTGCTTTGGTTTGAGTGGGACCCCTGGGCCCAAATCTGCCTTTCATAATGTTCTACTTGTAGGTTTCAAATCATCACTTCCATGCCGCACCAGGCCACTATGCCCAGGCACCAGGGAAGGCACCTCACCCTAGCCCTCACTTTCTCAGCAGGGCAGGCATTAGTTATTGTTAGCCTCTCATTTGCTGTACTTTAACTTATTTTATCCTGATTCTTATTATAATTATGAACCCATGCTTATTGTACAAAGAAATGAATCTCTGGCCATTCCATTTATGAATCTGGTTCATTAAAATCTATTCCCTCTATTGTTCTCTCCCCCTATGTCCCCATATTAGTCCTTCTTCTATTATCAGTTTATGTCTTGGCTGTCTACTTGCCTACCCATGTCTAGTTTATTTCATCAACAAGTGATTTCCAGTTCATCTGTTTTTTTCTGCAAATTACATAATTTCATTGATGTTTTACATTGAATAATAGTCCATTGTGTATATATGCTCCATTTTCCTAATTCATCCATCTATTAATGGCCACCTAGGCCAATTCCATGTCACTGCAACTGGAAATGTTGATACAAGAAATGTGGACATGAAGGCATCACTTTTATTTGCTGACTTCATTTCCAGTTGGCATAGTTCTATTAATGCTAATTCTAATGTTAGAATTTTAAAGAATGTAAATTTTGTTTTCTGCAGTGGATATATTACTTTCTGCTACCAACAACAGTGTGTAAGTGTTCCTCTTTCTACATTGAGGGCTGGGAGTGCACATGTTTGCATAGGGGTTAGCTGGAGAAGGTCATTATGAAAGGTATTCCTTCAATAAAAAAATACAACTATATATTTATTTTATTTTATTATAATTTATTCATGTTACATTCTTGTTGTTACCCCTTACTTTTATCTTTCCATTCCCACCCTCCCTCCCTCTTCTACTCTATTCCCCTCCCCTAGACATCTGACAGAGGGGGCCCACCTCCCCCACCATATTATTTAAACTTCCATATTCCTTGAATCAACAAGACTACCCCAAAATTCACAGAGATCATTATTAAATACATTATCCTCCATAATAACAACATAACAATGTTTTTATGTCTTAACAAATACCTCGTGTCTCCTAAGCCACCTATTTTTATAAAATATTCCAGAAACATTGAACTTCTTGCTCTCTCCCTAGTTTTGTGATTTCCAAAATGCAAACTAGTTGTGAGACCAGATTTTCTAGCCCTTCTGTCCTGGCCACTTTAATTTAAGATATGTATTTAGATTCTTTCTGTAGCTTCTTATTACTTTGTTATAAAATATGTCATTGCACAATGTACTATTTATTTGTCCAACAAAGATCAATGATAATATTAAATGTAACTAAATTCACATCAAAATTATATATATGTATACACATATGAAGTATTGAAATTATTCATTAACTTGTGAGACATTTTGTGGAGAGCGAAGGAAATCCTAATTGCATGTGCATTTTTGACGTAAGTATGATCATATCAAGGATGACAACTCCTTTAGATCCCTTGGAATAGAAAGTCTTATCCTGAGACAAGCTCAAAGGAATGAAAAAAAATCTTTCCTTTGTCCAAGCCCAGATATTAACTGTATGCAGAAAATATGAGCCACAGTTCCTTCCTGCCAGACTGCAACCTGAGACTTCTACAGAGTCCCCTACAGAGACTCCCAATGAAGTTGATCTATCAGCTGCCCCTTCAATAAGCTGTATATAACAAACCCACCTCCTCATTTCATTGTGCCTAATAACTGTAATGTGTTTCTGGGCTGCTGGTGCGTCTCCATTAGCATAATGCAGCTGACCCCAGCTTTTATGTAAGTATGTCTAGATCTGTCCTTCCTCAGTTCAGTTTCAAAGGCATGTATGTTGGACAAAATCTGTTGGCTATTATGCTTAAAATAAAGTACATGCAGTGGGTAGAGGAATAGGCCAGTAGTAGAACACTTGTCGGGTAAGAATATGGCCCTGACTATGATTCCTAACACTATAAAAAAAATCACAAATTGATTAATAAAAATTATGTACCATATAGCCAACTTATTAGCAGTCATCTTTGATAACAGACTTAGATGTGATTTTTTTATTCTTATTTTTTGTAGTTAGAATGGTTTTCTATACACACACACACACACACACACACACACACACACACACACACAGATAGTTTTAAGTAATTTTGTCAGAAATGTTTCCCTTATATGTAACCAACCCTCTCATGTTAAAAGACTGGTTTTTCTTTATTTACTTCCTTAGTTGAAACAACAGGTAATTACTATTCTTTTGCAATATATTCTTGACAAATAATTCTTAGTTATCCTAGGACTGTTTTAGTATTGCCATCAACCTTCTTATCTCTAGGATAAATTAGCCAGTTTGTTCAATAATTTACCTTACATATTAAGTTCAAATCTTTCCGGCCATCATGGACCTTGTGCTGAACTTCCTCACCTTCTATGTAATCAAAATAATTCATTATAGAAGATGGAAAAATATAAAACATGGAGAAAATTGTCAAATGGAAATTCAGAGATCTGCTTCAGAGAAAAGCTGCACTGAAAAGTTGGTGGTTAATGGTGAGCACCAATGTGTCCCTTAGTACTTTTGTGTGGCTAGACCATCCTGTGTCTGTGTCTCCAGGCAACAAATGGGACTCTTGTGAGAAGAAAGAGTTAATGTCGCTTTGAAAAGCACACAATTTGTTTCCAGGGACTATTTGGTGCACTTAAGGAATTTGTCACACCATAACCCAGGCTCCTTTGGTAATAGCATCACAATAACTACTTCTAGCTTCCCTTTTGTTGTTTTCTATTGTAATTGTTTGTTTTTCTACAACTCTCATATCAAGCTTGTTCAGAGCCAAAAGTGTTGTTTCCTGAAGTTTGCGGGACTGTAAACTTAGGGCTGTTCATAGATGACTCTGTGCATGTGTCACGATGAAAGGAACACTTCTAGGAGCCCCTAGAAAGCTGCCTGATACAGATATAGAGAATAAACCGGTTTTATTAAAGTGTTATTAACATTCACATATAAGTCAGTTTAGTTTATAAACTTAGGATAAATATATATTTTGATAATAGAATGATAATTGGAATAGGTAAATATAAAATTAATATATATTCTATTAAACATTAATGTGCTCTTATGGAATACAGCTTTTTACATTTTATGCTTTGTTTTATAGTTTGTTTTTATCAGAAAAATATGACTGTAAGCTTAACTATGATATAGCACATAGGCTTGAGTAAGACAGATAAATGTGCCTTCTATTAAGGTCTATAACTACTATTTAAGTTTTGAGTTCTACATGTGTCTAGTACCTACCACAGATATATTTCAGTCAATCTTAACTTTTATGGCAGTTTGTGATTCTATTTATATTGTTAAAACTCAGTTTGGTCGGGGGGGGGGGGGATAGGGAGGGAGGGTGGCATCTGGAAGATAAGAGCAAGAGGATAACAATCAGGATGTAATGTCACTAAATTACCACAATTTAAAATTTTAAAAAGCCCTTAGTTCTCCTAAATAAAAATGAATCAATGATGATAAATTTAGTCTTTTTCAAATTGCATGTTTTTTAATTATGTTATTAATAATTAGTTGTGTAATTGTAGCAAAATTAAGAGGAGTTTACTGGTATTCCCTATAAGATCTGAACCTAACACTTGCATAACCAATTTGTTATATGTGTCTCGCCCCGAGAAAAATGGAACACCTGTGATAATTCATGGACCTGTATTGACATATTATGGCCATGTAAACTTCATAATTCTCAATAAGTATCATTCTTGGTACTATATTGTCTAAATGACTGCACAGGTGTGTTTTGACAGGTGTCCATCAAGACAGTATTGTAGAGAAAACTTTCATCAGCTCTTAAGATCTTCTGTGCTCCACCCATCCATCTGCTGTCTAGTGACTTTCCTTTCTATCCCATAACCTGCTGGCAATCTTGTGGTGACCTGTTACTTTATGTTTTTCAGAATCTTCTTTTGTTTGATGAGCCACAATTAATTACTATGTTTTATTTATTATCTAATTTCTCATATAGACTTGACTTTATCTCTTCTGTAAGCATGTTATATTTTTCTGTTGTTAAAGCTACTTCATTCTCTCTCTCATGTGTGTGTGTGTGCAAACCTCTGTCTGTGTGTGTGTGTGTGTGTGTGTGTGTGTGTGTGTGTGCGTGTGTCAGAAGAGAGGTCAAACTCAGATGTCATTCCTCAAGACTTCTGCCTTTTGAGACCAGGTATCTCACTAAGTCTAGCAATTGAAGATCACAATAGATTGGATGGACCAGGCATGTCCTTGTCTACACCTCTCTATTACAGTGATTGCAGACATGTACTTACCACTCCCAGCTGCATTTGTGGGGGCAGGCAATCTAACTCAGCTTCTCAGGCTTGTGCTATAAGCATTTTCCCTGATAGTATTATTTCCCCAACTCTCTAACCTGCCCCCAACAGCTTGCTCTAGGGTTTTCATTGCACGTTTGAAAACATTTCCTATCCAACATTAATGGATACCATCTTGGTATGAAGTTATTTTATGTCTTTGTGCTACCACAATAAAATATTGCATTTTAGGTACTGTGCTTTAAAAAAAAAACAGCAAAAACATACACTATGCAAATTGCAGTTTTGAATGCCCCTTTATGCTGTGTCAATTCTATATGTCAGGGCTTCTGAAAAGGGAAATATTCATTAATAAGTGAGAGAGATTGCATTTTATAAACAAAACATTCAGATACCAAATACAGCTAATAGGGAGGAGGATTGATTGATGAGTGTTTCTGCCTACTTGAAGTAGAGTCATAGCAGTAGAAAGGGTCTAAGAATCAAGTCTGGAGAAGTTGTTTCAGAAAAAGGCAATAAGTTTTGACAATGTTTTAGTGATAAAGGATAAAGGAAAATCGTACATTGAGACCACCTGAGATTAAGAATGTACAGCAATATATCTTGTCACAGAAGACTCTACAGATTAACTTTTATGTATATTGAATATATAAAACTGATGATGTGTTCAGAGATTGGGATTTTTTTCTCAATATAAATATGAAAAAAAACTGACATGTACAGAGACATGTGAATTTTATAACTACCACATGTCAGCAAACTCCAGTGCTTTGGCTGTGATTTTCAGAGAAACATAATGGAGAGCACCATGGGCAGAGAAATTACCCTGATCATAGAAAGTGGATAAAGGAAAGTGAGTGGGAGACTACAGAAAGGCAGAGGTGAAAGCAGGTGTCGAGGAAGAGAGGTTAAAGCAAACAGAAGCAACAGGATTGCACAGACATGCACATATGCTGAAGAACCAAATAAGACCTACACTAACCCAAAAGTAGCAATTTAGAACTCATATACCCAAGTTTAAGAATAGTTGCTATTGAAATATTTGGGAACAAAGACTTTCAGTAGGGAATGCAACTGAGGTCAGTACAGAAAGTTCAGCTATGCCAGTTTTATATTGTCTTCCCTATATTGCAACGCTCTTATTTAATTTGGGAAGGATGTATTTTCATGAGCTATCAATTAACATTTATACAATGAAATAGTCTATTTCTAGACATTGTTAGATATTTGTGAGAGACATATGTAGGATGAGGGACACAGCAAACTTCATGGTTTGACAGCTTGAGGAAACGTGTTAGATGCAGACTATAATAGTAGGCTACCAGAGAGTTCTAAAGGAATGCCTGCTGAAATCTGATGTGATGTTAAAAAAAAAAACCTTAGTCTTCAGTAAGCACTATAGCTTGGGAATGGAATGTGACTAAGGATTCATGTATTACAAGATTAGTTGCCTATGGTGGTATTGGGAGGATCTGGAACTTTTGTTGTTGTTGTCGTTGTTGAAAATAGATTCTTCTCTTATACAATACATCCCAACCACAGTTTCCCCTACCTGTACTTCTCTGAGCTCCTCCAACCTTCCCTATCCCTAAGATCTACTCCCCTTCTGTCTCCTTGTCACAAAAGAGCTGGCCTCCAAGTGACAAAACAAGACACAATAAGACAAGATGAAAACCATCATATTGAGGCAGAACAAGACAACCCAATAGGAGGAAAGAATCTCAAGAGTAGGTAAAAGAGTCAGAGATACACCTGCTCCTGCTGTTAGAAGTCTCACAAGAACAACAAGCTAACAGCCATAACACATATTCAGGGGACCTCATGGAGATCCATGGAGGCTCTGTGCTTGCCAATTCAGTCTCTGTGTACCCATGTGAGCCCTACTTACCTGACTCAGTGGGCGCTGTTCTACAGATAGCCTCCATTCTTTTTGACTCCAATACTCTTTGCTCCTCCTCTTCTATGGGTTTCCTCAGTCTCTTAGGTGAGGGACCTAATGGAGACCTCCAGTGTAGACTCTCTCTGCAGAATGTCTGTCTGTGAGTCTCTGTACTTGCTCCAATCTGTTGCTCCATGAAGCCTCTATGGTGACAAATGGGTAAGAGCACCAACCTACGAGTATAGGAGGACATTATTATGAATCGTTTCATTGCTTGTTTTTGCCAGTTGCATTTGGTTCTGCCCTAGTTCTCTAGGTTATTCAGTCTCTTGTTCCTAGCCATCCAGACAGTGGAGGGCATGGGCTCCTACTCAAGGCATGGGCCTCAAGTTGAACCAAACATTGCTTGTCCACTCCCACTAGTTCTGTCCCACCCTTGCCTCAGCACATTGCCGGGTAGGACAGATTGTGTCGGTGTTCAAGCCAGCGAAAAGTATGTAGTGTTGAAGGCATCAAGCCTACACCATCTCTACCTCACCTCATTTTAGAACTTTTAATGGTTGTGGTTTAGTGGAAGGAAATTACATTATTGTGGACTTTTATTTGAAGGGCCCATTGGAGAACTAGTTCTTTCCTATGTGTGGCTTTAGCTTAGCAGCCTCCATGAGTTGAACAACCTCCACCACCACATGCTCCTATCAGGATAAACTGTGCTACCACAGTCCCTAAAGCAAAAGGCCAGTCAGTAGTAGTGTGAAACTTATGATGCCACAAGCCAGACTATCTTTTTGTATGTATTCCTGACACATATTTGTCACAGTGTTAGAAACTTGACCAACACTAAAGGGACACATAGCCCTTATTATTGTATCCTTGGACCCCAGCATATTTTCTCCTATAATGTAGATACTCAAGATATAGAGTAGACTGGAAAAAAACACATGTGGTCTATCACAAAAATAACTTACTCAGGATAAATGACATGGGCACATGATCAGAGGCAGGAAATGTTCTAACATCTTAAGAAATTGTATATTATGCCTATGGAGGAGAAGCATGTGTTCAATTTGTTTAATGGAACCTAAAGCCAAAGGATGAAGTCTTGCAAGAAATGGCAGGAAACCTTGACTTGCATTGGATTTGAATTTTTGCGATGGAATTAGGTGGTTATCTGGATAAATCAGTTTTAAAGAAGATGGAGCTTAACAATCCTGCAAAAGTAAACACCAGCTAGACTGAAAGTGCAAGAACATTATGAAGCCTGTGCAACAGACTTAAGGAGAAACAATGCAGTGAATAGTTTGATAAAAAAAAAAATTAAGGATATATTTGGTAAAACCCCCAAAGTAGGCCCTAAAACTGAATGTAATCCCATTTAACACTTGCTTTTCTCTTCCTTTGTGAAAGGGGGCAGATTATAAAGGACTGAGTAGGAAATGAAATGGACAACACAGGAAGTGAGTTTACCCTAATTTTAACAGCTTTCCCAGGAAGGGAATTTGGAAAAGAGGTGTGGGTTTTTCAAAGTTTTGTATATTTAAAGAAAAAGTGGGATTTCCAGTGAAGGGAGGGGGATACCAACCAACCCATAAAACCTTTGACCCAAAATTTGTCCTGCCTACAAGACATGTAAAGATTAAGGTGGAGCAGAATTTGAGGGAATGGCAAATCAATGACTGGCCCAGTTTGAGACCCACTCAATGGGAGAAAGCCAAACTCTTTCACTATTAATGATACTCTGCTATGCTTTCAGGCAAGAGCCTAGCTTAACTGTCTTCTGAGAGGCTTCATCCAGCAGCTGATAGAAACAGATGCAGAGACCCACAGGCAAACAGTAAGCTGGACTTGGAGAGTTTTGTGGAAGAGTTAGAGAAAAGATAGAGGGAGCCCGAGGAGTCAAAGATACCACAAGAAGACCTACAGAGTAAACTAACCTGGGCCCATGGGGCTTACAGAGACAGAACGAACAATCAAGGAAAGCATATGTGGTCTAGCCCTAGACCCCCTATTCATAGGTAGCAGATGTGCAGCTTGGTCCTTATATGGGTCCCACAACAAAGGGAGCAGGGGCTGTTTCTGACTCTGCTGCCTGTCTCTGGATCTCTTTCGCCTAACCGGGCTGCCTTGTCAGATCTCAGTGGGAGAGGATGCACTTGGTTCTTCTGCAGCTTAAGGTATCAGGGTGGGTGGTACTGCTTGGGGGGGGGGGAGGACTTCCTTCTCTGAGAAGAAGAAGGAGGGATGAGGGGAGGGGGCGAGAGGGTGGGACTGGGAGGAGAGGAAGGAGGGGGGTTGGGATCAAGTTGCAAAGTGATTAACTTAAAAAAAAGAAAAAGAAAAGGTGATTTGTTAAATTTACCAAAACCAATAATAAACTTAAAAATACAGCAGAGTAAGAAATTTTACTTTGAAAAGTAAAAAACACAAACAAAGGAAAACATTTATCCTAAAGAGCATACGAGGTACCCGAATCTGGTGTGGGAAGGAAGAATGTCACTCAAATTGCAGAAGTAATGGAGTCTGTACACAGAGTCAAGACACAGGCTGTGGAAAACATGGGCTGCCCTGGGCCAAAATGCAAAATGCATTGCAGAAACTCATTAAGCAATTTTCAATTACTGAAGTAAAAGTTGAGATCTTAAATTGGAGTAAAAAGTACCACTGAGGCCCATTATAAAATAGTTGAAATAAAAACAAATTTACAAGCTAATGGTGTTATTTTTCTCTTTGAATAGTGACTGTGTTTAGTTAATAATATGCCCTGGGTAAGACTATTACATATGAGCACATTATTATTTTCTTGGATATGAATCAATAAATAAAAGTTGACAATACCTATGGATATTTCTTTACCATTTTTTCCTCCGAAAGAATTCCTTTTATCCTGTTACAATTGCTTCAGTCATTCTTTTTGTAAATACCACACAGTGATGTGTAAATTACATTACTATCATCTTTTTTTAAAAAATGAGACTATTGTCTTATTTCATATAATTCTGAAATTATCTAATGTACCGTGTTAGAAACACCGATCTATTTTTAGTTAAAGGACATGAACACCCCACTTCAACATGCAGAAGCATAATGAAGGGAAACAACAGCAATGCCCAACACATAAGAGTAGTGCTTGGGGATTCCAAATGTCTGCTGGCAACTGTGCCTTATTATGAAGCAAGGTCTGGCACATGCTGCTCTTTGGAGCCTTTGCTGTGTCCTGGATGCATCAGCACTCTTGACTGTGGGCAGCCTCAGTGCAGACATTAGCAGGCATTGGCAGGCATAGCCTTGACATTGGCAAGGGCTGTGTGCAGTGGAGGCACCTTGGGGAAGCTCAGTGGTGATTCAGTTGGAGGGCCCTGGAGGCCTGGCTCCTGACATTGGCACAGAGGTACTGCAAAAATGCACACAGAGCAAATGACAGACACCATGCTATTATGCAGAAACTCATCTCTGAGGACCAGTGAGGCATGTCCCTCTCATTCTCAGGGGAAATAGGGGAGAAACTGAGGTGAAAGTTGTTAATTATTTGAGAAGCAGAGGCAGAGAATTATACTCTAGTCTCTAGTCTCACTTTATTCCTAACAAAGGATAGATACAAAAACATCTTCATAAGTCTTAAAACCTCCTTTTTCTAAATTCATATCCATTTATCATGCCTACTTCTAAATTTTAATTCACTTATAATATATTAGGGTGAAATATTATTTATATTATGTACAATATAATTGTGTAAATATATAAAATGTGTTAGGAATAGTAGCAATAATACAGAATAATAATTATATTATTAATATTAATAATTATTAATAATAATGCAGGATACAATAGGTATAAATAAAATGGAATATGTAATATGCATGTTAATAATATTTCATTGTGGCAAAATTTAAGTTCTATTTATTATTGTTCTTTATGGATTGCAACATATACTGCTGAATATATTTTATATAGAAACAATTTACTATTGCTAAAGTGATAGTGATAGTAGCTATTTTTCATTGCAAGCCTAACCACTATGCTTTAATAATTCATTAAAAGTTTTATCTGAATTGCCCTATAAGGTAGGTAGTATCACGGCTTTATAGACTGTAGAAACTTAAGGAGATAGGTATTAATAGCCCCATTCACATACCTGTTGTTTGAAAGTAGAATTTAACACCATTGGTTCTGCTTTTAGTGCTAAAATAGCTATAACCTCCGCCTAAGTATTTGATTTTAAATCTTATGATTTTTTTCTGTATATTTAAGATTTCTCTTGTAGGTATAGTCTCATTCTGGTTTACAAAAATTCTACGATCCCGTAAGAGGTCATCAAAGTCAAAGCCTCTACTGGTCCTTGTTGCTTTTGTGTGCACACTTCACCATGTTGGCTGGAGCAGACAATGGTCTGAAAATGAGTGTCTGGAACAATTTGTTTTTCTCATCCTAACCACTCTGTTTCGGGACTAATGGGTTGTTTAACTATAATAAAATGTTCCCATTAGAAGCTTTTACTTTGAAAACACCTGGCTCTTGTTAAAGGTCACAAGCTTTGTGTCTAGGCCACAGCACTCAGGTCCTCAGATATGGAAGGGTCACAGTGAGTGTTTATGAATGCGATTGTCAATGGAGAGTGAATGTATGATATCATATCATCAGCTCAGGAATGTTGTGCCAGAGACATCTATCTTCCAAACCTTTTGATTTATTGATAATTATGCAACATGGGGTATGGTATTAAATAAAATGTAGCATATTAATGTTTGACTGGTTATTATTAAATTTATGTATATATGTTTGTCTCCATTTCACTGCTAATATACATATGGGATATTTTGATTTTTTTAGTCAACAAATATGGAAGACTCTCTAGAGCAATGGCTCTCAACCTTTCTAATGCTGTGACCCCCTTAATACAGCTTGTCATGGTGTTACTTCACAACTTTAATTCTGTTGCTATTTTGAATGGTAATGTAAAGACCTCCTAAACAAGGTATCTGATATACAGCCCATGTGAAAGGGTCATTTGAACCCCACAGATTGAGGGCCTTAGAGAATCTCCATATCTGCTCACATATATGTTATCTTCTAAACAAGGTTATACCAATTCTTAATTTTCTATTCTTCTGAAACCCAGTGGGTATGTATAGAAACAACCACCTGTTTTCAATACATTGTAAACAGAAATCATGTACACTGCTTTAAATAATCACTTCTAGGGAATTTCTCAAACTTTCTTTTTCTTTTACTTCTTATCCAGAAACACATAAGATGTGACTTTTCCTCAACATCTCATGTCAAGAGATGAACTATGCAGGCCACCCTGAGTCCAGATCCACTGGCGCTAATGATCTCCTTGTTCGTCTCCTGAATCCTCTGGGTCCTTTCATACCCCCATTCTTCCACACCACTCTCATCTGGAGGAGTCCAGCAGCAAGTCCCAGCATCTGTCCTGATACCCCGCTGTGTGGATTCTCTCAGAGGACATCTATGTTGGGCTAATAATATTCATTTATAAGTGAGTATATACTATGCATATCATTCTGGGTCTGAGATATCTACCTCACGATGATCATTTCTGGTTTCATCCATTTGCCTGAAAATTTCAAGATTTTCTTGTTTTTAATAGCTAGTAGTATTCCATTGTGTAAATGTTGCACCAACCAAAGTCAATGCATGCAATGAACATAGACCCTCTGTTCAGATCTAGCAAATACAAAGCTCATTCTCTATGGTGGTGGGGAGAGTGGGGATTACCTCTGACATGACATCTGGTGCTCTCAATTTGATCACTTCCCCTTGATGGGGAGGCCTGGTGGCATACAGAGGAAGGGGAAGCAGGCTATCTGGATGATACCTGATAGTCTGTGGTCCAAAGGTGGGGGAAGAGGTCCCCTTCTGTCAGAGGTCTAGGGGAGGGAAATAGGGTGGAAAGGGGAGGGAGTGTGGGAATGGGAAGATACAACTGAGGATATAACAATCTGGATATAACCTGAATAAATTAAAATAAGAAAGAGATCAACCATGAAATATTTAAAGTTGGTGAATCCTGGTGTGTCATGACAATACTCTGGCATTGGCAGTAGTGACATGAAAGTCAGATTACTCACCTTCTGTACTTTTAGTTCAAGGGGAAAACAATTCAAAGACAACAATCATGGTGTGTGTTTGCTGTGTACCTTTGACTGGGTACTAAAAGGAAGAGATATGAAGAATGAAGACAAGGAAATAGAAGTAGCCTAGAAATCTGGACTACCAACTACATAGAAATGTTAATTGACTTTACATACCATAAAGCAAATAAAAAATGCTAAGAAGCTCTCACATAAAAGAACCAGTAAAAATATTTTTAGTAAAATCAATCATGTTTGTGACAAAAATTCAGGTTGTCAATTATTTTTTTCTCACTCATCTACCTCAACTATCTCACCATAAGACCGTTTACTAGTTTAGCAAAGGGAATGTTGATGGCTACACGTAGAAATAAGCACATCTAAGAATTCTAGAGATACATTTGGTATGTCTTCCTACACGTGACATTGAACAAAAGAGCAGATTATGAGCCTAGTATTAATTTGAGAGATGTGACCAACAAAACTGTCTCTCAATATTAGATGTCACACCATCAAAACCTTTGGATTTCTGTTCTTTATTGACTTGTAACCTTCTAAAGTTTGTGTGTTGAACTCCTAATTGATAGTACTTCATTGTACTCTGATATTTTGAGATTGAGAAGAGAGTTCAGTAGATTATATGAAGCTTCTAAGGTATCACTAATTCAATATGACTGCTGTTCCTATAATGAGAGACTACTTGGACACAGTATGTGACACTCAGCATGTAAATAGAGAAAATCATGGGAAAACACAATCAGAGGGTAGTTCTTTGATTGCCTAGAAAGAAGAAACTTAGGTTGAGGATACCTTTAGGCTTTGTATAGAACTCTTACAGAACTTTACTAAACTCTTTTTGGGTCTGTTATCCAGGATGTTGTGGCTTCTTATAGCAGGCCCAGCACACTATTGTACCACCAATGCTAAATAGCAAGACATGACCCAGCCCCTACAGAGATGTATCCTTCTTCTAACTCTTATCTAAAATAAGGAAAATGAAGAAGATGAACAAATACAAAATAAAAATTTGGAAATTCACATTGCTCCAGGGAACTCTTCTCATAGAATCAGGGTGACGTCAAAGGACAGTGAGAATTTGCCAAAGTGTGACTGTCGCATCCTTAAGTCACTGTAACATGCTTAAGAAGTTCCTCATGTTTGTTATGTATGGGCCCATAATTGTGGCACTCTATAGCCATTTAACATTTCCTCTTACTTAATAGAAATAACTTATTGTTATCTTAGAATTTTACCCATCTGCATATAAGAGTTGGACAGATAGGTTTTATTTATTTATTTATTTATTCATTCATTTATTTATTTATGTCTTTTTCAAACTCATCACTGCTGAACAAAAGCTCTACTACTGAGTGAGTGATGCCCGCTTCCTTAGGTGATTATTTTGCTTTTTAAGTTCAAGGGTGACTACATTATGAGAATCCACAGATGAGTAAGAATGTGTAGTCTTGTTAGTATGAGTCAGTGAGCTGACAAATGATTAGATAGCTTGTACTCCCTTGGGCCGAAGCTGGTTAATTCTATGAGTGGTAACGGGGAATGTATCAAAAGGTATGAAAGTGGTTGAGATTGCTGGATCTCTTCAGGATCCTTTTAAATTCCTCTTTACAAATCTACACCATGTTCCTGGTTTTTGCTACACTGATGTCAAGCTTCTTAGCTATGTTTAAGTTGGTATCACACTTGAAGAGGCAATAGGTCTACCCTGTGAAATTTGCTTTTCTTAATTTATTATTCTGTGTGACTGAATGCAAGCCAAGAGAAGAGTCAAGATTTTAGAGCGGAGGTTGCCGCCCTGTGTTTCGCAGATACCCTGAATATCAGCCATTTATATTATGATGCAGAGCAGTAGCAAAATTTTATTTATGAACTGTCAATGACATAGTTTTATGGTGGTGGGGGTCACCACAACACAAGGAGCTGTGTTGACACAGAAATATCCCTATGTGTAGACTTTCTGTGCTGTAGAGTATGTATATGTACATATTTTTAGAAAATGCCAATTTCTTCGATATTGTTCAATTTATAGTACAAAAGAAAGTTGTAGGATCATTTAGTGGCTCTATTTTCTCCTGTCGTCTTCTATAGGCAGATTTAAATATTTTGCACATATTTAAGTATGCAACCATTTCTAATTTTGATTTAAAGTTTTCATGAGTAATGGTAAAGATAGACATGTATATTTTACATGCACACAGAGAATGGGAGGGAGGGAAGGATGGAGGGAGGGAGACAGAGGTTAGGAGGGTAAGGGAAGGGGAGGGAGGGAAAGGGAGGGGCGGAGGGAGAGAGGGAGAGAGAATACTATACCTTGGTCAATTATATATCTCAAAATATCTTCAACCAGTTCTATCCATATCTTCTGTATGGTTTCTGCTAGACTGAATGAAGTTTGGACAAGAAGAAATGACTAGATTTAGAATAACATAGGAGACACAGTTTTGGATGTTATTCACCAGTATTTCTAGGTAATTTATCTGGGGTTGTGAAGATCCACCCTTAATGTAGGTGACATCATCTAATAGGCTGGGATTCTATATTGAATAAAAAGGATAAACTGAGCTGAGGATGATCAGGATTGGGCTCTCTTAGCTTACTGACAACGAATGCAGTGCGAGCAGCGGCCTGGTGCTCCTGCTATCATCCTCTTCCTACCAAGATTGACTACACCTCAAATTTGCGAGAACATTTGCATGTTTTCACTTCCAGGTGTGTTCTGAGAAGCATTCTGAAAACAAGCCAAATCCGGATGTGTAAGTGGTAGTGATCACATCATTCAGATCCATCAAGCTTCATCATGTGAAAGGAAGCTATAGATTCTCTTTGGAGGAGGGATACTTTTCTGTTAGGAAAATTTTTGCTAATGTGTAGTTTATTTGTAACTGGGACACAAGAAAATTTTTCTGGTTTTTAAGGCATGAAATAAGCCTTTCATTCGTAAAGTTGTTTTTGTCAGGCATTTTGTAAAAGGAGTAAGAAACGTAACTAGTTCATGATTTTCATTAGTTGAGACAGCAACTCCTAACCACTGGTTTGTTCTTGTTTAGTGACTATCTGTGAGGAAGCTAGTTATAGAATTTTAACATTGGAAATGGCTTCAAAGGGAAATATAATTTACGGAGTGTCCCTAGTAAAATATGTCTGTGGCAATGGTCTTTGCCTCTTATTTTACTTAAATTGATCTGTTTGGTGAAGGGTGATATATAGTAGTTCTGTGTCTCCTAATACAAGCTTACAGTTTTAGAGGTTTATGTTCTGAAGAGATAGATTTGTCATTAGGTCTCATATATGGGCAGATAGCTTCTTGGTCTCTAGTTTGTTTCTCTTTCCACCACATCTTGTGTTAAGTATTTTGAGTAAATAAAATTCCTATGCACAGATTTGTGTGTGTATATATATCTGAAATCCTAAAGCAGAAGTTAAGATTTTATTATCTGTCAGCTTAGCTGTGTGTTATGTTATTTAATATATGCACTTAATAGGTGTCCATGGTTTACCTCTGTATTTTCATCGATGCCCACTGTTATTGATTGTTTTGTAAGTGCTCAGGGTCCCTCTTTTTTTTTTTAATTTAATTTACTATAATTTATTCAGATTACATTCAGATTGTTATTGCCTCACTTGTATCTTTCAGTTCTCACTCTCCCTCCTTCTTTTGCCCTGTTCCCCTCCCCTACACCCCTGACAGATGGGACCTTCTCCCACGCCATATGATCACAGCCTATCAGGTCTCATCCAGATAGCCTGCTTCCCCTTCCTCTGTGTGCCCACCTGGCTTTTCCACCAAGGGAAAGTGATCAAATTGGGGGCACTAGATAGAGTTTGTGTTAGAGGCAGTCCCCACTCTCCCCACAACTGTGGAGAATGAGCTGACCATTGGCTAGATATAAATAGGGTGTCTGGGTTTACTGCATGCCTTGTCCTTGGGTGGCGCAACAGTTTGTTCAGGTCTCCCTGGGTCAGGGCCCCTCTGTTTTGTGAAACTGGTTTCTACCTTCCTTACCTTTAACAAATATCAAAGATTGAATTACATAGTTGCAATAAGAATTATTTTCTATTAGTGCTCCTGATGTTTTAATACCATACAGACAAATTATTGTATCTTATTTATTCTTAAAGGAAATCTTAAAGGAAAGCTGTCTATAAAGGGTAAATTTTCTTTCTATCATGAACATATTTTACAATATATGATGATTACCAAACTATGGAAACTTTGTGTTTAAAATAATGTTGGTTATGTACATAATAGTTAGGGTTGATGCTAAAAGTGTACAATAACAGTTAGATAGTTGTTTTTTAAATTCATGGATATTTAGGAAGAAATTAAAAATAGTTCTTCAGTCTTACAAATGAGTCATGCATAAAGCATTATAAAATGTACTTGAAAAATGTATTTGTGTGAAATTAGTCTTTAATGAAAATATATAAAATTCATATATTGCTTCCATATCAAAAGAAACAGGTAGAAAATTAAGGTTATAATATTACCACATAAAGGAGACCAACATAACAAAAAAGAATTATGTAGGTGTTTTTAAAACTTGAGCTACAATTGTAACTATAGTAAGCCTGCATCTAAAATGAATTATTGATAGAAAAATCTATGTACATACTTCATTCTGTCTCTGGCCTTCAGAGTTATTTTAAACACGCACTTTATCCATATGTGCTTTACAAATCAAAATACATATACTTAATCACAGACAAATTAAGTGCCACTCTCTAGACCAAAGAAATTCACATGCCCAATTATGCATTTTGGAAATTTCACCCTCAATTTCCAAAAACATCACCATTGAAAATCATCAACATTTGCAGTATTTCTCCTACAGGTGTGTTCTGAGGTACATCAAGAAAACAACTTAAATCCAGAAGTATAAATGGTAGAGCTCACAGCATTCAGAGCAGGCAAGTTTCATAACATGGAAAGAATCTACTAGACTCTCCTTGGGGAAGGGACACCTGCCTGACCAGAAGATTTTGCCAAAGTACATTTTACTTTTAATTAGGACACAACAGATCTTCATGGCTGTTTAGGAAACTGCTCATCATTCTGAAGCATACTATTAGTCAGTATTAGTCAGGTTGCAATTTGTGGGGAATATGCTTTCAGTTCAATATCAAGATCAGTTTATATAACAAAAGTTTAATGCACAATTAGGTTTTGAGAACCTAAAAAAAAAAAAAAAAAAAAAAAGCTAAGTTGGCCCTCACAGCAACCACTAATACATACAGTATAAAATTATCTAGAGAGTATCATAGTGCCAGGCTCATTAAATCACAGCTAAAGTTTTTTTTTGTTGTTGTTGATGTTTATTTTTTATTTTATTTATACCACCGAGTGGTTTGCTTGACAACATGCATGACCCTTACAGAGGGCTGCAGAAGGCCCACTGGAATGTTCTCAGCTCTTTAGGTTATTATCATCACTCACCGAGTTAGTGTCAGATTAAACAACATGGTGTTAGACTATTAGACTATCTTGTTTAATTTTTGATTAAATAACCTGAACTGTTCCACAGAAATGTATGCAAAATATGAATATTTAACAATGGCCAAAAATTAAAATTGTCCAGAACATTGGCAAAGCTAATAATGTTCCATGACAACAGAATATGTCAGTGACAATAGCTAATTGATTGCCAACAGATATTAGCAAAGTTACAGTTCAGAAAGTCCTGGGCAATACCCATCTCCCACAAAAAAAGCTGATGAGGCCTCAATCAGAACTCTATTGTTATCATTTAGTTTCAGCATGCTCCTTGTAACTTAATTTTATATTGAGGCAATAATTTAAAATACACTACAACCACTGAATTTATTGAGTATAGTTTCATTACATTAATGTGTGTGGGTGGGTTTTTTTTGTAGACATCACAAACATAGAAGTGAAAGAAAAGAATTTCTGTTTGAACAGATTTCTTAAAAAGAAATTTCAAGCAATGAGTAGACATCAATACACAACAGAGAAACAATAGTTCTATATTCTGTGCAACAGTTGTTATCTCCGCCATGGGAAAAAATTCAAACTAGAGTTGATAGTTCTATTTTAATTAACTAATTAAACAATTAATTTGCATTTATAATAATAATAAATTTATTTATTTAATATTTACTTGAATCACAGTGAGTATTCTTCCCCAGGTTCTTCAATTTTTTTCTGCTTCGTTTATTTGAAGTGTACTCAACCTAGGCCAATGTCACTTGGACCCGCCTTTAGAATCAGTAACTTTTCTTCTTTCCCTTTCATAGTATGACCCAGTCTCTCATTTTGTTCCAGTTCTCACAACAGTGATGCCAGCAGAATGCAACCAACCACTGACAGTTAGTACTAGTTCAATTGATGCTAATGTCACATTGGTTCATCACTTCTATATGTGCTGGAGGAAAGCCTAAGTCGTAGGTTTCTTTGTTAGAATTAAAAAAAAAAGATTCCCAGACATATACATTACTTATGTTTCCATTGGCTATGATGAAATACCTGAGAAGAAGCTACTTAGGAGGAGAAAGGGTTAATTGTGGCTTACATTTGAATACAGTCCACTGTGATGGGGAATCATGGCACCAACAGCAAATTGGCAGCTGGCACACTGCATAGGCAGTCAGGAAACAGACAGTGAAGAATGCTGCTGCTCAGCTTGCTCGCTCCATCTTATTAAATCTAGAAGCCCAGTTCACAGAGTAGTGCTACCCACATGCAGAGTGGGTATCCCTAACCCAACTGTTCCTTCATAGGTCTCAGCCATTTGGATATCTCTTTCCCAACCTGTGGCCTTTGGTGAGGAATAAGAGCTGTGTCCTCCCTGAAGGAAGTATGTAAAGTGGGGTGGGATTGGAGGTTTCAAAAGACTCATGCCATTTGGGTTTAGCTCTTTCTTTCTCCTGCAGGGGATGCTGATGCAATCTGGCAGCTGCTACTCTAGTCACCTGCCTCTTTCTACATCTACTCTTCCATCGCGGACTCTAGTCTTCTGGTAATGTAAGCCCCATGTAAACTTTCTTTCATAAGTTTCCTTGGTGGTGATGGTTAATGACAGCAATAGGAAAGTAACTAACACACAAGCTGAGTCTAGACACCCCCTCATACGGATTCTCTGGTGCTTCTAAGTTCCACCAAGCTCACAACAAGATTAACCATCATATACCATGTTAGTTTCAAATTTTGGTTTTAAAAGTTGATATTAATCTTGGTTATAGTAATGGCTTTTGCAGAACAATTTCATTGATATTTAATAAACATACCCATCTTATATAGTCCTTATAAATAACGGAGTAAAAGTCCTTGTTTTCTTAGAACAATGACTGGCCTAGTTGCTATTAGTACCTAATAGTAGGTAGGAGTGTTCATCTCAGAATAGATATATTTTCTTTAGTAATGCATTGTACTTGGCACATAATTTTTTCTACAGGAATGGAAAATTAAAAATAATAGTCACTTTGAGTGAATGTTTTGAGAGCATTTCTTTTTATTTCCTTCTGTTATTAACATTCTGATGTGGGCTAGCATGTTTTAATTTTGCTACTTTGTTAAATTCATACTTATCATTATTATTTGTATATCACTGTATTGTTTGTTTATTACTAATTTTGATTCCATTCTAATCATGCCATTCTTTTCTTAAGATTCCTGATTGCACATGCGTGGAGATTGTAATGTTTCTATTTCTTATGCTCTACAAGTTTCATCTTTTGAGGTAGGTTTCATTTGAAACTGCAAACTATAATTACCAGTGTTCAAGATTCTTAGTTCCAATAAATAATGGCTTTTCTGATATATCTGTAAGACTGCTAATATTAATCTTCACACTTTGTGAGTTTGCAAAGAAATGTTCTGCTATCTTTGTAGGGTACTATAGTTCCTGCTATGCAAAGCATAATGCCTCTCATGACTCAGATACTTTTGAAATCATCTGGTTGAGTAGTTGCCCATAATCATTAACCACAAAGAGATCTTTGCCTATTACATTTTGTCATTAGATCTAAAAGGAGAGAAAAATTATAGTCTCAATATTTTGTTAGTTTCGATTGTATACTATATCTTTATTTTTCATTCCAACTGGATCATATCTGTCCCCATTTTTTTTTTGCTTTATTTTTGCTTTCTATTCCCACTTGAGACACTAATTCTATTTTATTTTTTTTCTCTTTAGAGAAAAAAATTAGAGTAGAAACATGAGATCTATGTTGAAACCTAACAGAAATTACTTTAATTTTATTTTAGTTTTCTATTAAAATATATATCTATGCTATAATCAGAAGTGATTAATCTGGAGGGGGAAAGATGAAGGATTTTTTTCATCCAAATCACAATATCCATAGCTCATTAATTTTTTTCTCTTTCATCTGCATATTAACACTTATGTGACATGCGAAATTAAAATAACTAATATTTTATATATTTATTTATTATGTGATTTTTTAAAAATTACATCATTATAAGATAATACCTTCTGTAATATGATAAGAATTTTGAATAAAAGTGCTGAGTAATACACATAAAATGAGGAGGCTGTAAAAACAAGTTATTTAATAGTGTATTTTAATAAATCATGAGTATTGCCTGTCCTTATACCAGTTTCAAAACATGGCAATAAAATATTGCCTTGCTATGTAATGCAGCATGAAAATCCAAATAAAAGCATAAAATTGCAAATTTGGCAAGAGGGTTTGAAGAAAGAAGTATAAAGGCTTACAAAATTTAAAACTCTGTAAGTGATTTTATACCACAGATGAATAAGAATTATATTGTAGACTGGAAAAAAGCACATTGAGTCACAAGTGGCTTTACTTCTATAGTGTGAAGAAGATGCTCATGATGGCAGGTACACATCTGCTTTAGTACCTATGGTTGAAGGCGACATTGATGAATGTATCTATGGGTGAGTGAACCTAAAGTGTAAAAATCTCATGACCTGCAGGTGTTTTCATATAGCCTTTCCCCTGCTTGAGTATTGTAATTACTCTGTGCAGCTTGCCTTTGAGTTGTACATCTTTGCTAAACTGAATGATTCGCCTTTCAGATATTCTGTTATGTGCCAGGATGATTTTTTTCTTCACCATCATGGGTGGGTAGCTGTCTTATTCTTGGAGTTGTAGATTAGTTTCTTTTTTTTTTTTTTTTTTTTTTTTTACCTCCTCTTTCTTGCCTTGCCTGATTTTAAGCGTAAAGTAGTTGCCTCATCTAGTTATTGGTCAGATGAAGTAGAACAGAATCCTGATGACCTTAAAAGGTAATAAAAGGTAATATATAAATGTCTTCATATATCGCGCCCCTCTTTATCAACTGTCATCGTTTAACTTTTAGGAATATTTACTCTAGTCAATTTGCATGGAAATTCAGGTTGGCTTTTAAAACCTGTGTTCATTGGCTACGTGGATGTTTAATTAAATGCAATATATAGCTGACTTCGAGGTCACCAATAGTTTCTGTAGCTCATCAAAGTGGATGTTTGACCAACATCAAGTGTTGGATATATTTTGTTTTGAGTTTCAGTCTCACTAAGAATGAAGTTATTATATATGTGCTCCTATATACATGTGCCTATCTATGACCATACATGTGTTTTAAAAAATGCAACTTAACTGTCTTGGTTCTTAAGTATAATAGTGTAATATAGTAATATTATTTATATGGTATTATATATAGTATAATAATCAGCATCATAACTGCTATTTGATATATAAATATTTTACCTGAAAGTTCTGCTTGAAAATTTTTTTGTGTGTATTTTCATGTTGAATCAGTGGTACTTTCTAGAAAAGCAGCTCTTTAAGGAGTTATGTTTATGTAAGTTCATGTACTGGCAATGTGTGACTTTATTATTTTTCAATCATATGTTATATAAGCCAATTATGTAAACAGGATGTGTAATATTTATTTTCAGAACTTGATATTCTGCCAACTAATTATGGACTATTGGCTATCTGATGCTATCTCTGAATGCTGTATATGGAAGTCAAAGAAGAAAGATGGCCTTGAGAAACATGTGAAATAGAAATGGGCTAAAGTAAAGAACTCAGTACACTTGATGATAAAGTGACGCCCCACAGGCTTAGCTGCAAGCTACATGGGGAGAATATGATAATATATAATATTATATATGATATATATCATATATATGTGTGTGGATATGAGAGAAGGGAAGAGAAATTAGTGTTTTTAGGCATTAGAACTGAAACTTTAGAGTCTTTTTACACACCTTCATCTATTTGTTGCACACTGGCATGCTTTATCATCTGCTAGGCTCCGGATGGACTGGTGAATAAGGCTGGCACAGAAGATAGCTCAAGAGCATATAGTCTACTGAGGAAGTCACATATTCAAGCAGATAATCATGACATATATGCAATAATGATAAATCATGGTTCTGCTAGGACAAGAGGATTGAATAGAATTGCCAAGGGATTCACCCTCTAAAGAATCTTTTCTGAGGAAGTGACATTAGACTGAAACTGGGGAATGGTAAACATATGGAATCAGAGGAGGGAAGAGATGTCCTGACAGAGGCAGAAACATGTAATAGCTGAAAGTAGAGGAGATAGCATGCACACAGGTAGACCAGATAGACTAGGTGGCTGGGCTCAGCAGTGGAGAACTATGAAAACGAAGGAAGAGTAGGAGGACAGAAATGTAGTCGAGGGCACATCTAAAATTTTTTCCCAAAAGATATATTTTTTGAGACAAAAGAATTTACATTGCTCTTTTTTTTTTTTTTTTTTTTTTTTTTTTGTAATCTGAAAACGTTTCTTTTTAAGTTTGAGTCTTTTATGTGCCATAATAAAAGGAAACCTAATCCCTTACGATAAATCAAGGCGTTTACACTAAAATTTAGCCCCTACCTCCAAATTTTCGGATTACAATTGCAATACATTGACCTGTTAGAACGAATTCAAAGAAACATTTTGAAGCAGAAAACTTACATTATCATGAGATGCATCGTGGAAAGGAATCTTTAAGAATCTTACCTCTCATTTAAAAATTAGTAGTGAAGGTAAAAGCCACCTGACATTAAACAGCTCAGCTCTAACTGGATACAGCCGAGATTTAATTGGATGCATGAAAAGGATACGTGTAAGCTTGTGTCTCCCAGTGCTTATCCAAACAAGAAGCTGGCACAGCATAAGTGAATCAAAATGCCTGTCACCTAGTGGGTTCCGGACAGAGGGCAGTCTTTAAGACCCAGCGACTGTATTTGTCTGGAGAGGAAATGTTGCTTTTTGACAGAAGAGAGAAATCCCCTTAGTGCTGGCTGTGGGAAGGGAGAAGTGAAGTCAGTCACCTGGTGGTGAAGGCCAGTAAAACAGCAAAGCGGGAGGAAAATTGCTGTCTCCTTCTCTTCTCTCGCTCTCTTCTCTCTGTGGGAGCCTCCTCCTATTCTCTCAACTCTTTTAGCATAACCTTCAAAGGAGAACGGTCCCTTCAGACTTTATTACCGTCTTTTCCCCACTGAGAGAATACCTCTCAGCTACAAGACATTTTTTAAGTCTATGCAGGACTTCGGGGATTCGGTTATCTTGGCAGGGAAATTGATGATTGCTAATGTCTGGGACTCACAGCGGGCTAAATTAGCTACCAGAGTATGCCTGACGGAGGAAGGCTTTTATCACATACTCTTCTCTCCAGTTTGAACACATTTGCTTGAATTTTGCCGCATGATGCTGTCCAGGGAAGCAGCTTTTTTTCTTGGGATGCAGCAACTCGCTGGTTTCTAAGCTTATTGCAGAAGAAGAAATAATCTAAAACAGAGTGGATTTTTTTTCCCCTCCTCTGCTTGATTCGACTGAGCCGTGTTGCACCGCGGTAAAGATCACCTGTCCGTAAATCTTTGAAGAAGTAAAATAAAGTGAATTATCATTAATATTTATTTATTTATATTATTTTTTAACTGGTGGAGGCGGCGAGACCACGGAGAATGAGACTGAGAGAAGGTGCCAGGGCTTGGAGGAGGATAAAGCTGAGTTTCAGCTGGAAACTAAAAGACTAGATCGGTTCGGGGAGCAACTTGGCTGGTTCCTTTCCACTTCCTTTAGTTTCGTTCGCTCCATGGACAGATCCACGGACCTGGACATCCAGGAGCTCAAGGTACGTGGTCTTGCGGCGGCGGCGCCGGCTTTCCGCTCTGCCGCGCTCGCATTCCGGGTACTGATCACCGCTACCGGGCGTCGCTGGAGTAGTCGCCGGTCCCCCGGGACAGAGTGGGGGCACCTGGGGCGGGGTGTCCCCGGGCGCTGCGCCCCTCCCTGGGCCGGGGACACGAAGGCGGTTCTCCCTCGCCCTCCCGCACGGGGCTGCCCTCCGCATCGTTGCTCCGGCTGGAAGCCACCAGTGCTCCCCTCGCTGGTAACAACAGAATCTGGGCTGCAGGACCCGAGGTTCTTGGTGCCTCCGAGCTGGCCGAGGCTCTGGAGGTCGCCTCATCTCTACTCGAGGTCGCCGCTTTCCCGGCAAAGTTGTCCGAGATGCGTGGCCACTTTGCCTTGGTCCCAGCCCGCAGCTCTCCTGTCCCGCTCCTGCCCCCGCGCGACACCGGGACAGCCTGTTTCCGTTTGCGAATTCGCTGCACAGAGGTGTTTGTGGCCACCACTAGGCAGAGACCCTTTCCTCACATCACCGCCCACACCGTTTTCCCATTGATGGCCACTGCCTTTGCGCGCGAACGGGTGGTGATCATACAGGGGGACAAGGCGAGGGGAGAGACTAGAGGGGGTCCCCTGCTGGCCTGTCTCTACCCGCTGCGTGGAGGGACTGAGCCACATGCTAATCCTGTAACCAGGCCAGGTCTGAGGAACAGGGGAAGGGGAGCCCCCGGTGGAAGCCAGTCTGGAGGGGGCGGGGCGCCCCTCCACTCCCTAGCCTCCAGGCTCAGAGACCCTCCCTTGTCTGCTGCTGTACCACGTGGGGTAGCCTTTAGTACTTTTGCCCTACCAGTCCTGAAGTGGCCCCAGACCTCACAGGCCACCAATTTGCCACTCTGCTGGTGGGTATTTCTGCCTGCAGGGCTGGTATAAAAAGAAAGAACTTAAAAAAAAAAAAAAAAAAAAAAAAAAAAAAAAAAAAAAAAAAAAAAAAAAAAGAAAGAAAGAAAGAAAAGAAAAGAAAAGAAATCAACAAATCTCAAAATAATTTAAATGTTCCGCTCACTTGTAGACGGTAAAGCTGAAAGGGGGACAAGTTGGCGTGTTAAATATTCCTACAAGTATCCACACTACTCTTCTTCCAGTCATTTTGTACACTAATTCTGCTTCGGGGATGGGGGTGGGGGTTGGGGGAATTCATAGAGATTTACTTGTAAGGAGTTTGCTCTGCTCCTGTGAGGACTTTTTCAGAGACATCCCTTCCTGGTGGGGAAACTTGACTAGGAGAGGTTTGCTGAGAGGAGTCAGGAAAGTGGGTTTGTTGAAGAAGCTGAACCCAGGGCTGGGAAATCCCCAGCAGCTTGTTCTTTGGCCAGAGTCATTAAGCCTGCTCATCCCCAGTGGGTGCTGGTGGTACCCAAGCCATAAGAGGAAAAAGTTGACAGAGCCCTCTGGTGCTCAACTGCACTTGTAGCCCTCACGCAGGGCGCGGGGCTTGGGGTGGGCCCGCGGGGGAGCCTGTACTGTTTGACTACACCTTAGGCAGCACTTCAATCCAAGCTTCTGGATTCCTTGGAGGATATGAAGTGAGGAAGAGACAGATCTGATGCTCCAGTTAAAGTTGGCAAACAAGCCCCTGTGCTCTGTCCAAGGTCACAGTCAATAGACCTTGGCCTGGAGGGAATGTCCCGTTACCTCTTTGTTGTACTAAGACAGGACATACTGCCTTGAGTTTGTAAAGCTCACTTGCTGCAGTGGGGAGGGAGTAGGATTTACATAAAAAGAGTACAGGAATGTGATGTCTGTAGTACAGAGAACTGGGTAATTGCTATGCTTTGTTATTGTTGGTTTTGGTGACAGTAGCATATAGCACAAAGGAGAACATTTTCTTACCAGAAATGGAAGGAAAACATGATTTGAGCTGATCAATTCCCATGACACGCCTTAGGTTCCTGAATACACAGACACTACACTGTTTAAATGAACATAGACAGCATGTCCACCATGGAAACTTTTGTCTTCTTTTAGTCAATGATGCCAAATTAATGCTATTCCACATTAATAGTCTTATAGTCCTCCCAGCCGCCTTGTCCTGGCCTTTGTGGCTGTAAAGCCATGGGTAGAGGGCTAGAAGGCTTTGTTGACAGGACAGTGTTGAGGATAACTGGGAACCAATGAAGGAATGCTGGAAGAAAAGCTCTACAGAGGCTTCAGAGAAGGGGTATACTTCTGTGAGGGTCAGAGCTGACCATGGAGGCAGTGCAGTCAAGAGGTGACATATCCAATTTGGGAAGTCAATTTGTGTTGTCCTCATCAACATTTGACCTCACATTTGGAATACTTAACCTCTGAAAAACATGGAGTCTGTGATGACATCACGTGTAGGAATGGCTTTTTTAGGGCAGCATCCCCTCGCTTGGGAATCTCAGATTATTCTGGTTCAGATTATTCTATGATGGCTTTATAATAGACAACCTCCCTGGTGGTCAGTGGAAAAGGGGGGTGAAAATTCTGGGGGCACTTATTTGGCATCATTATTTGATGTTTTGATGTTTATTTTCTTCCCTCCTTTACATTGGTACTTCTATTAAGGCACAGCTTCATAAGCTCTAGTTTTGATGATGATTTAAAGTACCTGGAAAACATTTACAGGAATTAGGTAAATAAACAAATGCATAGAATAATCTGGGTTAGCTCAGTTTGAAATCATTAGTATCATTAGATGCAGTTCTCTACCTCAGGTTATGAGAAGGGAATATTGTGTTACTCATCATTTTTGTTTCAGGGTGAAGCGTTTTCTCTTTATGACATTTAGCAAGAGTATGTATGTATGTGTATGTATTTCTGCTACGTATGTAGGTGTTGGTATTTACTATATGTTGTACAGTAAATAGTGCTTTCTGCTCCAACTGGAAATACTAAAGATGAACTTTCAATAACTAGATGTGAAATGATTGCTATCATTATCATAAATATAACATGACTATTAAAAGAGTTATTGGTGGATAATTGAGATATATTTATGTGTGTGAAACTTGCTAATGAAGGCAAGAATATTTTCATCTTCTGTTCTACACACAAGCCTCTGATGAAACAGACCAGTGGTGAAAAGGGATCCAGTTCCCAGGCAAAGAGTTTTGGTCTGTTCTTTTCTCTTTGATCTAGTTCTTTTTGAATGTGTAAACTCTGCTCTGGATTTCTGCCTCAGTGTTTGTTTGAAAGAAGAGACAACATCAAACAACACAGAATATGGGTTGCTACTTTGGAAATGTGGTAGTTAGTGAATATTGATATTAGAAAGAGGATCCTTAGCCCTGAAGTATCTCTAGGCACAGAGTATTTAATGCCTCTGACTAGCTGATACATAAGTATTAACTTTGGCTTTTACTGAGCTTTTCCCTTTCTCCCTTGGAAACAACTGATCTCACATCACAGAACAGACTACCACTGAAGCCCAGAGTTGACTCTTTAAAATATCTTCTCTATAAAGATAATTTATGATTATAAAGCACGGAGGATGAATAAAATATGGTTTAGAATATGAGCATTGGGTATTAGAAGGACAAGTTCTATTTTCCTAGATCAGCATGCACAAAGTTATGCTTTTAAATGAAAATAATTTTTTTTCTTGGACAATCTGATTTTTGCTTGTATATTAGAAACATGAAAACTTCCAAGACTACAGTACATTTTTACAATTATATTTAATTTAAGCTTTTTTTTTTTTCATTTGTTTTCAAATTATCTTTAAAGTGAAACTGGGTTAGAATTTTAAAAAAAATTCCTCACATTGGAACAGTGTGAGAAGGTGATGCTGTTTTAACATTCTTTACTAAGGTCAAAATGGTCAACTGTTTAGTTTATTTTGCTACTCACAAACCAACTTTTTAATAAGGATAATTTTAATTGTTGCAGTAAATGTAATAAAGACAGGCTACACTTGCTTAATGTTATCTCTTTAAATTGAACACAATTTCGTCAGCTCAGAACTTGAAACTTGACCTATATAGGCAAGGCAAAACCCTCCCAGAATGATACAATTAGGCCATTAGGAAAGTGCTATATGGCAAGGAAATGATTACCCAGCAAAAACTTGCATTTATTTAAACAAGTGGTTTATTCCAAAATGCAGACGTCTATAGCAAATACCATAGTATATATGCCTACAATTCACTCAAATAAGAGTGTTTGCGCTTAGAGGAATTCTAAAAATGATTTTTTTTTTTCGTTTCATCAATAAGACACTCAGCCCAGAAAAGTGGAGCTTGCAGCAGTGTGGGAGGCTTTTCGAGGTTGTAAGTAGGTGGGATTTTTTTTATGTTAGTCATTCCATAGTAAAAAATAGTACGCTCCAACACATATCATATTTTTAGCAACCTGTTTTTTATATTCACACTTTTTGGTTAAGAATAAGGAAACATATATGTGAACAGTGGCTGATTTGACTTCTTTCACATCTTTAGGAGTTATAATTTCTTTCCAGTTAGGTCCAGTTCCAACTTTTTGAAAACAATAACCAGCCAGAGAGATTTAATAGTAATTAAATTTGACTTTTAAATGTTAATACTATTTTAATTAATTAATAATAACTGTGTGCTTTTATGGACAACAGCATGATGTTTTAAGATCATTTGTTTAGTACCAAACTAATTCATATTTTTGTGGTGAGACATTTAAAAATTATGTTTACAATTTGTAATATATAATATATTGTTATTTTATATTAGTATGATTAAGTCATTTTACAATCAAAGCATCATGAAGTATATAATAACACATATGAACTCCAAAATGAAATTTGTGAATAAGGATAGGTATAAGGTATTTCAGTAAGTAGCTTCATTATTGAAGAGCAAAAATTCTCCCATCTATTCTGTCTATAGGAAATACCATTTGTTTCTTTGAGTTTTTGTCATTACATTATTTATTCTCTGTATATCCTTTAGTGTGTGTGTGTGTGTGTGTGTGTGTGTGTGTGTGTGTGTGTGTGTGTGTGCGTGTGTGTGTAGGTATGTGAATGCCATAGATGTACATGTGGAGGTTGGAGGACAACTTGTGAGAGTT